>NC_056744.1:693148417-693475917 GCF_019279795.1 Protopterus annectens | reverse complement strand
AATGACCTCATCTACCATCATGGATCCAGTTCCACCATCTGTTTCTGGAACTGCTGCCTGTAAAGAAAGCACATCAAAAAGATTCAGCATTTCCCACAAGTGTTATTTCCATCTCTCAGCAATTATCTTCATTAAAGTCAGTGTTTCTCTGTCACTATTGAGAGCAATATGGCCAATATTCTGTGTCCCCCCCCCAAATCACTAGCTGATTTGCCATAAAATCTTTAAGGCAATCCAAAAGACCCCACCCCACCCCACTCCGATGCCTTTACTTTATCAACTACTGCAGCTGCTGTTTTCTTAACTTGTTAATACCTAATAGTCAAATCCAGCCCTTCTCTACCCTTGTAGCATTGAATGGAAGATATAATTATTTAAGGTGAAAGCTTTTGTCACTGCTGATGACCACCAGTGGGTCATAGAGTTATAGCCGTGAAAGCATTAACCACTTTTTGGCCATAGCTCATTGCTGTCACACCAACTACCGAGGTCTTGAACAGGATTCATTCAGAATCCAGCAATTAACAATTTCATTACAAATTATCATCTACGATTCATGAAATACAAATAAAATTATAATAAACAAAATAGACATTGCTTCCTGTAGAAAGCATCATTTACTGTGAAAAAGGCTTTGGGAGAAAAGCTACAAATATTTACAATTAACAAAATGATAGAATGTAACAGTGTAACGTACAAGATACAAATCATCTGCAGATCTGAGTGTAGCAGCATTATGTGCAAGATACATTTGTGGTAGCTTTATGAGGAAAGAGAAGGCATTAATTAGTAAAGAAAGAAAAACTGGATTCAGTGAGGTTAACAAGATGCAGAAGAGTAATGGAAATAAGAGGATAAAAGAGTTTAAAGTATATTTAAGATGAAGTTATTAATTATAAGAATGACTAGAGAGATATGGTAACGAAGAAGTTTATTAACCAGAAGAGGGCAAGTGGTGATAAACCCAGTTTTGCATAAGATGTGGTTTTTAGAAAGAGTTTAAATATGTTGGGGGTTGTAGTTTCACAGAGTGGTAATGACAGTGAATTCCAATCTTTAGATACAATGTGTAAGTATAGGGCATCTCCATCAGAATTATTGTTTGTGGTCAGAAAAGCTAATAATTTATCTGGTGATCTTGGAACACAAGGTTCCAAATCATTAGAGGTGCAGGAGTGGGGCATTTTTCAGGATTATGTAGCATAACATGGGCAACCTTCTGCTGACTGAAGTTAAGGATATTAGAGAACTCAAGACAGTTGAGTTATTTGATTGCAATGTGCCAATAAGATTTAGATGATTGGTTTGTAACAAACAGCAATTTTGGTATAGGTTTTTTCAACTTTTGAGAATTGGCAAGTCTGCAGGTTATTGAATATGGAAGCTGCATATATGATAGAGGGCAGAAGGAGAGAGAATGCAAATTGTTTTCTGGTTGAGTCTGTGAGGAAATATTTTACTTTGTAAAGCTGTACAAGTTTTTTTATTTTTTTATATAACTTGTAGGATATGGAGATCAAATTTGAGGTTTTCACAAATAATTGTGTAAAGGAGGTTGGTGTGTGAGAATTTCAATGTGGGTACCATTTGCTGATTATATTGAGATTGTTTTTATTATTTTGTTGAGTTTTGGGGGTAGAGAGCACAATTTATTTATTTATTTATTTATTTTTGTACTAAGGATTATATTAGATTGTATAAGCCAAAATGGCATTGATGAAAATATGATTGGGTATTAGTTTGGAGCTCTTCAATTGTTTTTACAGAACAGACTATAACCAAATCATCAGTGTATTAGATAATGGAAGAATTACCAGAATTAGAAGCGATATCATTAATATGTTAAAGAGAAGTAGGCCTAAGACAGAGTCTCAGGAAACACAAACAGGGATAGGGAGAAAGGATTATGTAGATCGTTGCCATTTCACACTCTTGGTCTTGCCAGAGAGGTATGATGTAAACCAGGAGTGGAGGTAGACAGATCTAGCTGTGATGGTTTCTTTTAGAAATTTCTGATGAGAAACTCTGTTGGAGTCTTTTGATAAGTCCAGATGGAGTGTTGATACTAAGTTATTACTGTTTCTGTGATGTTGCAGTATATTTAAAAATGAAAGTAGTGCTGCATTGGTGTTATAAGAAGGATGGAAACCATGTTAAAAGGGAGAGAGAAGGTTAGTGGTTTGCATATAGTAAAGTAATTGGTTGTGTAGGCAATTTTTCCAAGATCGCAGACAGAGGAGATAGGATTGCAATAGGTCTGAAGTTGTTAAAGTCTAATCAAGTGCTATCTTTGTGCAGAGTTAGGATATGAGTTATTGTTTAGGGGAGAAGTGGCTGATCTTTTGTTTAAAAGAGAGGTATCAGCCTTCATGATATGGGAACTTGAAGCCACAGATAGTAATGAAGTCAGGTGTGTTTGGTTGTGGGTTACGTTGGGCAGGCTTGCCTGGCTTTAGTAGTTGTGAGATAATGACCCTGAATCTTTGCATAGCTTGCGTTCAGGGTCTGCTGATTAAATAAATAGTTGCTTTTATCTAAATTAATTTCAGCCTTGGTAGCATTTCTAAGTGTACAGTATAGCTGTAAGGTAGATGGAGGTTTGTTAGCTCTCCATACAGTCCATACTTTATCTCTTTATCTCATCAGATATATTTTGTTAGGTTAGCCATGGTGTGCAGGGTTTGATTTGACTTGTTTTTTTATATTGGAGCATAATCATTTAGAATGGATAAGAAGGTATAATTAAAGTGGTTGACAGCCCGGGTCTATAACGCTTACCTTATCAAATCCCTAAATGTTGACCCATCCTTATTGAAATGTGAAAACATCGAATGTCTAGAAGAGCAAAACCAGAAACGTAGAATCGTTATGGTTGGCCTTCTGCGGTATAAGGTATAAGGTAAGTGTGTGATAGTTACAGACCTTAGGATTAGGGTGCAGGTTAAGGTAAGTGCATAGATGGTAATGTATGTTAGATTTAGTGTAGGATTTTGTTAAGTGTATGTGTGTGGATTATTTAGTTTGTTTGGGTTTAGCTTTTTAAGGTAAGTGTGCGATAGTTACGGACCTTAAGGTTAGGGTGCGGGTTAAGTGCATACATGGTGGTATATGTAAGATTCAGTGTAGGGTTAGAAGTAGGGTTTAGTTTAGGGTTAGAAGTAGGGTTTTGGTTAGTGTGTATGTGTGGTTTATTTAGTTTGTTTGTGTAGGTAGTATGTAGCGGGCGGTGGGGTTTGACAAGTATGATAGTTTGATGTTTTGAATTTCGCGGTTTAGAGCGTTCGGTGTTTATGCGGTTTGATGACGAGGGGTCAACGTTTAGGGATTCGATAAGGTAAGCATTTGAGTTTATAATATAGACCCGACAGCCCCATCAATACAGGGGTGTTTTTAAGTATTCCAGTTGCAGAGTTTTAAGTATTTTTCAAAACGTTCAACATTCAAATTAGAAAGGTTTATGATGTGGTTATAAAGGATTGATTTTTAGAATAAATGGCAAAAATAGGATAATGATCACTTAATGAGTCATTTAAGACCTCTGATTGGACTATATTATTGGGATAATTGGTTAGAATCTAGTCTATGACTGTTTCAGTATGTGAAGGTTTATTAAATATAGTGGATATGGAGATGAACTGGGAGAATGGATCAGCTATTAGAGTTTTGCATGATGTATTTGTTGGAGTCTAAGAAAGGATGTCTTATATTATCGGTGCATTATTATTTTTTTCCAGGAGGAATGTAAAGGGCTATTATAAATAAGTTTTATTGCTATGTACATGCAGTGTGGATCTTGATAACTCTGCAATATCACATTATAGGAGTATTTTTAGATAGAGGTTAAGTTGTAAATTATTTGCCATCAAGATGGCAATACCTCCTGCTCTTTTAGAAAGTCCGTCTAAAGAAAAAATACTATAACTGGGGTAGAAGAATGTCTTTTCAGATGGTAGGCTTAGGCCAAGTTCCTTCAGTATGAGTAGGTCTGGGGTGTACTGCAGAATCCATCCATGCAGGAGTGCAATTTTTTTTTTACAAATGGTATGTATATTGAAGATAAACAGCTTAAGATGGGTTAGTGATGTAGTGAGAGAGAGAGATGAGGTTGGGGTGTTGGGGGTGGTTGAGATGTGAATAGGTTAGGCCAACATGTGGAACAGGGACCAGGATTTGGGTGAATATCTCCAAACTTTAAGAGTAGAGCTGTGTATAGGGATGCAGCACTAAAATATTGGTGATTAGCTTTTTGATTCCACTTAGGTAGAGGTGTTGGTGAATGGATGTTGATGAGAAGGTGCTCAGGAGAAATCAGATAGTGGAAGGTTATGTGAAAGAGATTTGCAGAAAGAAGGAGAAAGGAGGGAGGTGTGTATATTGTGGAGGAGTGAGATGTTGAATGTTTTGCAGTTCCAAAAGGATTTGAGAATAATAGGAAGATAGTGACTAAGATATATAAGGTGAGCTATTGTGTTTTTGAGATGAGAGCTGATGATTGGTAAAACAAAAGGGTAGTAAACCATGAGTCATAGTGACAGTGTTCAGCTACAGTAAAGTAAATGGTAGGGTGGAGAGTGGGGATGGTGAAAAATTTTAGTAGCATTGTTTTATTATGGAGTATAGCTGCAGATTGTAACGTTTTAATTGTTATTGAATTAGAGGAGGCAAACTGAAGTGTAATATGTTATAGCTGTGTGATAAAAATACAGAAGCACATGGGTGTGGAAGGTGAGGAGAGGTAATTTTGTTTGAAGTAAAGTTTAATAGGGGTGTGAGGAAGTTGCGGACTAGATGAAGGTATGTAAAAGAGATGGATGGTTTCATTATGTTGTTGAGGAAAGTAGGTTATATTAATGCAATGTAATGTTGGAAATATGATACTGGTAATGGTATGTATGCAGTAGTAATACAGAGTTTTATTTCTTGAAAGGGTTGGGTGTGTAGGGTGGAGGGAGGGAGGAGATAGTGTAGTATAAGTCAGATGGTAAGGGGGTAGCTGGGGGATGTTTCTTGATGAAAAAATGTGAGATAAGAAACATCAGCAGGTCCCACATCCAGAAGTCTCAACTAATGACTGGCATTGCTTACCTTACAGTTAAAAAGTCTACTATTGCTAAAGACTACACTAGCAGCATTAAGCTACAAAGGTAGGGACAGCAGATATATGCCTTTTGCAAAACTAACAGTCCTGTTGGCTGTTTTTGCATCGAAACATTTGAAAAGGTGTAGGGCATGGCAGGCTCACTCACCCGTTGTGTACTTTTTGTTTTCTTATCAACGTACTTGATTGGGATTGAACAGTTATAATTTTATTGACCTCACACTTTAGAATAGGAAAAGGAGAGAAAAAATAGCAAAACTGCAAAGGATGGTGGATGCAGGTAAAGGAAATCAGTTTGGCTGGGAGGTTGTTGCATATAGTTATAACCAAAGAAATCCTTCAGTCCAGAATCGAGGTTATGAAAAAACAAATAAACAAATAACCAATGAAGTATCTTGAGGAAAACAGCACCCAGGATAAGCCAGTCCACCATGGAAATCTACCAAACAGACTAGTAGTCATGTATCTTTTTAAAAAAATACTTTGTTCGTGTAGGGCTTTTGTCTAGGAATGAGACTTAATCAGAATGGAATTCAAACATGCAAAAACTCCAATTTTTAAATCCCCATCTCAACTGATGTTACCCATTAAAATTACATAATTTGCTCTGTCAAATTCACATTCCATTCCATGTTTTTCACATTTAAAAACATAAGCAACTAAATTAAATTAATTATGCAGTGCTCTAATTAAAAAAAAAACAATAATTTCCAGAATTTGAAAGTGTAACATAAAACATGCAGCATACAACATCACTGGAGAAGTTGGTGACAGAAAAAAATATCACTTTGCAATAAATAAATATTAAGGGCAGTCAAAGCTTAGCTAGTGTTCATTTTAAAAATGGGGACAGAGAAACTTGATCGTTTAGCCCTAGGGAGACACTTGCATTTAATCTTAACTGTGAAAGCATCTCATGCTATTCTAGTAAGGTCTCCCACTGTCCTCCCCTTGGGCTGATATCAACCAGCTCTATTACCCAAAATAAAAAGAAAACTTTTCATACACTCCAAAAAATGTTAGTCCCCACCCCCTTTTTTATATCTTTGTTATGTTCATATATTGTCATTTTCAAAGCCCTCTCAATTTTTCCCACATAATATGAAAAGCAGATTTTACAGTAAGCTAACTATACAACACCAGTATAAAAACAATTAAAATATTTATAGCTTTTAAAGGGCCTATCTAGGTGTGAAATGTCCAGTGCACCACATTTTGTTACACAGCCGCATTGTTTACAACTACCACACTTAAACATTCCTTTTAATTTTGTGTTTTCACCCAACACATTTTCTTTTTCCTTTTTTCTTTTTCTAAGATGGCATTGACATTTTTTTCCCTATTTTAAGCAAATACTGGTTGCTTTAAAAAAATTCTAAACTATTAGGCTAGGCACCTTAGAAAAAATGTTACAGTATTTGGAAACAAAGTTCTGGATTTCCTTTGTATTCTGCTTGAATTTTAGTGTGAAGGGCCTATTATAATTAACGCCCTTAACTTCTTTGTCATTTTAATTTAGCAAAATTCGTACCCCAACCATGCAGGACTTCCGCTACTAACTCACTTACTAATTGGGCTGGAAATCCACATTGAAGAAAGAACTCTTTGATCTTCAAAGATTTTGTGGAGGAAACTTATAAGGAAATTTGTTCTCTTGTTGGGAAGGAATGAAGAGGGTGGTGACCTGAAAATGACAAAGATGTTAAGGAGGTTAATTATAATAGGTCCTTCACAATTAAATTGAATCAGGATACAAAGGAAATCCTTACTATGTCATAGTCCTTCTGCAAACAATTTTAGATCTTCTTGTGATGTCGTCTGCTACACTTCCAAAATGTGTAATGCAAATACTCCTGAATAGGTCCAACTTAGACACAAAACATAAATGCACCACAAGCTTTCACATGAAAGGAAACCGATTTTTCATTGTACCAAAACTGATAATCTAGCAGTCCACGCCAATTAAACAAACGTGTCTTTATTTAGGCATCTCAAAAAAACAAAGCTGATTAGTTTCACCTTTCTAGGGTTCCTCAGTAGAAATAAAACATATACTGACAAGAAGGTCAAATGATGAAATCACTGAAATAATTTTGTAAGTGAACTAGTGTTATGAATGAAAATATTTCATAGTAATGGCTAGTCAAGCTCCTAAACGTGATACTTAGTTCTAACAGAATTTTATAACAAATTTTATTAACCAATTCGTATGCACCATCAACTCACATAGATGGAAATAATATAAAGAATAATATCATTATGCAAACATTTTTCAAATACAGTTAAAATTAACCATTATGTCTTAGTGTGAATAATAAAATAAAAATGTACCGTCATTAAATTATTTTACATTTAACCCTAAACCATCCAAATGATTTTAAACATAGAGGTATAATAACTCTCATATGCATCCAGTCAAAGTGCAGTGATTTCTGCTACTTAAAATGGTGGTCAGGTAGGTAGAAATCACCACTCAAGTCTACCATACAAATATAGGTGAAATCCACAAATAACTTAATATAGGACCTAACAACTAGAACTCGTTATCCTCATTCCTTAGTAGTTATGCTCTTTTTGCAAATTGAATAGCATTTATAATTTCTTTCCAAATGATCTCTACTATCTCATACTCCCATATCATGTGGAGGCAAACTGTATGGTCTTTCTTACATCTCCAACATGATCCACTCAATGCCCAACTTCTGGAAAACAATCTTTTGGGAGATGTTGCAGAAAGGTATAAAGTTTATAAATGGTAAATTACATAACTTGCAGGGATTTCTAAATGTACAGTTTTGCTAGATGCTTCAACCAGACATCATAAGTCACCTGACACATCCTAATTTGGCCCATAGTATTAAGCATATTGTCCTCACTAAGCATATCTCACTGTAGAAATGATTTGTAAACAACATCTATATTACGTTTAATAACTAGAACCTCTGGTTGGTTATCTTTAAAAACAAAAAAAATGTCGTAATCTTTAATTTACACTCAAATAACCCTTAAAATATGCCATAGAGGATTCTTTTGTAAGCTTTGACAAATACTTCTCAAACCACCCCTAACCATGCTTCTAAATTCAGCATTGAATTATGGTCCATGTTCCAATACATCTGAAAAAAATATATAAATCTAAAAAAAAAAAATTGTATTCCCATCTCTAATCTGGTCATCCAAGAAAATGGTGGACCCCTCAATTTTAATGTGCTGGAAGTTCCAAGTTCTACAAAGATCAATATATGATATCCTGCCTTAGCATATTCTACAATGATTTTTTTTTTCAGCCATGTTTCCAAACATCCATGGTCCCAGATTCTTTTTTCTTCAGGCACGATGACTGAATCACTGTTTTGTTTTCTGAAGAAGGAGCTGCAGTTCACAAACTTGCCTTAGAGTAATTTTTGCAATCCAAAAATTATCAACGAACTTTGATGAATAAATATGAGGAAAAAGAAGAAAAACACAAAGTATTTTAGGAAAAAATAATCATCATTTATTAACTGCAATTTTCCAAGAAAGAGAACATTTTTGTTCTAATCAACCATCATGTATTTATTCTTACTAATCAAGGGAGCTGCATTAATCTGAACTATATTTTGCCCTATATCAGCCTATGTGTTTTCCATATACACACATTCTGATGCGCACTTACCTTGGGCTTATCAGTATCTTTGACCACTTCAAGTGGCAGTTCTCACTGATTGTTTTTTTGTGGAGCTTCTGCTCTCGTACATTCCTCCTTCTCAGCTCTGCCTGCTCTGTTCACCCTCCGGGCTCATTCCGCTCCCCTACCCTGCCCCCATTTTCCATATGCCCCCTCTATCTCTACATTTATAGTTAGAAAGCCACTCCCACTCTACATTCAACCTATCACATCATGCTCCTCCCTCCCACCCTGTTTACAATTTCCCCTCCGCTGACTAATTATACCATCTCATCTCCTCTGTGTAATCCTGATCCCCTCTACCTCAGCACCTTCAGTATACTACAACTTTATCTATCAACACAGTAACACACCCTCTCGTATTATAAACTATCCTTACTATAACACCACACTAACCATGCATACCATACCTGCAAAGCAACTACTCATAATTCTTCTTCCAGTCTCCCTCATCCTTCTACTCTACCTCACCTATCTCCCTGACTTCACTTACTCTTCACCCTTCCATATAACCTCTACCTACCCTGCAAAAGAACCCCATGATTCCACCTACATTTCTCCCTACCTATACCAATCCAAAAACGTTCTCCTCTTTAACAGAAAGATTTGTGTGACCTCAAAAATTACTCCCACCCATCATATTCCCTATCCCTCCTTCCCTTCCCCAAACCCCAACTCTAGAGATCGTAAGGAAATGCTATCATTCCTACTTGACCTAATCTCTATACTCCTTTCTGGTGATATTCACCCTAATCCTGGACCTCCTGCAAATCTTAAAACCAACTGCTCTCCAACTCCTTTATCCTCTCCCCACAAAGTCTCTCCTCTTTGCTACTATTAATTCTTAAAGCCTCTGCAATAAACTACCCAGCTTCCATGCTTGGCTCTCCCATAATCACCCTGATATTCTATCCATTTCCAAAACCTAGCTCAAGCCTCACCTGAAAGACTCTGAAATCACCTCCCCAACTACAGAATCATTAGAAATGACAGAAATCATAAGAAAGGAGGTAGAATAGCCCTACTTTTTTCCTCCTCTCTAACAATGACACCCTACACCAACCCTATACCTCAATTTACTACAGCTGAAATAATCCTGGCCCTCCTAAAGATTAACAATCATAAAAACATAGTGATAGCTGCCCTATAGATTCTACCTGGTAACAATATCCCCATTCTTGAGGATATTCTTTCTTGGTTCTCATCTAATGTTAGTAATGAAACAATTGTCCTAGGAGATGTTAACATCAACTTGTCTTCCATACACTCAACCACCACCTACCACAGTATAAACCTATATGGTTTCTCTCAGTTAATTCACTCTCCTACCAGACCAACTAAAAATAACTCTTCAAGCACTATCCTAGACTGGATATTAGTTTCACCTCCCAACATCTTTGACAGTGGCACCTTGCCCGATCCACTTAGTGATCACCTACCTGCCTTTGCACTTGACTCTCCTACCCCCCTACACCTGCAACATAACTATATCTCAACCTGTACCCTCACAGATTTCAACCCTCAATCCTTTTCCAATTGCTTAAAACAAATGAACTGGAACCCTCTGAAAACACTTCCTCTCGATGACGCTGTTACTTACTTCAATTCTTCCTTCATTATTATAATAAACAGCTTTGCTTCTCCTAGAACTAAAAAAGTCAAATCCAAAACTGCCCCGTGGCTTTCTAAAGATACAATAACCCTCATGAATATCCATGATAAATCATGGAAACACCACCAAAAACATAATATGCCAAACTCTCTTAGCGAATATAAACAACTTCGAAATATAGTTAAAAAAATGTATTGCCTCGGACCATAAGTCCTATTACTCTAAGCAACAAAATAATCACAAATCCAAACTGAAGAATTTTTGGAGTAGTATCACTGCCTTCCTTAATCCCAGCAGAAAAGACAACCCTTGCCCTGACCGCAACACTCCAGACCATACCATAGCCTTCAGTTTTAACTCCTTCTTCATTGACTCAATGGCCAAGCTAACTATATCTTTCCCTAAAAACTCATCAGCTCCTTCCACATCTCCCTCCTCCAACTCCTTTCCTTCTGCCACCAACACTACCCACCCCCTCCCTTCTCCCTCAAACCCATCTCTGTCAAGACTATAAAAAAACTTCTCAGTAAATTAAAACCATGTTCTAATGCCCCTGACAACTTACCATCCAACTTTCTTAAGTTAACTGCTGTGGGCCTAGCTCTCCCCATCTGTATTCTAATTAACCGATCCATCCAAGAATCCTATGTACCTCTCCTCTGGAAAAAAAGCCTTCATCATTCTCTTACATAAAGGAGGCAACAACACTGACATCTCCAACTTCTGCCCCATACCCATCCTGTTCCCTATCTCAAAAATACTTGAAAAATGTATTCACCTACAACTCTTACCTTACCTTTTAGACAGTCATTTCCTTACCCCAATACAACATGGTTTTAGACCCAGTCACAGTACCACCGCAGCCTCCTATCATTCCTTGACGATATCAACTGCATCTGGGACTCAGGGAATATAGTATCTTCCCTTTTCTTAGCTTTATCCAAGGCTTTTGATACCATTTCCCATGCCTTACTACTGTCTAAGCTCTCTCTCCTTAATCTTTCCTTCCCAACTATCGATTGGTTTTCTAACTAAATATCAAATAGGCAACAGGCCATTAAATGGAATAATTCTACCTTGTCCTACCAAGACACCCATACAGGCATCCCCCAAGGTTCTATACTGGGCCCTTTACTTTTCAATGTCTTCATAAACAACTTCCATCTTTGCATCCCAAAAGCTAAACTTGTCCAATACACTGACAACTATGTGATCATTTTCTCTGCTGAATCCTTCCCTACACTCTTGCAAGTAACTCAGGCCACCTTTAACAGCACCGAAGCTTGGGTACTAAACTATCACCTAGCTCCCAATGCATCCAAAACCAAAATCATGATATTCACCCCATCTAAAAACACCAAAATAGACAAACATTTCTTCTCTATAATAAGCCAAAATATGACTCCAATTGAAGTATCCCCCCATACCAAGCTTCTAGGAGTCCTTATCGAAGAACAACTAAAGTTTGACGTTCACCTTAAAACTAACATTAAGAAAACTCACCAGAAACTTGGTATGCTTTACCGCCACAATTGCTATCTAACCTCTTCAACTAAACCTACCCTGTCTACTACCTGCCTCCTCCCCTCTCTTATGTATGGGGCACCCATCCTTACCAATCCTCAGGCCACCCTTAAAACTAAACTGGCATCCTGCTACAATAAAATCTCAAAGTTTGCTATAAGCGCCAACTCTTCCTGTCACCACTCTGACTACTTACACTCCTTAAACTGGCTAGAGCTCCCCAACTACCTCTCATACATTCAACTCTCCACTGCCCATAAACTCATCTTCAAGCCTTCTCAATGCCCAACTCTCTCTTCCACCGTTACCATGCACCTTCCTGACTGATCTCTCGGATCTAATAAACAGAACCAGCTTGAAATGTATAAACTGTTACACACTCCTGGCCAGTTTCTTTTATCTTTCTCCCTAGCACAGAAATGGGATTCACTTCCTCCACATATTCAAACTACCCAAAACATCTCTATTTTTAAGACCTTACTACACTTTTATCTCTCTTCTAAACAGGAGTGCTCCTGCTCCCACCCGTCCTAACCTCTATGCTATACTTGCACTGCCGTCAAGTATACCTTCTCAAAACTCTACCTAACACTCAGACATCCTATTCTTCCTCCTTCTCCTGACTCCTATAAATCCCTACTCCCCTCTTCTTTCTTTTCACTTTAAATATTATAGGTTATCTACCTTCCAGAAATGCGGTGGTGGTGCTGCAGTAGCATTGTCGCCTCACAGTAAGAGATTGTCCTGTTCAATTCTCAGCTAAAGCATCTTCTGTGTGGAGACATGCATGAATGGGCGTACCTTCATTGAAGGTTGTGCATCAGAGCTGGCAACTCGGCATGTAAAAATCTACTGCCATTCATTAGCGGACCGGAGTTCCACTGTGGCGACCCCTAACCAGGAAAAGCCGAAAGACACAATAACAACATCTACCTTCCAGAAATCTTAATGCTTAATGGACCAAAAACCTATAACTCTGGCATATTATACAGTTCTGTTATTTTTTATGTCATGTAAAATTGTTTGTAATAACTTATGCTGACTTTTATTTTTGTAATATCCTGTATTAATTTTGATGTGATTGTTGCTGGTATTGTTTCTGTATGTAAATGGAGCTTTTCTCTCCGGGCCTCCATTGAAAAAGGGCTTATTCTGGCCCAATGGACTTTCCCAGTTAACAAACTGCAAATAAATAAAATAAAAATAAAATTGAACAGGAAGCTTAATACCCTTCAATGCCAAGTCTCAACATTGTTTATTAAGAACCCAAAATGTTGATTTCTAATTGTTGATATGGAACCCAGAGATCTGTGAGAATTCAATTAAGATACTTACTGTAGATTTTTTTCTCGACTGGAGCACCTTCTGTGTGGAGTCTGCATGTCCTCCCCGCAGTCGAGTGGCATTCAAAAGACATGTGTGAATGGGTGTGCCTTCATTGAAGGTTGGGCATCGGGCTGGCATCTCGACACCATAAAAATTGACTGCCAATCATTAGTGGACCGGAGTTCCACTGTGGCGACCCCTAACCGAGAAAAAACGAAAGAAAAACAATAACATTTATTTGCCATTTGTTAACCAGGTTAGTCTGGCTGGGCGGTTGCCCTTTTTCAGCAGAGATTTGAGGAGAAAAGCTCCACATACAAAGATTACAATTTGTTACAGAAGAGCAATACAGATAAAAATGATAACAAATTAATAGAATCTTATTTGTTTATTAACATTCAATTACAAAAGTACATTTTGTAATCTTAAAATAACATGCAAATGATGTAGTTGTATGGTAAGAAATAGAAGGAAAGAGAAAGGAAGGCACTAATAAGTAGGCAAAGCTTACTTATTGTGTGGAGACAAGTAGGGGGAAGAGGTGGGGAAGGAGCAAGGTAAGAGGAGGAAAGACATAGGTGAATTATCTGATACAGTGACTAGTGATCAGGAAAGAGGTAGATTGTTACAGACATGGAAGTAGAAACATACAACTAGAAGAGTCTAAGGCGCAGGAAATGGGGATGGAGGGTTGGTGGGAGAAGAATGGCTGGGGAGGAATTGACTCAAGTAGGGTCTTTATAGGGGCAGGTCCAGGAATTGAGTAAGTAATCCTTTGGGGCTAGTTTGAAATTGGGTGAGTTTTGGTGAGTTCTGATATGGAGAGGGAGCTTGTTCCAAGATGCGGAGACAGCATGACTATAAAGGCTTTTTCCTATGGATTTGTTTGGGTTGGAAATTTGGAGAAGGTGTTGGTCTGAGCTATGAAGCTCCCAGTTGGGGATGTAGGGGGAGATGAGAGTTACTAGTGAGGGGCAGGCTAGGGGTTGTTGTAAGATGGAGTGCGTCAGGTGAAGTTGAAGTAGAAGGAGTAGGTTATGGAAGTCTACCAGTAAATTTTTGTTAGGGAGAGGCAGTGGTGTGAGTGATATGGGAGATTTGTGGCAAATTGTGCAACTTTATTATATGTTTGGTTAAGTTTGTTTAAGATATTTTTTGGAGGTTGGTAAATAAAGGGGCGGCATATAGTTAAGTGGGTAGGAGGTAGGCTTGAGCAAGGAAAACTTTGGATTCTTGAGTAAGGAAATGTTTGTTTCTGTATAGTAATTTTAGTTTCTGGTGTGTTCTTTTGATGCAGTTGTTGATATGGGTATCAATTTTTAGTTTGTCATCTATGAGTATACCGAGTAGTTTAGTATGAGGCTCGACAAGAATAGTTGTGCTGTTTAGGGAAGAGAGAGATAAGGAGGATTTGAGGTGTTGGAGAGGTTTGGGAAGGAAAAGAAGATGTTTAGTTTTATTTGGGTTAAGTAGGAGTTGGTTAGTGGTGAGCCATCTTTCAGCTGAGTGTAGTGTGTCTTGTGTGAGGGTATGTAGGTGGGATACATTGTCAGAGGTAGAGATGATCATAGAGTCATCTGCATATTGTATGATTGAAGACTGGAGGCATGATTGGAAGAGATCATTAGTAAAAATGTTAAATAGTAGGGGACCCAAGATGGAGCCTTGAGGGTCTCCAGTAAGAACGGGAAGGAATGGAGAAGTAGCAGACATCCATTTTACTGATTGAGTTCTATTTGCTAGATATGAAGAAAACCAGTTAAGGGTGGAAGTAGAGAGGTTGAAGGAAGCAAGTTTGGAGAGCAGGGGGTTATAAGAAACAGTGTTGAAAGCTTTAGAGAGGTCAAGGAAGATGGAAGACAATAGTTTGTTGTTACTGAGAGAAGTGGAGATGGATTTAGTGAAGAATAGTAGAGCACTAGTAGTACTATGACGAAGGTGAAAGCCATGTTGGGTAGGGGTGAGTGGATTTTCCTGAATGACGTGTGCAGTAAGTTGTTTGTGGATACACTTTTCCAGGATCTTTGAGATAGAGGATAGAATAGTGATAGGCCTATAATTTGAGGGGTCGGTGGAGTTACCACCTCTGTGGACGGGTATAATGTAGGCTTTTTTTCCATATTTGGGGTGCCAGGTTTTCCTGAATGGACCTGTTAATAAGAATGGAGACTGGATAGGCTATGGAGGGGGCTGCTAGTTAAAGGTAGAAGGGAGGCAGGTTGTCAGCTGAAGAGGACCAGGGTTTAAATTTACTGAGTAGGGATCTGATGATGGTTGTGGAGATAGGCTTGACTGAGAAGATGGTTTGGCTGGAGGGAAGGGGTGGGGTGTCATGAATAATGTTAGTGTTAGGTTTGATTAGTTTTTGTATAGAGTCTATGAAGAAGGAGTTGAGAAGTGTGGCAGTTGCTAGGGAGGATCTGTTTGGGTAGGGGTTGGGAGGGGAAGGGTTACCTGTAAAGAATGGTTGGTTGTAATTGGCAGATAACACAATTATCTGTAAACCAAGACTGTATAAAAAGGATCTCCTTATCTAAAAACTATCCTCAAATGATATTAGTGCTACAGCTGTAACACTGGAACGGCCTCTACACCCAAGATGTACAAACGTAATGAAAGTGGGCAATCGTGTCTTTTGCCTGCACTCAATTTAAAAGTAGGGAAAATTGAGCAGCTAGTACATACTCTTGCTTGAGAATGAGTATATATCAAAAATGTATACATTTTTATGAGTTTCACTGGGAAACAAACTTTTCAGTGACTAATCACAAATAATTCTAATTAAGGGTATCACAGGACTTTTCAAAGTTTATCAAAAATACTGTGTATGGTGTATTTTTAGGACTCACCTAAAGCTTAGATATTAAGCCAAAGCCTAATGAGATCAGACCCATCCCAATGCTCCTTTAGCAAACCACTGATGAGTTACAAAAACTATTCAGGGCAAAATATTCTCTATGTGTAGCACTAAAATGTTGGCATACATTTTAGTTACCCATAGAAGGTAAGTGGTCAATAATTACTCATCTTTGTTACGCCTAGGAAAAAATAGCACATAAGCAATAGCAGCTGAGTCAAGGATAGACTTATCCTTAAGCATAGCAGAATACAGGGCCAAGAACAGTTGGCCTATCACATACCTGAACCTCTTATAAAAGGAAAAAGATAAACCTTCAATTGGGCCTTATCACTCGCTAAAGCATCAATGACCCTCATAATTTTCTGCCTAGTTATAGAGCCTTTAAGTTTCAACTTTTCATCCTGTTATAAATTTGGAATGATCATTATGCCAAATAAAAGCCTTACTGTGATTCCCTATTCACATTAGCGATTCTGTGGCACGTTATTCATATTCACACCACTTATAAAGCTTTTCTGATACTCTGGGACTGATATATACCGATTATGGATAAAAAGTTGAAGCACACCTGCCATGATAATTTTTCAAGACCCCAATATCAAGCTCTTGTTTTTACTTTTTATACCTTTGTGTTATCACCTTCTGAGAGTTTATTCCCTTAGTCCCAAAAAAGTTTTAAACCCTTCCCACCTATCCAATGTAATAGCATATAACAAACATTTTATTTACAGTTTACCCATTTTGACATTCCAAAGTAAATCCTTCCCTTTAGTTTTCCCTTTTTTAAAATTCTTCCTGACTGACCCCTTTGATTTCTAAGCTCTCCATTTGTTCCTCTCCATTTTGCCTTTTCTGTTTAGTTGTAGACTGAGCCCTGAATCTTACATTCACCTGAAACAATTACCAGCCAGTCAATACAAATTCATCAGTTATATGCTGACCTCAGAATTCTTTAACCTTGCTCCATAATGCTATGAAATGATAATTATTCTTTAAAATTAGTGAGTCAAATTTCCACATAAAAATCGATGAAGATGTAGTAGGTTGGTTCAACTAAAGAAGAACCTATGATCTGAGGGGGTTGTATTTTAAATTGAATGTCAACTTTCTTGGGTAATAAGTAGCAGGAAACCAATCACATGTCTAAGTTACATGCCACATTCCATATGTTAGCTGTATAGATATAATCTAATTTGTCTGTCTTGTGGACCATCCATACATCTAATGCATCTAATTCACACATCATACTAGTGAAATCTTTAGCCACTTTAGTCAGATGGACTTTACCTACTGGAGTCCTGTCCAAAAGTAGATCAGTTCCAACATCCAAGTCTCCCCTCCCACAATACTGAAAATATATTAAGTTGGTTTAGCCAAATTGGAGTTAATAAGGCTTTCAAACTACAAGTGATATCTAGATTAAGACCATAAAAACTAATCAACACTAGCTGGTTTGTCACTGTTTGCAGCAACAGAATCACCCAGTTCCCAACCACTGCCTGTGTTGCTGTACTACAGACTAGCCAAACCTTCCATGAATGAGTAATGATCCCATTCTTTGTAGACTTAGCACAATGTGCTGCTAAAAACTCCGGCAGTTTTTTAGCCCACAGGGTTGTGTTAATTTAGACTCTTACAGGCACACTATACCTAACTTAGAGTGCAATATTTCACAGACTGTATTTTGTAGCTTAATCTTAGCATTTTAAACTTTTCATATTCTGAGTAAGAAAAGCAATTAGTTTATCAATTATATGCAGAGCATCTATGATATTCTAGGACCTTGACTGGATTATCAAAGTGTACTTCCAAGATCTGTTCTGATTGCTACGCATTGTATGACTCAGACAAACCTATCACATGCAATGAACAAAAATATTATGCAATTTTATATTGCAGCTGTAAAGATGAGATTATATATGACTAACACTACCAAAAGGTTCTACCAAAAGCCATAGTAACCAAACCACAACACCTCTGTTATACTTTGCTAATTTAAAATTAATTTCAAACAGAGCAGAAAAGATTGGTACACAGAAGAAACCAAAATAAATTGTACAAAATAATGCAAACATAAGTATTATCATTTGTACATTCAGTACAGTTTTTATCCATGTCAGTACTGGGCTGGGCTTGCATAACCAACCTTATAGCAACTTCGTGCATAGAAATACACAGTAGCTTTCATATAAAGTTTCCAGGCTGTATCACTTATTATATAATGATGGGTCACTGTTATTCAAAATCAAGCATGTTGATTGGGCAGCTCAACCAATGTGCCTATTGTAAATCCAGCATATACCAATAAAAAAAGTCTGGATGCTAAAGTACCATCCAGTGGCCAGACTTTTTTATAGGAATATGTTAAGGCAAGACAGTGCAAAACTGAAGAAAAATCAGGTACATTCTCAAAAAAAAAACCAAAAAAAAAACAAATATACTTGATTTTCCTTCTATTTTGTGCTGTCCCTCCTTAATTATCAGCAGACTCTCGTACCCCTCAACTGTCTGAACATTCGCAGAATGTCCAGATTTTAGATCATAGTTTTACTCTTTTCCACATAAAAGAGCAATGGAGATTCTCTTTTCTCCACTGCTACTCTTAAACAGCTAAAAAAAAAAAAAAAAAAAACAGAAATAACCCACTCATGGGTGTGGGTATATCAGGATTTACCCACGGTTGGCTTTGTTTCAGGCTTCATCCTCATAATCAAAATAACCACAGGTAAATCTTGATTTACCCACATCCACTTGGCTAAATAACACTGAAGATTCCTCACTCACTTAGAACTCAAACAGTAATAGAAGATAACAAAATACCCAACCTGATAGCGTTGTGTTCATCACTACATGCAAACATTTCCTTTTAATCCCCCCTTAAAAAATAGGGGGTTAATTGTCTTTAATCACATCATGAATTAAAGATTAACAGGAAAAAAAATCCAATAAGCAGAACATTCCTCTGTTCAATGAAATTATGCCCTCACATGGCCAGACCAGCTGCCTATATTTGCTATCCATCTTGTGATTCTTTCTTTTGAGAGCAGGCTTCATGTTCTGATTGGATGTTATCAGTTTCCAGTTGTGAGATTTCTGGACCCAATACAGTCAGCTTAGTGTCACCACAGCTAATAAGAAATATTTAAAAGTATAACTTGCAATCTAGTAAAGCTGAACATAAAGAAACATGGCTAATGCCTTCTGTTAGCCAACTGATTTAAATTCATAGCAGAAAAATGCTTTTCAGACATGCATGAAATTAACTCCCCCAATAGCCATGCAATATCTGTTTTTACAATAAGTGTTGTACACTATGAATATCAAATTATTCATATATGTACAAAATTCTGTAATTTAAATGTGTCTTTAATATGCCTGACAGTACAGTGAAATACAGCTAATATATTATTTAGCTTAATGTCAAGAAAATATATATTTGGTACCATCATCTAGTGTTCAGCTTGTTCAAATTCATAATGGAAAAAAATTGCATATGAAGTCATATTTATTGCCATCTAATGTCCATTTTTATTATATTCTTCTTCTCTTTCGGCTGTTCCTGTTAGGTGTCACCACAGAGGATTATCTGTTTCCATTTCTTACTATCCTCTGCATATTGCTCAATCACACCAACCACCTGCATGTCCTCTCTCACCACATCCATAAACCTTATCTTAGGCTTTCCTCTTTTCCTCTTACC
Organism: Protopterus annectens; assembly: GCF_019279795.1. NCBI lineage: Eukaryota > Metazoa > Chordata > Ceratodontiformes > Protopteridae > Protopterus > Protopterus annectens. The sequence goes on along the minus strand of NC_056744.1, from coordinate 693,456,130 downwards.
TGGCAGCTCCATCCTTAGCATCCTTTTCCCAATATACCCAGCATTCCTCCTCAGCACATGTCCAAACCAACGCAATCTCGCCTCTCTGACTTTGTCTCCAAATCATCCAACCCGAGCTGACCCTCTAATATACTGATTCCTAATCCTGTCCATCCTTGTCACACCCAGTGCAAATCTTAATATCTTTAACTCTGCCACTTCCAGCTCTGACTCCTGCCGTTTTGTCAATGCCACCATGTCCAACCCATACAACATAGCTGGTTTTGGGTCTATATTAGAACATTCAAAATTTCAGAACTTTGAATGTTCTAATATCGACCCCTAGTAACCGAAAACTGATAACATCGAAAATTCAGAACAGCAAATTTTTTCCTAGGGAAAAAATTTGCTGTTCCAAACACATACACACAACACAAACACACCAAACAAACAGCAATCCACACAAATACACCTAAAATCTTACATCTAAACCTACACTAAACTGTGCATACACCACTACCTACCCACTTACCTTAGCCCAAACCCTAATCCTAAGGTCCGTCACTATCGCATATACACCTCACCCACACCCTAACCCTAACTCACCTATCCTGCCCTAACCCTCACATCCACACATTTGCACACTTACCTGACCCATGCCCTAACCCTAACTCACCTAACCTGCCCTAACCCTCATGTCTACACAATTGCACACTTACCTGAACCTGACCTGTAACTTTCCACCACAGTGCTGAAAATAGCGAAGCGACAGGAACAGACAACCAAATTCTTTCCCTAGGAAAGAATTTGGTTTTCTGAAACTTCGCTATTTTCAGCTTTCACTTATTAGGGGTCGATATTAGAACATTCGAAATTCTGAAACTTCGATGTTCTAATATATACCCCCGGTCTCACTACCCTCTTGTAGATCTTCCCTTTCACTCTTACTGGTACCCGTTTGTCACAAATCACTCCTGACACTCTTCTCCACCCATTCCACCCTGCCTGTAATCTCTTCTTCACCTCTCTTCCACACTCACCATTGCTCTGAACTGTTGATCCCAAGTACTTAAACTCATCCACCTTCGCCAAGTCTACTCCCTGCATCTTCACCATTCCTCTATCCTCCCTATCATTCACACACACATATTCTTAGTCCTGCTGACCTTCATTCCTCTCCTCTCTAGAGCCTATCTCCACCTCTACAGGGTCTCCTCAACCTGGTCCCTGCTCTCACAGCAGGCCACAATGTCATCTGCAAACATCATAGTCCATGGGGCCTCCTGTCTGATCTCATCTGTTAACCTGTCCATCACCATTGCAAATAAGAAAGGGCTCAGAGCTGATCCTTGATGTAATCCCACCTCCACCTTAAATGCATCTGTCACTCCCACTGCAGATTTCACCACTGTCACACTACCCTTGTACATATCCTGTACCACTCTTACATACTTCTCTGCCACTCCTGACTTCCTCATACAATACCACAACTCCTCTCTAGGCACCCTATCATATGCTTTCTCCAAGTCCACAAAGACACAATGCAACTCCTTCTGACCTTCTCTATATTTCTCCATCAACACCCTCAGATCAAACATCGCATCTATAGTGCTCTTTCCTGGCATGAAACCATACTGCTGATCACTAATAATCACCTCCCTTCTTAACCTAGCTTCCACTGCTCCTTCCCATAACTTCAAGTTGTGACTGATCAGTTTTATCCCTCTGTAGTTGCTACAGCTCTGCACATCACCTTTATTCTTAAAAATAGGTAACAAAACACTTTTTCTCCACTCCTCAGGCATCCTCTGACTTTCCAAGATTTCATTAAACAATCTGGTTAAAAACTCTACTGCCATTTGTGCTAAGCACCTCCATGCTTCCACTGGTATGTCACATATGCGGACAACAATACAAACCCAGCCACTGGGGATGCACAAGCCAGTGCATTTCTTTGTTTCAGTCCCAAGCCCGGATAAGTGGGGAGGGTTACATCAAGAGGGGCATCCGGTGTATAACCTCTGCCAAATAATATATGCGGACAACCATTTTTACTATATTATCATTTATAAAACCACAAAACAATTACCAGAAAATTAATATATATCTATATAGATATCTGTATCTAAATATATATCTATATCTCTCTAACGATATATATATATATATATATATATATATATATATATATATATATATATATATATATATAGGTCTAGGACACATGCTCGACTAGCATATGTCCAAATCACAAAACATCGAACACACATACACGAAAGCACTTAACATCGACAAGCATTTCCATGTATATGTGCCTGTTTCGTAGATTGGACTACAGTGTGGGTAAGGGAAAATTCCCTTTTCCCCACTGTAGTTGCAATCTTGGAGTGAGTATAATAAAGTTGGGGGGTGGGGGGGTGCAGGGGGGGTGAAGCCCCCCTGCAGAAACTTAGATTTTTTTTGAACTACACATACACAGAAGCGCTTTTCGATGTTAAGCGCTTTCGTGTATGTGTGTTCAATGTTTTGTGATTCGGACATATGCTAGTCGAGCATGTGTCCTAGACCCATATATATATATATATATATATATATATATATATATATATATATATATATATACACACACACACACACACACACACACACACACACACACACACACACACGTATATATATATATATATATATATATATATATATATATATATATATATATATATATATATATACATACCCACACTTCTCTTATAGAAATTATTCAAGTCTGATTGAAATAGTATTCTTAAATGAAGTCTCAAGAGATTTTTTTTCTTACTATCCAGTAGAGTTAACAAAGTTTATTTTATTTCTTCCCAAATACTTTATCTTAACCCATGAAGCTAAAATGTGCAGTTGTATGAGTCTGTGTATATTTATCTGAAGCATTTCTGTCTCTTTTCCATCTGATATAACTCAGATGTCCTTTTGTCCTATGTTGCGAAGGATGGCCTGAAAGCAAAGATAAATTAAATAGTATTGCCTTCCTCATGCTATTGCTTAACCATGTTATATATCTCTGTGCCTGGATAAATGACACTCAAACTGTCTGTATCAAATGTCTGTCTCTACTTAGCAGTCTGCCAAGGAGCTTGCAGTAATTTCACCTTTGAATATGCACGGTTTAAGACAGTCATGGCAACAGTAGTTAAGCCACATTCTTTTTGTCTATTTCCTTGTGCAGAAGTCCTGTCCCATTGTGATGAAAGGCAAATAAAAAGCTGAGTGTAAGGGCAATATAAGCTATCTTAAAAAAATTCGGCACTGAACAAAAGCTAGCCATGTTTTGGATTTACTCAAGTGCATATCCATAGCTATTCACAGCACTTTTCTTTCTAGACTAACAATGGAGCACAGCTATTTACCTGGTTACCAAGGACTCCAAGAGAAGATTACACTCTGCTAGCTTAGTTGGAAAATTGGGCGTGCTGAAGAAATAAAAAAAAAACTTTGATCAGTTTGATCAGTGTGTATGCAGCAATGACATCTGACTATGAAAAAATAAAATAGTCATATAGTCATAGGAAAGGATCTTAATCTGTGACTCTCAGTTTTTTTTTTTTTTTTGTTTTTTTTTTTTGGTCCACATATGAATGGAAGCTTTACGTGCTAAACTGGAATACACACTAGCATACAGTAATGCATGCCACAAGTTTGTTTACAAATCCATATGCTGTCCAGGTTCTTCAGTCCAAGAGATCAGAACTCATTGAAGGAATAAATAACACAGAGCATCTTGTGGAGTGGCTGGTTGACAATGGCATTTTCACATCAAACAAGAGGTTGTTGCTGTCTGGCTACAGAACACGGAGTGAAAAGAATGCTAGACTTTTAGACATCCTGGTTTCTCAAGGTGAGAGAACTTGTAGACTTTTCTTCTATCCTTGCTTAAAGCGTATTGAACCTGATCTATATAATGGTATTAAGAAATATGTTAGTGATGTTAGTACTGGTGATGTGCGGAGACAATTAGTAGGGTATCTGCTTGAAAAAGATAAAGATGGAACAACAAAGACTGCTCAGCAAACTCAAGGCAAGAGTGTTCCTAAAGCAGCTGTACTGCTTCAAGGGAATGCAGCCACAGAACAAAAGAAGGAAAAGGACAAAAGTAGTCCAGTAGTAAAAAAGCCAAAAGTGGACACTATTTTACCTTCTTCTGTTTTTGATGCAGCTGGCAAAGGGGACTTGTCATTGTTGGAGAAGTTATTAAAGAACAGTGACATTAACAAAGTAAATGATTTAAATGAAACACTTTTACATATTGCAGCTGCTGGGGGGCATATCCACATTGTTAAATACTTAATTAAGCAAGGTGCTAAACTTGAAGTGAGAGACAGTAAAGGAAGGTCACCACTCCACCGGGCTGCAGAGAATGGTCATGAGGAGGTAGTGAGTGTATTGCTCCAAGCTGGTTCACATATATATGCCTTTGACAAAGAGTCCAAAACCCCACTTCATGCAGCTGCTGAGAACAAGCACTTTAATATAGTCAAGATGTTATTAAATGAAGAAGCTAGGCTTTACAAACAACGGACACATTTTCTACACATGGCTGCACTCAGAGATGACAGTACTTTGGTACGGATTCTTCTAAGCAATGATGCTCCAGTGGATGCTAAAGATGAAAATAAAAATACTGCTTTGTTTCATGCTGTTTCACATGCCTTTGAAAATACTGTAAGAGTACTGTTAGAGGGCGGTGCCCTCGTTGATTCCAGTATAATCGATGCTGCTTTCAATACCAATAATCAGTCATTATTTAGCTTAATTTTGGAGTATACTAAGGGACTGTCCCCAGAAACCTTAGTATCTGCTCTTTTCAAAGCAGTGCAGCAGAACCTGTATAGGATCATTGCAGCTCTCATTGACAAGGGCACTGATGTAAATTCCAGAAATGAAATGCAGTATACAGCACTTCTCACGGCTGTGGAACTAGGCAGCAATGAATCTGCTAAGGTTCTAATTGAAAAGGGGTCTAATTTAGATGCAAGGACACCATCTCTAAGTACTGCTTTACATCTAGCAGTTCAACATGGAGACCTTTCAGTTATAAGACTGCTGTTACAAAAGGGGAAAAATCCAAACCCCTTAGGACCTGAAGACCAGACACCTCTACATATTGCAGCATTTCACAATAAACTAGAAGCAGTAGATGTTTTAATTAAAGCTGGTGCTAAGGTAAATGCACTTACAAAGGAATTAATGACACCACTGCATATTGCTTGCCAATGTGGTAATCTTGAAGTTGCTGAATATTTGATAAATAATAAAGCTTCTATCAATGCAAAAGACAAGCAGTCAAGGACACCTTTGCATCTAGCGGCTAGTATGGGACGGACACCTACAGTGGATTTGCTTCTTAAAAATAAAGCTGATGTTAACTGCGTTGATAAGGAAAAGAAAGCACCACTTCACATGGCAGCAATTGGTGGACATCTTGACACAGTTACACAGCTGCTGCTAACAAAGAAGGCCAGATTCGGAGCTAAAGACATGGATGGCTGCACGTCCTTGCATTATGCAGCCAGCCAGGGTAATGTACTGATTGTGAAAGCTCTTCTAATTGCAGGAAAGAACAAGAATGTTGATGACAAGAATGTCTGGAGGAAGACTCCATTGCACCATGCAGCAGAACGAGGCCACTATGAGGTCATAGAAGTTCTGCTAAACGCAGGCGCCACCATGAACACTTTAGACAACAGCAGAGACACTCCACTTCACTGTGCATGCAGAGGTGGTCACTTCCTTGCTGTTCAGACACTACTCAGCTGGTCTCAGGATGAAAAGACAGGTTTGCAGATGACAAATGGTTTAGCCAAAACACCCCTTCAGGTGGCAGAGGTCGGTGAAACATCTGATCACCATGAAATAGTCACCTTGCTGAAAAAGAAAATGTTACTAATTCGGTGAAAGAATGCAAAACAGAAAGCACTAGGAATAAGTGACTGCTCTACAGAGGTTCTCAGGGGTCTCTTTTCTGAAAGCAAAGATAAATACAGATGCAACAGTTGTATTATAAAGATTCACTGCACAGAAAAAACATATACTGCTCACATATAGACCATGGTTATGTGTGGATTTCAAACGTCAAACCTATAAACATAACATCTTGTCTTCCACCTATCATGTGATGTTGACCATGTCTGTAAGTTTAACAAATATATGTAATGCACTGGAGACCTTTATTTCATTGCTGTGGGGATTGTACATATTGCCAGGCTGCTAATTTATGACTTTTTTGTGTTAAAGACAGTCTTGGGTGATCTTGGGCCTTTCACTTCTCCAGTTAAACCATTTTATCTGCTAGTTTCCCTATTCATGATTTATTAAGAAGATTTAAATGCATGTTTTGAAAACATGATAGTATTTCACACTTGATAATCTCACCTTAATAGCACTGTAAACATTTGTATTCTACTGTTCTCACTGTTCCATAAATCATTTTCCAGGTTATATAACTGTGGAAAGACTCATAATTATAAGAGGAGAAAAGATCCGATGAAAATGAAAAGTGTCAGGTGTAAGGAAATGGTCATTCAAATTGACAAGCTACATGTGCACAACAAATATTTTTGAAGACTTATGTTGCTGGTTTAATCATTTTTCATCTATTTGTTGTCTCATCTTCACAGTCACCATGCTTACTACAGAAAAGATCTGTCTACTTACGTAAAGCTCGTAAGGTCCCATGTTGCATTCATTTTACCTTCTAAAACTGGCACTTCGAACATACCTCTGCTAAAATATGACAATCAGGGGAGTGGTTCTTCTGTAACTGTGTTCTATAAATGTTGGACACCAGAGAAGCAGGGGATGAGCTGTGTAGAACCCCCATGTCAAAAACTGTTTTGCAAGGTAAAAAAGTAAATTTTGGATACAGTCAATGTCAGACAGATGAAGGACATATGCAGAGAATTTCTAGCCAAATAGAACATTTAGGCATTTAAATCAGACAAAAAGTGAAAGAAAACTTAAAAAAAAAAAAAAAAACAGCACAGCAAGAGGTTCTCCAGTTTGATTCTCAGCTAGGGTTCTTTGTGTGTGGGTATGCATGTACTCCCTGCATTCCACATGGGATTTGTTTGCATGTTGTTGTTTCCTCTCACCTCACAAAGACATGAAGTAGGTCAAATGGCATTCTCCAAATTGACTATGTGTGAGTGAATGAGGGTATGCATTCTGTGACAGACCAGCCCCTGCTCAGAATGGTTTCACTGTATTGTGCCCACTGCTGCTGGGATAGGCTCCAACATCCCAATGACTCTGTAAAGGATAAAGGGGGTTATCAGAAAATGAATGGCTGGATGGATGGATGTATAGATGGAAGGATAGATGGAACAACTAACTCAGACATACAATAATCTAAACAATAACTTTGGAAAAGGGAACACCACTAATCTGATCAAGATTTAGAATAGGGGTACCAGTAGAGTGTTCTAGTGAGTAGTCATATCCAGGGGTTACCTAACCTCTAGGATTTGCAGTCAGATGAACTAGAGAGTAGACCCCCAAATATTAGAATAAAATAAACTAAAACATTGTATGGCTGATGACATGAAACAGAGGAATGTATGCTTGTGTACATGCCTGGGGGTGGTACTTACTACATGGTGTGATGTATCATATTAGAAAACAATCTACAGACATACAATACTGCTGCAGAACTATGAATATACAACAGTACAGCAGTATACATATGTGAAGCCAAAATGTTAGTACATTTGCATTACCAGACATGCCTCTCAACTGTCCAGATTTTCACAGAATGTCCATAATTTTGCTTGATATTTTTGGTCTGTTCCTCATAAAATTTGGGGTTTTATAGTAAGTCACTGAGGACTGAAGTCACTGAATAATGACATACATTTGAGTTTTAGACTTCATATCCTTCAGAAATGCTAATACAAATCCTGTTGTTTCTTCACATTTTTAAGTTTTTAAGAGTAGTATCTAAAATCTGTTCTTATTTTTGAGCCTTTGTCCCCCCTTAGGCTTTGCGCACATTTCTTGTACAAAGAGTTTAAGAGGTATGTTACCAGGTTTGGGATATATTTCTGGGACTTCAGACAGTGGCCCCTTCAAACTATTAATGGGAGCCAAGGATAATATCAGTGCCATATTTGCCCAGACATAGACTTGGATTATGAACCCAAAATGGTTTTAACAAATGTCATTTTTGGGAGAGAATGCTGATAATGCCTGATAGTCCATACAAGTCTCTCACAGACTGCAGATTATCACTACTAAAAAGTGCATGACCTTTGCAGACTTTGAATAATAATGCAAAGAGCTATAAATTATATTAAATATGTCTGTCTAGAAAAGACATTGTTAGGAATTGCACACTGCATTGTTTGCATATAGAAGTAACACTACCCCAAGGGTCCTACAACTCATAATCATAAGAATGAATCATTTGATGTATTTAAAACAGACTTGGTTCTGGCAGGTTTTGTTTTTATTGTGAAAATAATTCATGCCATGGAGCACCATTTAATATCCTGTCATAAATATATTTATTTATTTAACATTTGTTAACCAGGAAAGTCTGACTTGGAATTGAGCCAATTTTCAGCAGAGGCCTGGAGTGAAAGGCTCTAGATGCATGTCTTTGTAATGAGGAAGGAAACCAGAGCACCCAGAGGAAACCCACACAAATGCATGGAGGTCATGCAGACTCTGCACAGCAGGCACTCCAGCTGAGAATTGAACCAGAGAACCTCTTGCTGTGAGGTGACAACACTACCGCTGCACCACTGCACTGTCCAATATATGTTTGTCCAATATATCTATATTTGTGTGTGTGTCAGGAAATAGCTAAGGAAAAACTAAAATAAACAAGCCAGTTACTGTACACACCCATTATCAGTCTGGTTCTTTATTCAGGTCAAGACAATTCAAACACCAGAGACCAAAGACTATTATATAAGTTGGAATACCAAAAGGTTCAAATTCCAGTGGCAAGCTGTCTGTCTACATTTATCTGCTTAGCCATGAGTCTATCTATCTATCTATCTATCTACACACACAGACACACACACACACACACACACACACACAATCTGTACTTTAGCTATGACGAGGGTATGCACAATGGTATCGTCTCTTTGTGGGGTAGGAAAAACAGAAACTCGTTATTCATATTGCGTTTGATTCATTTTCACAGACACGAGCATTTAATTCATATATATATTTGTTTTTTACATAAAAGAATTATAAAAAAGTAGCTGAATATGATCATGAAAATTCATGAGAAGTAAGAAACTGCTATACATGTGAGCCAAGGTACGAAAAAGCACTAAGTACCTTAGCTGGAATTTGAACTTGTGAAGCTTGAAATACCTTCTGCTTATGTTACCATGTTATTGTCAAAGAAATTGAATCTTGGAATACTCAGGTGTTAGTATTACTTCTCATTTTGTGGCTTAATGGTTTATACACATTTACATTTCAAATCCTAAAACAATATTTGATTTCAGTGTAAATGTAAACCATGGCAAAAACCTTAATTGTGACTTGAATCCAGTCTACCTGATATGCAAAGGGTCTGTGTAAAATATTCAGCTGAAATGCTAATTTTGAAAGTTGCAGAATTAAAAACTGTCAGTGCATAAATGTCTGCTATCTTATCTAGGTGTACCAGTAGAGAGGTTTTAACATTGATAGTCAGATTTATAGAGTCATTACTCCATTGTGTGATTAACTTAAACATTTCATGCTTTCTCAGTGATAATAGTCATCATATTAAGTCATATGTTTTGGTTATGACATTTGATTGTATTGTCGATTACAGAAAATTATTTATGTCCTACAGATCTGTGTAAAAGGAGTCCACCTGGGAGGTTTAAGTTAAACCATTAAAGTCGTAACTTGCAAAGATCTCTTACTTGGCTCTCAGGTTTAAATATGGTCTCTCCTGCTGAGGAAACTATTGTATTTCCATCTAATTTTCAGTTTCCATTTACTTGCTGTACAGGTTAGTGCAGACCTGTTTTTATTATACCTTCTCACCTGAGAAATTCCTGCAGCACAGGTCATGATTAGGTGCTAAACTCTTTGGTCATATTATCCGAAGATTCCAATTATGCAAGTTATGCTAATTGAAGTGTTTTCAATATACAATGGAGAACAGTGCTTCTGACCTGCATTATCTCGACATCAGTCACCACTGTGGTAAAAAATACAATATAAACCTAAAAATAACACATATACAGTAGGTGATGAATTAATTAAAGGTGTATTGCAACTTTAGAATTTATAGGGACATGCAAAGGAAAATATGCATTTGTTAACAGAAGTAAATGTGACATACTATGGAATTGTTTGATCCGCCTTTGTTGTAAGTCACATCTACAGTTAACCTAGAAAGTTACCTGATTACAAAATTGAAAATAAATGTAACACAGTGCATACAACAAGTTAAAAACTTTTTTTTAAAGTGCATTCTGATTTCATGAAACAGGCATGACATGACATCTGATTAGACAAAGAAATGAAAGGCCTTTGATATGTTGTTTTTCAGTTGTAGCTCAGGCAGGATGTCATTATATGTTGGGGGGTGGCATCTCGCAGAAGCTCTTAGATGAACAAGATGTTTATTAAGTTAGCCTAGAAAGCTTGCAGTCCTTGTTTTCAAAGGTACACACAAGCTCTGATATTAATGACTCATACAAGTGTGTAGTATGCCCTAGAGAAGACATAGGGCCAGATTCAATAAAGCCTACACTAAGCGTACACAGTATGTCTTTTGGCTTTTCCTGGTTAGGGGTCGCCACAGTGGAACTCCGGCCCGCTCATGATTGGCAGTAGATTTTTATGGTGCTGAGGTACCAGCCCAACGCCCAACCTTCAAAGAAGGCACACTCATTCACGCACGCACCTACCTGCATGTCTTTAAGTGTCACTCGACCGCGGGGAGGACATACAGACTCCACACAGAAGGTGCTCCAGCTGAGAATCGAACCAGAGAACCTCTTGCTGTGAGGTGACAATGCTAACCGCTGTACCACCATATTCAAGAATATTCTTATAATATTTTTTGTGCTTTCTAATCACTCAGAAAGATTACATTAAGTGTACATGTAATCTACACTTCGTGGTAACCTTTATGAATTCCTGTCAATATTTAAAGCTGCAAGAATATCAGTAGGACAACGAAAATTAGGAGGGAGAAAGTGTGAGTTATGTATGCATTGTCTCTTCCCTCAGAAGCATGTACACTTAGTGTAGGCATTATTGAATCCCAGGGATAGTCTTAGGCAAATTTACAGCTTCTTACTTTAGCAGCATCTGCTTGCCTACTCTAAACACACAAATAGGATGGTTTATCAGAACTGTTTTCTGTATGAAACCAAAAATGTTTAAAAGCCAAGATTGTGTGGAACCTGTGAAATGCAACAAGTATGTGTTATTTACTCAAAACTTAGAGAAAGACTTTACATTTGAAGTAAATCAAGAAATGTCTAGAGATTCAGCATTGTCTGCTGAGTGACTAGATAATTCTATAGGACAAATAAGAAAGTCTTGTGGAAGTCACCTGGAAAACCTGCCCTTTGCTTTTCTCTTCATCCAGGGGATAACCATAGCAAACATAGGCAGCTATATTTTGGGCAAGAGAAAGACCTGCAAAAAAAAAGACTGCAAAAGAAAGAGTGAAAAATGCCATTTAAAAAATGGTAATTTGCTCTCTAGAGTTCAGCACATGGTAGCATAATCTATAGCTTAGTGGTTATACTATATAAAGGATTAAAACCAAAGCCATTTCATGGTCAAATGGGGCATTAGGTAGGGTAATGGATCGGAGTCACCCACATACACAGCAACCCCCTCAACTCCTTGCAGCCATTCCAGTGTCCCATTACTTGGCTGTCTCTCCCCAGTTACCATAAACACTGTTAAAATCTGTCAGTGTACACACTATTTTCTTCTTTACTTCTACAATGATTACAGATATTTGGATTTAATTTAAAACTTTTATTTCAAATTTTATAGCACAAAAACTACAGTCTTACAATGAAAACAGACAGCATTAACAGTAAACTTCTCTCCCCTTGAAACACACATTCATTGAAACAGCATTGAAACCCTCAGTCAAAGAAAATGCAGATAGCCAGTGGCAGGTTAAGTTTACCTTTGGGCTGTTTTCAAACCACCAACCCCCTTGCACACATTTTTACAACCAAGCATGCATGCATGTGTTCATTGATTCACCGTCCTGATAGTATTAAATTGTATTCCTTGTATAATACAGCACCACTTGTTAGAGTGTGTTTTAAATTTGTAGTTTTGAAAATTTTTCCAGTAAGCAATTAAACAAAATGTATAAACCAATAATGACAGAATATCCCATTTCAGAACATTTCTACCATAAATGGCCACTCAAACTTCTGTCATCACAATCCACCAACATCATCAGTCAATATGCACAATCTCTGCAGAAGTAAAATTCATCTGAATAATTTGACATTAAAGAGATCTGTAACTAATGATGAGGTTGCTGCTAGCTAACAACCTTATATTTCAGTATTTCATCTACAAATTCAGTGCCTGCTACCCTTGAAGAGTAAATTGCCTGTTACATTAAAAATAATTGGTAAGCTACTAATATGGCAGTAGGGAATGTATGGTAAACCAACAACTGGTTCATAGTTACTAGGCATCTCATCCAAAGGAGGACAAACTCAGGACTGCAGTACCCTCACCCCCCCCCCATAAAGTACAACACAGTGTTAGTAATCCACCTATATGGTGTGGGAGTAAAACCCATACCCTTCTGCATTAAATATAAGTATGCTACCTGTTGTACTACTAACACTGCTTTTAAATTCTATAGTACAAACAGTGATGGACGTTTGCTAAACAAAACAGTTGCACATTGAAAACTAACAGCATGAGGCAGTAGTAAATTTTACTTCCCCTGAATCTCACTATTCCTTGAAAATGCACTGAAACTCATATTTTTGAGTAGTCTGGTAGTTGGTATAAAGGACTCAGGCTCTAGTCTCCTGTAACTAATGTACAGGGTTTGAGCCTGAATAAATTAATTAACCTGACATCCTTAACTAGGGCATTACACACACACACACACACACACACACACACACACACACACACACACACACACACACACACACACACACACACACACACACACACACACACCTTACCGACATGTTCATGTTTTATTCCACAGACAGCAGGAACATTCCTTACTGATACATTCATGTTTTATTCTACAGACAGAAGAAGCAGGCAGCAGGAGCAATTCAACTCATGATTATGGAAAAGAAGAAACAAGCAACAGCAGGTGTATGCATAGAAATACGCAGGGATGTAAATCTGCATTGGATGCAGAAGGTGGTATTAAAAAAACATGTATTTTTTTTATTTTTTATTAAAAAGTAAATATTGCGGCACCCCCCCCCAGCCAGTAGGCTCTTCCCAGTAAGAGGGGCCCCTCCCAGCCCATGGGCCCTAGGTGACTGCCTAGATCAACTAATGCTGGTTCTGGCTCGGCTCAGCAGGCTTGGAGGAGATACAGCAAATGATGACCCATTTCAACTAAGGAGCAAGAGCTACTTAAGTGAACAGAGAGATTATAAGGGCTTTGGTGAACTTGTACAGTCCACAATCTAGAACTGGGGAAATACATGAAGTTCTGATTCTGGTGGATACCAAGATATGTATAGTGCTGACTATGTTTGTCATCAAGACATATCAGAAACAGATCTTACAGGCTTCTCCCTGAAAGATAATACAACAAATTCCTTGCCTATATGGATGAGCATATCTATTTCCCAGTGTCAATAAAGGAACAGCCAGTGCCATGCATGCCTTCTGCGGAATAGCTTGCTGGGATCATGGGGGAGAGGTATCACATTAGGAATAGTTATCATTCCGTCAACTACCAGGTAGCATATCATGCACTTGGCTTTATCACCAACATATCTGCCAAGCAACCTAGCAGCGTCCTTGATTCCCACGTATGGCACACAAGTTCACTTTACTGCCACTTTTTGCATGGTTAGATACCTTGTGGACACCTAGGAGGTAAATACAAAGTAATTAGTTTCTCTTACCAATTAATTTGAATGTTAATCAAGGTTTCATTTAGTAACTACCCCATCTTTGTGTGTCCCCACGTCATGTTTTCCAGGTGATGCAGGCTACCCACTTGAACCTTGGCTAATGACACAGGTCCATAACCCACAAACATTTGTAGATAAGTCCTTTAACAAACCCTATCCCAGACAAAGAAAGTCATTGCCTGAGATTTTAGTCTGCAGAAATCCTGTTTTCACTGCCTGGACAAGTTGGATGGCCCTTCAATATGACCATGCTATTGTAGCAATCAACTTGTTGCAGTAAAAAGCTAAAATCTTTTTTTCCTTCTTGAACGGCAGAGGTGGGGGGTGGGGGCATGACTCTGATGGTAGGACAGTAGTAAAAATTAGCTTGCTGCAGTAAAAAACTAAAGCCCTATTTTTTTGTTTGTTTATTTATTTTTTTTTTGTTCTTGAATGGAAGAGCTAGAGGTGATTGGATCTGACTGATTTGACTGTAATAAGGGGATTGGGGAGAGGTGGGAATATGGATCTGTCTAGAGGATGGGATCTCACTGTAGTAAGCAGACTGAGTATAGGTGAGGGTTGTGGATCTGTCTATAGTTACTCCATTACTACAAGTGTAGCAACTGGCTTTCTACAGTTTTTTTTATTTTGAATGGAAGAGCTGGGGTGGGTGTAGATTTCACTGTATTAATCCGATCGCTACAAGTGTAATGACCAGATTGCTACAATAAAGTGTTTTTTGCTGAGGGACTGGGGAGTTACATTGGGGACCAGCACTGGGCACTAGATGAGACAGCTATGGCTCTGGGTTGAGGTATGCATTACGGTCACTAGCATTGTGATTAGATGTCAAATTTTAATTCTGTCACACAAGTGTTGTGGATGGTCCCATAGATCATGAGAAACAGCTTACATGCATATTTGAATCTGAGTTGCTATGATGATGAGATCTACAGGATGCAGGGAGAGTTCTTAGAATTGACTGAATGGTGCTGCATGACCTAGATCTCAACTCAGATGTCCTATTATATGATATGGAAGTTTGGCGATGCTTAGCTGCCTTATTCTTTGGTAAACCCACATCTATGCCTGCAGTAATTTCTTGAGGTGCACATGGTGCCCAATCCACCTCACATGTGGACCGGCCCTTGACCACCTCCAGTACTGTTAGCATTGAGTGTCTGGTATGCCCTTACTAGTATGTGGATGGAGACTGATGTAGAAGCCATCTGTGTAACCATGCTCCATATGAGGATCATCATGGTATTGTTTGTGGCCTCCACAATTCCTATGTACTGGTGAATTATCTCATGTATACCCTGAAGCACTCTAACCATCTCTATTTGACTCTCAGTGACAGTAGCCTAGGCCTGAACTATTTCATGACTCCCCTGCTGCTGCTTCTGTGTGGACAAGGCTTTGCATGTCTCTAGAGCTAGTTGTGACTGATGTCTTCACCTGGCAGCCCTGTGCGCAGGATGCAATGCAGGCTGCACTGCAGGTAATGGAACCTCAGAGATTTTGTCTTACTCCAGTGGTTCAGCTTGTCTATAAGAAAAAAAGTGTTGTGCTATGAAGTGATGTCCCCATTTTGGTAATGACATTTCTTCATGATACATTTTGTGTGAGTGTGTGTCACTTATTATAGACTCAAAAGGGTGTAAACAATTATCATATAAACTAAAAACACTTAAAAACATAACGCTGTTAAGTTATTTGACGTTAAAGACAATTCATTAAACAGTGAAGAGAATGATGCGTGCAGTGACCGGGATGGTACCGGTTCACTTAAAGGTTGGATTTTCAAGTTGGAAAAGGTTTTATTTAAAATTAAAAGTTTGCAATTAGAAAATAATTACTTAAATAAGTGTTTAGATGTGAAAATTGTTCTTCAAGGACTGAGGATTTTTACATTTTCGTTTGGTTTGCAATATGATGACAGTATGTATGATGAGTTTACCAGTATGTTTGATGAAGACGGCTTTGAACTTATGAGGAAAATTATTAAGTTCAATGAAAAACATGTAACTAAACTTTTATATGAAGCTGAAAAGTTGAATAATGACATTTTAAATGATTTGATTTTTGAACAGTGGAAAGTATTTTATAATAGAAGAGTTTCCCTAGTGGAAAAGAAATGTATGAATATTTTTAAGAAGAAAATTGATAGGGACATAGGACAGCATAAGAATAGGGAAGCTTATCCTATTAAGACAAATGAGTATGTAGTAAGTAATAAAGGGAACATGGAAAATAGGAGATTTAACATTAAAACGTTAGACAGTATAGTAAGGGGAGCAACTATAAGGCACAGGGTTTTTACAAGCCCCATTATTACAGGATGAGAGTAACTCAGAACCTACAGTACGTGGATTCAGGTCAGGAGAATTCCCAGAGAAGAATGAAAAATTGGGGAGCCCAAAGGGAGACAAGGAAGTTTTAAACACTACACTTGATAGTATAGTGAGTTCCTACAATGGGTTCCACATATATAATTATACCAATCGGACTATTGCTAAAGATTATTTCTCTGTATTTCGGAAAGGTTTTAAGTTTGTGACTGCAAAAAACTTCGATATAGTGGATTCCCTATTAGAAACCAAATTATATACAAAGAAATTGAACCTGGAGATGTATTTTAAGGAAGGAATTTCAAGCGGTGCCCATAACTCCACATCTAGTGGAAGGACACTGGCTAGGAAGAGCACATTTAACCCCCCACTCTATCCTATTTTACATGACTTTGATAAAGCCATTGAAGACGATTTATATAAATGATATGTCCATCCTACCAAAAAGAAATATTCTCATTCCAATTTAAGTAAAGAAGAGAGAATTCTATTTAATGATTTGATGAATGATGACTCTATCCGGATTATGAAACCAGATAAAGGTGGAGGAATTGTGTTGTTTGAAACTTCATCATATTTAGAGGTTATGTATATTGTACATGATTGTGGGACTATTCAGAGGTGTCTATTAATGAAGTGAATATTGCTTACTGTAGGAGAGATTTATTCATTGAAGAATTTTTCCTTGCTGAGAGGATATCTGAAGACATTTATATGTTTATAAAGGCGGAGAACCCTATTATTCCCACTGTTTTTGGTATTCCTAAGACCCACAGAAATGCAACCAAACCCTCTTTTAGGCCT
This sequence comes from Protopterus annectens, assembly GCF_019279795.1. Lineage (NCBI taxonomy): Eukaryota > Metazoa > Chordata > Ceratodontiformes > Protopteridae > Protopterus > Protopterus annectens. The sequence continues at coordinate 693,438,888 of NC_056744.1, read as the reverse complement.
AGTGTGGCAGCCAGAGGCTCCAAGACTCACCCCCTAGGGGTTGCCATTGATACATGGCTTAAACCTATATATCGTAACACACCCAATTTGATTATTGATTCTTGGGATTTTCTTGGTAGATTAAAAAGAGAATTATGGACTGGTCAATTGATATTCTTGACTATCGATGTTCAGATTTATTTACTGTTCTTCCTAAAGAAGAAGGACTTGAGTCATTCTATAATAGTATTACCAGGTATACATCTCTTTTGAATTAGAGTGTTAACCTCATGGTTGAATTTATGTTTATAGTTTTAGACTATAATAACATATACTTCGAAGAAGAGATTTTCAAACAAAAAAAGGGGGTAGCAATGGGGACCTCGTGTGCTCCTGTATATGCCAATTTGGAATTGGTGGATTGGGAAATTAACGCTGTTTTCAATTCTGAATTTTTTGGTAACATAAAATTATACGTTAAGATTTTTGGATGACATTTTTATTTTATGGAGTGGTATGGAGGAGAAAATAGGAAAATGTCTTTATTATTTGAAAAGACCTTTAGTTTTTTAAAATTTACTTATAATTTTAACAAGCAAGAGACCAACTATTTGGATACTCTTATAACACATACAAATGATGGGCTTAGATCTACAATCAATTGGAAACCCATGTTTAGTAATTCTTGTTTGGATTATGCCAGCTGCCACCCCTTGAGTCAAAAGAAGAGTATTGTAAAGGGTCAGTGCATTCGAGTAGCCAGAATGACATCTATATAAGAAAATATGATTAAGCAATCGGATATTGTAGAAGAGATTTTCATAAAAAGGGGGTACCCTGGCTATATGGTAAGAGAGATTAGGAATTATGTTCAGTCCCAATGGGATATACAATACAAAACCCTTTTAAGTATTGGCTTAGATTTTGAAAACCAGAACACAAGTGGGAAAAATTATGAAAAGGCTTTGGTTTTACAGCGCTGTCCTGAACAGAAGAAATTATGAATATTATTAAAAAGAATGGGAATATTTTAAGGGCCAGTCCAGAGATTTTTCAAGTATTATGGCCTGACCCCACACTTAGTTTCAAAATGGAATGTAATCTTAAAGAATGGTTCGAAAATAGGGTTATAAGAAAACACCCAGAAGTGGGAAAGTTAAATGTGGACGGTGCACCAATGTTCTTATATTATGGAAAAAAAGAACCTGGTGCTAGAAAATTATTTGGGCTCATCCCTACAAGTTTGGGGTTTCAATTGTCAATCCAAATATGAGTTTAGTTAGCAAAGTGTTTCAGCTGCCCTGGTTTTTACATAGGTAAAACTGAAAGATGTTTCAGGAGATGTATTTACGAACATAATCATGATATAATGAAAAAGAATGATAAGAATGCTTTATATAAGCATTCAATAGGGTGTGTAAACTTTAAGAAATTTGAATTTCCAATTTTGGAACAATTAAAACACAGTCCTCGAGGGGGAAACTTGAATGTTAGATTGGAGGTCCAAGAGGTGAGGTGGCAGACAAGGTTACATGCTTTTCAGAAGCCATGATTAAATGAACAATGTTCCATTCAACCCTTACTGGAATTGAAAACACTACGGCTTTTAGATGTTTTTTAGTAAACCGGTTTATTACTTGTTTTTAGAACAGTATATTTTATGTAATCAAAAAGGTTTTACTATTTAAGTGTTTTATCTAAGTGTTCATCTGTGAACATTTTAAAGTTCTTATTGGAATTTTTTTGTATTTTGGTTCTTGTTTGGTAAAATTTTTAGTTTTCTTTTTAATTGTTAAGTTGTTTAGTTCCACTTTAACTGATGACTACTTATTCAATTGTTGCTGTGTTGGACTATTTAAGCATACTGGGAGTATGATATAAGTTATTCTGAGGAAGTCCTGTTTTTAAGGCGGAAAGCACTTAATCTGTGTTGTTAATAAAGTGTTTTATTTATTTACCATGGTGTTCGGTCTGGATGGTCTCAATTGGCTGAAAGTGTTACATTTTTAAATGTTTTCACTTATTATAGAGTTATCAAACTGTTTGGGGGCAGGGACTTTGTCAGTACATTTTGCAACCGTGTGATACCATCTTGAGGCTTTGTCATGAGTAAAAGAGTAATGACACCATCACTGACAGTCATCCTGCTGTCAACATCAGCCTGCTGTGGTGCACCACTGCATGTCATTGGTTCAGGTGCTGCACATTGTAATTAATGAAGGTCAGGAATACTGTGTGATATCTGTTCCTGCAGCACTTCTGATGATAATGATTTATTACCTGATAGAGAAACATTTTAAATGGATATGCAGATATTCAGTACATTAAGAAATACATGGCATAATAAGATGTAGTATGTGACAACACTGACCTTCTGTGCCACCTGTGTGCCTGGTTTGATGAAGGCATACCAAACTGCTGGTATTCAATGCCACCTTGAATTAATCCAGTGCCATCATCCTCTTCATCATAGTCACCCCCTTGTAGTGACAGCAGGCATACCTCTTCAGGTATTAAACTTTTCACAGTGGAAGGCCCACCACCTGAGGTACTACGTGCATTTGCTTTCTGCCTTGCCTTACTTTTCATATTGGACCACATATCATTAGTTCTCCTTCTGTATTGTGCCAAGATATGATTCATTCCCCTATTGCATTTATATCAGCCAATATTTGATTCTACACCCTAGCTCACTCTGCCTGTCTTGAATTGCCTTTTCGAAAAAGACATTTTATATATGTCTTGAATGAATCCAATATGATGATTTGGATGGAGCAGTGGTAGCTTTGTTGCCTCACAGCAAGAGGTTCTCCGGTTCATTTCTTGGCTGAAGTGCCTTATATGTGGAGTCTGCATGTCCTCCCTGTGGTTGTGTGGGTTTCCTCTGAGTGCTCCTGTGTCCCCCCATGTTACAAAGACATGCGTCTGGAGCATTTCTCCCCGGGCCTCTGCTGAAAGTTGGCTTTGTTCCAAGTCAGACTTTCCCAGTTAATAAATGTTAAATAAATAAATGTTAAATAAATAAAATATGTTTTTTCTGATTAGCGAGGTTCTCTCTCTCTCTCCCGTGCCCTGATCCCTGATGCTATAACATGTTTTCTCTGAAGGCTGTAGGATTTGGCAGGGAGCAAAAAGTGCTCTAAAAAACACCAGATTTAGCAACTACTACTGTAAACCAGCCCTAGATGAACTAAAGTAGAATGATAAATGCTTTTTAAGAAAAACTACTGCAAACTCTTAGGCAGCTGATATTTGTCACCTTCATAAACAAGATGTTATTTTCCATTGCCATTCATATGTTCATAGGTATATACTTGGCTAATGAACACAAGGGCCCTTAAAAGCATAGCCATGCAACACAAATGTGACCCACAAACCTGATTTATATTTGATTTATAGTGGGTGATTTACTGACTGCCTCTGTCTGTCAGAGACACAGGAGCCAGACCAGTGGGGAATTTCTGATTACCCATCCATTGGTCCACGTTGCACCTTAAATAGGGATAGGAAGGAACTCTGCTTCACATGGTGAGGAGCCTGTTGTAGAGAATGGGAATTATCTGAGAAACATATCTGTCTCTCCAGCATGTCCTATTTATGTTGCAAGCAGATTGTAGGTCTTTTAATCTAGTAGTTTTGATGCCATATGTTTTGCAGATGTGCAAAAGATTCATCAAAATGGGGTCCAGGGATGGCTTGTATGCCTGGCAAAGATCACCTCAGATGTCTTTATGATACTGAGTAAAGAGACAGAGCTTTGAGCTGATCAGCAAAGGACAGTGTTTACTCCCTGCATTATTTTTGTAAGGAACCTTTGTGGATGTTCCAGTTGCTGCATGTATCTGGTCAGGTACATACTGAAAGGGGCAGTTTACTCTATGATGGACCTGATCATGGCTAAGTACAGTGGTATGATGACTTCTCTGGACCCAGATGCCATGCCTTTGCTTATAAGTTGAGCAATATAGAAGGATTTTGTACTGCCTTGGACACATGTTTGTCAAAGGCTAGGTTACTATCTATATGAGTTCCCAGATCCCTGACTAGTGAATCATCTTTTAAAGATGTTTTATTGATGATGCAGTTACTCAGAGTGGCAGACTTCCCAAAAGGTACTATAATGCATTTCTTGGTATTGAGTTTTAAGCCATGGCTTTGGCACCAAGGGTTTGTCTGTATTAAACCTTCCTGAAGGGTCTTGTCATCTTGTGGGGATATTAAATGACTGCTCCCAGTTTGCAGTCATCTGTGAACTTGGTTAGCCAGAGGTCTTTGACTTTGGCTTTGACATCCAAGAGTAGATGCCAAAGAGGAGTGGGCCTAGCACAGAGCCCTGGAGGACTGCACTGGTGACCAGCCTCTTTGTGGAGGTGGCCTCACTGATTCTAACCTTCTGAGTCCTATCAGTGAGCTAGCTAGCTATACATCATGTTATAAAAGTGTTTATACCTAGTTCTGTAAATTTATTGACAATGTCGAGTTGCGGTATTATATCAAATGCTATAGCCAGAGCTAGGTAGGCAATGTACACAGTCTTCCCCTCATCCATTGCCTTAATGATTTTTTTTCAAAGAGGTGCACCAGGTTCAGTAAACACAGCCTTCCTTTGACAAAGCCAAACTGAGATGCATCCAGCATCTGGAGGTCTCCTATGTATTTGTTGATAATTTCCATGACAATTCTTTCCATGGCTTTGCAGATAAGACTAGTTAGACTAATGGGTCTGTAAGTTCCAGGATCTGTTAAAGGTCCTGTATAATGAAGGGAACTGACCATAATAGTCCTCCATTCAGGTGGCACAAAACCTGTTTTAAGATTATAGTTAAATAACAACTCACTCTAGGACCCTTGATAAGTCATATTTTAGACTATTCAGGAGGCATCCTGTGATGTTATCAGGGACCATTGAGACTGTGTTCTTGGCTTTAATGAATACAGTCAGTACATGCTCCCTAGTTATAGTTGGTGGGGTTATGTTTGAGGATATTATTCGGGAGATGGCTAAGGGTGAGAGGGTGGTAAAGGTGGAATGAATATGTCTGCTAACAGGTTTGCTATATCACCAGGCACGGGGAATGTGGCACCATTAACCACCAGTGCTGTCCTTCAGGTTTCTGACATAGCTGTAGAAGGCCTTATGGTTATCTTTCACCTGAAAAGATAGCCTAACCTCAAAGTTGGCTTTGCTTGACCTAATTAGCCCTCTTAGTTGCCTATTTACTTTGATGAGAGCATTTGTATCACTGTGGGGATTACCCTTCCTGATTTTTGACATAATTTTTTTCCATTGGGTGTAAAGTGACTTTTTTAAACTATTTTTGGCCTGGCAGAAAAGAAAAAATGTGTGACCGCAGTACAGACTGTACATGTGTGTGTGGGTGGTGAGGAGAGGGGTAAAGTACCTGTCCTATTTGACTTTTGATGGTTCACATCATGAAGTGCAGTGAATGTATATGCAGCATGGTAATGTGCATCGACATTTTCAGGTCCCAGAAGCTGTAATAAATAAATAAATTAATTTGTAAGCACATTATATGAAGAAGTGACCTGTATCCAGTAATATCACTATGTGTCATAGTTAACACTTTCAAAAACAGAGCTGCACTTTACTAATACTTCTGAAGCTATTCCTGAAAATTTTTCAGTAAACCGCAATATAATGAAGCTATTGCTTCTGTTCAGTTTTTAACTTGCCCCTATTTTAATCTATTGGTTTTATTTATAGCTTTCCAACAATCTTCTCAGGAATGCGATAGCCGGCTGTGCACAAAATGTCACAGTAAGAAAGTTTCGACGAGTTTTATTCAAGTTACGAAGTTTTTGTGTAAATGAGGCTTGTCGACACACAGCCCAATGATACACGTGTAGCAAACATCAAAGGTTACTTCGTACCACCGTGAGTGAGCTGCAACAATCTCATGCCCATGCATTTGCACTGCCTATGAGCTTCCTTTGCACTGCTAAGTGGGTACTAGTACAGTCTATTAGCTGTCTAAGCTGTTATATTTACATTGCAGTGGGCATGGTCCACACCCTAGAAGTCTCACTTTCATACAGCAGGCTTTGATCTGTATTATACTACAAAGTGAAGATGACCACATCTGTGAAAGTTCAGGCCAGGGACCTAAGCTGGGGTGAGAACCAAAGTAAGACCTTACTGTATCTGTATTGCAGTACTTTCCAGGACAGACTTGAAAATGATGGTTTTGGCAGTCTGTTTACAAAAAATTATATCTGGGCTGATCTTGAGAATGAATTATCTCAACATATCGTCATCCCAAGAACAGTAAAGCAATGTTCTCAAAGACATGATGACTTGCAGTGATGAGGACAGGAACCCAGAGTTCTTCATTATTAATGCAATATTAATATGTATACAAATCTCCTTTGTGTAGCTAGACACTGTGAAGGTCATGGCAAACTCACATTTTCTGAAATTTATTTAGCATTCATGTATTCTGTAATTCTTGTCAACAATTATAATGCAATATATATAGCCCAGAATTTTTACATAAAAAAGTTGAGAGGTATGGGTAAACTGCTACTGCAATGACATCTTTTGAATTTTGCACATTTTTTTCAAGTAAGGAGTCAACAGTGTATGTAACTAAGGACAAATGTCTGTACAGCATTAACACTGAGCATTCCAATAATTTCATTATCTACAACTAAACACTATTTTATATTCCTCAGTACTAATATAAAAATATGTAGTTGTTGATAATATATTGGGAATTTCCCAACACTTCAAAACTCCTGTAGTAGATAGTAACAAAAGCATATATTTTCTGGTCTATTTCACATCGTCAAACTTTTATTTTATCGAATAAGTAATCAGCAAACCCTAATTGTCAAACTCCCTATTCAGCGAATGACCTAAACATCGAATTGGAATTCATCAAAATATTTTATATAGTAGTATAGTATAATGTGATAGGGGAGAGCCACGGTGGTATTTATGCTACTAGGGGAAATTTGGCTAAGGCATTTTTTTCTACTGGCATGGTGAAACTTTTTTTTACGTGTTTGAAGGGGTGCTGTACCCCTGCACCCCTCCGTGGAGGCTGTCCCCACACCCCCTGCAAATTAAATATACCAACTCCAATATCACACTACAGTTAGGTAAGGGGGAAATCATGGCACGTTGGCATTAGATCACACAACATTTTTTTCATGATGGCTAAGTGAAACAATTTGATGAATTTCAATTCAATGTTTAGGTTGTTCACTAAATAGGGAGTGCGACAATTAGGGTTTGATGATTAGTTATTCAATAAAATAAAAGTTCAACAATGTGATATAGACCATATATTTTATATATGTATGTGTATATATATATATATATATATATATATATATATATATATATATATATATATATATATATATGTATGGGTCTAGGACTATTCACTGAAAGCACATTTCACTAAAACACATTTGACTGTGCACAATTCACTAAAAGCTCAAGTTAGTATATGTAGTAAGGGGGGTGTGGGGGCACCGCCACCCACATTGGGGGGGGTGGGGTCATAGCCCCCCACCTATTTTAAATATTTTGAACTATATACATGGATACTCGCAATTCCAATAAATTACTCTTTTCTGAACATAATATATATCCAAAATATGTGGGGGGGCCACACCCCCCCACACACACACCCCTTACTATGTATGCTAACTCCAGGGTCGCACAACAGTGTGGAAAAGGCCATGTATAACTTTCAGTGAAATGTGTTTCATTGAATTGAGTTTTCAGTGAATTGAGCTTTCAGTTATTTGTGCAGTCATTTGACTTTCAGTGAAATGTGCTTTTTCAGTGAAATGTGTGTCCTAGACCCATATATATATATATATATATATATATATATATATATATATATATAGCATCTATTTTATAAATATATATATATATATATATATATATATATATATGTATGTATATATTTCATATAATCATATAATCAACATTTCAGAGCATCGAACATGATATGCTTGAGACCATATAACTGATGTTCTGAAACATCAAAAATGAAAGAAATAACTAACAATGTCCCCTCCCGCACCCCCACAACCCCAGTTAAACATATATACCAACTCTGAGATTGCAAAACAGTGGGGAAAAGAGCAAATTCCCTGATCCTCAATGTACTGTGTTCTCTGTAAAAGGTAGTCATCCTGTACTGTCCCACATTTGACGTTTCTGAACATCGAATATATGAGCTCAATCATATGATGTTCACCATTCTGAAATATTGATCAAATAAAATAGACCTATATATATATAAATATATATATATATATATATATATATATATATATATATATATATATATAAATTAGTATAGTATGGTATGGTATTATGTGACGGGGAGACCCACGGTGGTATTTATACTACTAGGGGAAATTTGGCTAGGGCATTTTTTTTCTACTGGTATGGTGAAGCAAGAAGAAGATGGTTTATCAATAGATGACTTGAAAAAAACTGATGAATGAAGAAAAATATAAAGGAGAAAATACAATTTCATGGAGTCAAATGCTAGAAAAATTAGAGAATGATGGTTTAGTCAATATGAAACATGCAATAGAATAAGCGCTGTCAGAGCCTAAAAGAATGCTGAACTTAGATGAACTGTTTTGGTGGGCAGGAGAAGGAAGTACAAATGGTTTGCCACAACCCAAAGAAAAGGCAGATGTAAGTTCTTGTGCTTCTGTGTTGAAAAATAATTTGAAAAGACGTGGCTGTAAAAACATTCATTTTTGCATATTGTTAGGATTTCTTCTAAACCAGAATCTGTTTTTGATAGATATGAACTATGGGGCACTGTAATACTGCAACTTAGTATTTCTGTAATAGATGTTAGGGCATTCATACATATTGGAAAGTACAACTTCTGAGATATGACGTTTGAAAATGTTTCACCTGTGGCCTGTTTTCTGTAATGATGTGATTTGAAACAACTGTATGTCCCATGATCCAATTACAGCTTCCTTCTAAAGTCAGTTTCATAATGCTGATGTGGACAATGAAACTTTGAAAGTGTTTTTAATTACTTTTTGCCAAAATGTATTTAAAAATGAAGAAAGTGTGTGATGAAAGGAATGTATGTAATGGGGCATGTGAAATCTGGGTAGCTCTTATGTTACAAAAGGAAACACTGTGCATATACCAAATGTTGTAAAGATATATTGATATAGGGCATATTTATACTACAGAAATAAGCCCAAAATATGTTTAATTTGTGGCTGTAGTTCACACTTAATTCAAACATGTGAAGAGAAAATGCTTCCAATGTGGAGAGATAGGGTATGTGAAGGCAAACTGAAAGATTCTGTAAAAAACGTAAAAGTGCTACATATTTTGGTTTGATTGTCCCATTATAAAGGAAATCAAAGAAAAAAGAATTGGGAAATATTTCTACTGTAGATTTACAAGATGTTACTTTGGAAAATGTGGGTGAGTTAAATGGTGTGGGGGGGTCATACACTGTACTACTTATTCAGTGGAGGAAGTAGGTGGCATTGAAGGAGAGATGAGTGACAGTATAGACACTGATATCAGTGAAGACAATGAAGAAAAACATAGCACTGTAGGTAAATGGGTTAGTGAAAGAAAATTAAGACAACATAAAAACACTTTAAGAAAAAGGAAAAAGATCATTTGTTGCTCTCCAGTTTGATTATGAATGGTATGATGAATGTAGGCATTCACTTTCTGACCTTTTATGATGATTTAAAAGCTGATATTTGTTTACTAGATTTTAGGAAATTGTATCACAATAGATGCAAGCACAAGTATTTTGGGGGGAAACAAATACCGTGGAATGTTAGGGCAAATCATGCTCAGGAAGAGTTGTTTATTACAAAAACAGTTAAAAGTATTGGATGTCGAATAGGAATTTCAGGGAAATTAATGATATTTGATATTGGAACTGGACTAGGTGTCTTGTGGCTGTTAGTAATATATGCTTCCACAATTAGTATAAAAAGAGACATTTTATTCACCATGGTAAAAATATGGTTATGGTAAATATAATAATAACAATGTTGGGGATTGGAATTTTCATCTGAGAAATTTTAAAAGTAAAGTTCCACATGAAAATAAAATAATTGAAGAAGTATTAGTATTAATTATAGACATTTATGTTTAGGAAGAAAAAGAGAACATTTGGCTACAGAGATAGATTATTTTGCTTATTTATTTGATTGTGTGGTAATAACATCTAGATCTTTGGAACATTCAATTACAGACCATAAGGCCATATTACTTGAAGTTCAGGAAAATTGCACTGTTATAAAAGAAGGAATTAGTGTAAAAAAATTAAATAGCTGGGTGGTCGATACTAATGAATGGAAATGAGAGCTAGGGAATTTGTGGAAACAACTCATGTCTATTACCTTTTAGTATTTCATTGGCTCATTTGTAGCAGATATATATAAAATTAAGCATAAAAAGTTTTTTTATAAATAGAAACAAATTTGTAAACAGAGGAAAAAATATATATGGGTAGTCACAGAAAGAAAAAAACATGTGCATACTTTGCCTAATATTTTTTTAGAAAACGAAAGACAATTATCAATTTAGCTCAAGAAAAAGTGGCTTTGTTTTTGAAAAAATCAGAAATACATGGCTCAGGGTACAAAACAAAATGTTTTACCATTAAGTAAACAAGTAAAACAAAAACAATGTCATATGTTCAGCATTAAAACTTCAGATGGTAGTATAGTGACTTCTCAGTTAGAGATAAGGCAGGAAGTCAAAAACTATGTATGATAATAAACAAGTGGTCAAGAAAATTTGGAAAGTCCAAAAATTGATGCCAGCAAAGAATAAAAGTTTAGAACAGAAGATTAGCATGTCTGATCTGGTGAAGGTGTTATCCAGTGTTAAAGGAACATTTTCTCCAGGCCTTTTATGGAATCTCATATCTTCTGCTTTCGGCTTTTCCCGGTTAGGGGTCGCCACAGCGGATCATCTGTCCGCTCATGACTGGCAGTGGAGTTTTACAGTGTCGAGTTGCCAGCCCGGCGCCCAACCTTCCACAGAAGGCACACACACACACACACACACACACACACACACACACACTCACACCTAGGGCCAATTTAGAGTGTCCAATCCACCTACAGCATGTCTTTGGGATATGGGAGAAAACCAGAGCACCCGGAGAAAACCCATGCGACCACAGGGAGGACATGCAGACTCCACACAGAAGGCACCCCAGCCAAGGATCAAACCGGAGAACCTCTTGCTGTGAGGTGGCAACGCTAACCGCTGCACCACCGCGGCCGCCCTTTTATGGAATCCCATATACTTTTTATAAAAAACATGACTTTACAACAAAAATGCCACATCATCTGCATACAGCAACTCTGTTGATTTGTCCCCTCTGACCTGTTTGCTAATGTAATTCATCTCCAGTATGAACAGCAGTGGGCTCAGAGCTGTAGCCTGATGCACACCCACTCCTACTGGGAACCACCTCTGTGAGTTAAAACACTGTTCTTACTTGAGTCATTGGGTCATTTTACATAGCATTAATCCTACCAAATGTTCCTGGCACTTTGAATCACTGCAGGACTGCCCAAATCAGCATTTTTTGGGACTCTGTCATATGTTTTCTCCAAGTCTAGGAATGTCCAGTTGGACTCTTTCCTCATCTCAAACTTCTTCTCATTTAGCTGTCTCACTGCCAACATTGGGTCAGTTGTGCTGTATCCTGATCTAAATCTGAAATGCGCGTTTCCCATCTTACCTTCTACTACAGTGCATATTCATTTACCAGTCACATTCTCCTGAACTTTCATGATATACTGTACTGCTGACAGTTGCATATGTCCCCTTTGTTCTTGTATACACCTTTCTCTATATACTACTGTGATTACCCCCAGAACCACTTCTTCCCTATCTCACCCAACATCTTCATCATATCTACTGTGACTTCATCTGAGACTGCTGCCTTCCTTGACTTCATTTTCCTTAGTGTTCTTTTTACTTCTTCTAGGGTGGGCTCCTACTCTTCTTTCAGTGTAAGCTATGCTGGGAATTACAGCTTCTGTGGTGTTTTCTGCATTCAAAAGCTGATGATCGTACTCCTCCCATTTGCCTTTGATGTTCGGTAGACTGGTGAGCAGATTGTTGCTGGCATCCCTTTTGAAGGATGTCTTTGCTTTGCAACCTGATAGTTTATTTGTACTATCTACCTAATCACATTCAAGAAGCTTTTCAAGTGCCTCTGATGTCTTGTTCTTTGCTATTGCAGCTTCATCTTTTCTATCTCCCACTTCTTCCTGCACACTTTTCCTTTTATGACTTCCTGGACTTCTGCTTTTGACCAATAGCTTTCCTTATGTACCTTATTTCCATACCTGGATCAGCCACATATCTGTTCTGTAGTCCTCACATACTTTTTTGAGGTGCTGCCATTCTTCTTCAATTACACCTATTTCCTCTTCTTCCTGAGGTGCTAGAGCCCTGATTAATTCCTTGAATGCTTGTGCTTTCTCTCCAGTCAACTTCCAGGTCAACAGCTTAGTGTCTTTTGACCTTAGAGCCTTCTCTGACCACTGCTTGCATGTGATTGGGGCTACCAGTGGTTTATGCTAGGAGGATGTAACAGTTTTACTGGGGATACCTTTGCAATCTCTGACTCTACCGCCATGCCTTTCTGTACTAGGAGGAGGTCTGCCTGAGTTGCATGTTGGCCACTCTTGTGTATGATTTTGAGACTGTTTCTTTTGCTGAATCATGTGTTGCCCACCATCATGTCATCTAACTGGCAGATGTCTAGAATGGCTTATCCTTCTTTATTCCTGTTGTTCCATCCATGTGGACCCAGGCAGTCATCATATCATGTTCTGTCTGTCCTGATACGTGATTCTGGTCACCCATTATCAACACCAATTCATGTTGTCCTGCTTTAATTAGTAGGTCCTACAACTGCTGCCTGAATGCATTCTTTTCTTCATTATCACAACTCTGTGTGGGGCATAAACTGAGATTATGAATAGTCCCCAATTCTTAAGCTGGACTCTGAGTGCCATGACTGCGTCACTAATTCTGATGACATCCCTCATTGTCTTCTGAAGACTCTCCTTTACCACAATTCCCACACCATTTCTAGCCTGTCCTCCTCCTGAGTAATAGAGTCTGGATCCCAAGCCAAGCAGCTTTGCTGCATTGCCCTGATATCTTGACTCCTTGATACATAGGATGGCCAGCTTCCTCCTTACCATCATGTCATCTACTTCCAAGCTGCACCCTGTCAGTGAACCTACACTGAATGTGTAGCAATTCTTGGTTTATATTTGGCAGGTTGATTGTTTTTACATCCAGCTTCCCCTCAACAGAGCTATCCCAGGTAACCCAGGAATTTATGGTGTGAGAGATACAGACAGTCAAGCTGTGTTAAGTTTGAGAAGAGAAATTGTAGCAACGGTTAGAAAAAAAATGTTAGAGGGTACTGTTACTCTCATGTGATGTTGAAAAGGTTTTTGATACGGTTAGTCATGAAAGGCTTGTGGGACATTATGAAATCTTAAGGCCTTAATACTAACTTAAGACATATAATTGAGAGTATATATATATATATATATATATATATATATATATATATATATATATATATATATCAGCATATTTGAGTTTGATCTTTAGTGAGTGGTAATGCTGGCAGGAGAATAAAAGTACAAAGAAGAGTAAAAGAAGAGTACTTGTTAAGTGTTTTTTTTTTTTTTTTTTTGGTATTATAATGAATGCTATTCTTAAAGAATGTGAAACACCCCATGAGGAAGAGGTGGACCATTTTACTAAAGGTTCAAATTCCATTATGTTTAGTAAACATAAATGATTGAACGGTTATTATAAAATCAGAAATGTGGATAAATGTCATCCTACAAGAGATTATTTTCTGTGGGTCTGCAGTTTAATAAAAGTAAATGCATAGGATTTTATATTATAATACATTTTGATAAATATGTTTTGTTAAAGATGGTATAAAAATACTTGGTCTGAATTCTGAGGATGACCAAATAATATTGCAACAATAAGCCATTTTTTCTTATAATTTATTCCAAAGTCAGAAAACTTCAGATAAATTATTCAAGTCTGCATCAAGTGCCTCTTCATCTATCTTGTAGCATCTGAATGGGATTTGCTACAAAGAAACTGTTTTCAGCAAAATGTATACACTTAAAAGCACTGTGTCTCAAAGGTCAGGCACTCGGCTTTTAATGCTGCAAAATCCAGAGGCTGTGGCTTTGTTTCCATGCTAGATCCTTAACTTAATTTCCAGTACTGACCCCATAGTACAGCATAAGGGGTGCTGCTCTGAAGGTACTGTTCTTCAGATGAGTTATTAAGCTAAAGTTTCATTAGCCTGAATTAGAAGTAGCTCAGGTGAATGTAAAAAAGCATACAGCACTCATGGAGAGAGAGAGAGAGAGAGAGTTAGAGAATTTCCCTGCTGTTCTGGACAAATTTTCTGTAGTTAGTATGCCATCTCATATCTCCATTGATAACAGACTATACTTATCCAAAAAAAGGAGAAAAAAAACTACATAGACAAAGAAAGAAAACCTCTGGTTTTAGGGTATGATGGGTAATTATGAACAAAGTAGTCGTGGTGCTGCATGCTTTGAATTTAGGTAGGGAAACATGAAAACTATGTTGAAGAGCTGTTTACTTCAGTGGATAATAAATGGAAAGTAAATGGAGCCCAGCGTGTGATACATGATAATAGGATACCTGAACATTTTTTTAGTTTCTAGACAGCTGTGAGAATTGGTTAGGTTAATAGTGAATGATCAGAAATATACAGGTTACAGTACTTGCAGATGAGATACCCTCGTTATCAGACCTGACGTCAATTGCAGAATGAAGAGTTGTATGTTTGTGTGGTTATGATAGGGAGATGTAGTCTGTGTGTGGGCTTGGAACATGACACACGAACAAAGCATTTTGATCTGTACATTCTGGTGTTGGACATTTTGCACTTATTCATATGATACTGGACAAAGGATAAGGTTCATTAAGAGGTAGGGGGTAGGTAGGGCATAGCTATCACTTGAAAACAGTTTTTCTTTTGGCTGGGTCATAATCATGGGGTCATCCATCTGTGCCATGAAGTCAAGAAATCAGCAGTGAAAGAAAAGCTGTTTTTTTTTGTTTGGTTCTGTGGTATAGAAAGATGACTTTGATTAGCAACTCTGGCACTGGAGGTGCCAGGCACAAGAGGGTGATAAGTAAAGGGTGTGCTTCACTTGCCTCTCTTGTGGATGTGAAAAGGGGTATATTGAGTGGTGCATTCTCCCTGGTGCATACTTTACAGACCAAAGCCTGTGCTTTGGAAGGAGTAGAGATGCTTGGAGAGAACACAGTTTGTGGAAGTAAGTAACACACAATGCATATAGAAGCATAATGCATAGTTGTTTAACCAGAAGATTTATACAACACTAGCAGCATGGTATACATGAATAAAGCCCTGACTATAGCCTAAGTGACTGGGTTTGATTAGTGGTTTGAGCATTTGGGGCACTAGTAAGGATCAATGGGTTTGCTCATCCAGGGGTGGGGGACGGGGGCATGTACATGAGCCCACTTAGCATTTGATCTCTAGCAGAGGTCTGGGACACACAAGGGTGAGTGTTGTCTACAGGGCACAAAGTCATGGCTGAATTGCTATGGAGGTACGTCAGTATGTCAGCTTGCTCTTGCACAGCCATCCCAAGATAGTATGTGTATGCATGGTGTGGGAACTTAGAGCATAACAAAATTCCTCCTCAGCAGCATATATGACACTGTCCAGAGGTGCTTCAGTCTCCTCAACAGCCTCAAACATGGATCAGAGAAAGTCCAGGGGAGGGTTGTTGTGTTTGGCATACCTGGTGAAGGAGGAGATGCTGTCAGGGTCAGATGATGGTCAGCTGTTGGGGGCAGCTTTAAAGGAAAGAAGTTTTATATATATTAACAGTAGTTAAGTAGTATATCGAACTCTCCATAGCCACTGTACAAGGTACTCAAATAGGTGATAGTAAATTCACAGGTTCATAGGTGTGTACTAGACTAATGACAACAAGGGCCTTTTTAAGCCTAGCCATGCATCCCATATCTCTGACAAGTTCTGGTACCCTTAATAAGTGTAAGCAGAGCTTTGGAGGTAAATCATTTACAAGCAGAGGCCTGGGAGATGAACCATTTACAGGCTGCCTGTATCCATTAGAGAAATGTATTTATTTATTATTTATTTATTGGCATTTGTTTACTGTGAAAGTCCACTGGGCCCAGGGAGCCCATTTTCAGTGGTGGCCCAGGAAGAAAAGCTCTGTCATAATAAAAATAAAAAAATAACAGAACCTAAAAGTTTAAACAGATATACAAATGTAACATATAGTACAGATATTACATAGAATGAAAATATTGCAATTCATATAACTATTACAATCAAGCTTTGATACAGAAGGGAATATTCAAAATTTAAAGTATAAAAGAAGCAATAGTATTGTGGAGTGCTGTGCAGAGTACAGGTAATTAAGGATTGGAGTATGAAGGATTTTTTGGGAGCAGGTGAGACTCTGTAAGGGGTTAAGTGATGTCAGAGTGTGTGATTGAGCAGTTACATGTCCACTTGGTGAGAAGATGACAGCGTAATTCAGTTTTAAAGATAGATGGGGATTGTTGTACACAGATATATGAAGGTAAAGAATTCCATGTTTTGGCAATACTCCAAGAGAATAGTAGCTGACCAGTGGGTAGCTTGGGTTTGTGAACTTGGAGAAGAAATTGATGTTCAGACCTTCAGGGCCTACAGGGATCATAAAGGGAGAGTAATGAGCTGAGAGTGGGGCAGTTCAGGGGTTTGTGAATCAGTTTATGAGTGAATGTGAGTTGGAGGAAGAGAAGGTAGTAGAGGAGTCCCAGCCATTTTAATTGTTTTAGGGCAATGCAGTGGTGTGTAGAGTGGTGACTATTTGTGGCGAACCTGGCAACCTTATTATAGCATGTTTCTATTTTTGTTATCAAGGAAGACTGTATTTTGGTTAGTAAGAGGGCACCATAGGTTAGTGATGGTAAAAGGTAGGATAGGGTCAATGTTTGTTTGGACAGGAGGGAGAGGAATTTGTTATGTCTGTAAAACACCCCAAGTTTTGTGTGGGTCTTGCTTATGCTGCTGTGTATGTGAAGGTCAAACTTGACATTTTCATCAATTATTACCCCTAGCAGTTTGGTATGTGTTACCAATTCATTGTTGGTGGAAATAAGAGAGTATATTTCAAAGGTGGTTAAAATAATAGGAGTGTTTCTTTTGGGAGTAAATATCATTAGTTTAGTTTTGTTAGGGTTTAAAGAGATGCGTTTTTTGTGGAGCTATTTTTCAATAGTGAAAAATGTAGCTTGAGTAGATTGTTGAAGTAAATTTGGAATTTGGGCTGAACAGACAATACTCAAATCCTCTGCATACTGAACTAAGGAGCCATGCCGGATGGATTTATGTAGATTGTTGATAAAGATGTTAAACAAACGGGGGCCAAGAATAGAGCCTCGGGGTACCCCTGTAGGGTTTGTGGGGAAATGGAGTTCTGCCATTTACTAGTGTGTTGTCTGTTAAAAAGGTGACTTTTAAACCAGTTAAGGGATTGGGGAGCTAGACCTATGCTAGAGAGCTGGGATAGGAGGATAGGGTGAGAGATGGCATCAAACGCTTTAGATAAGTCCAAAAACAGGACAGATACAATGTTTCCTGAGTCCCAAGCCTTATTGACTGTATCTAGAAAGGAGATTATTGCAGTGGAAGTACTATGTCCTGGTCAGAGCCCATGCTGAGTAGGAGAGAGCATATTGTATTTTGGAAGGTAGTCAAGGAATTGTTTTTGCACACATTTTTTTAAGATTTTGGAGATAGGGGAAAGAATAGTTATGGGACGGAAATTAGAGATGTCAGAGGAGGGGCCGCCTTTGTGAAGTGGCAGGATAATGGCTTTTTTCTGGAGGCTAGGGATGTAAGATTCTTGAATAGATCCATTTATCAGAATATTAACAGGACAGGTGACTGAGTTTGCAGCAAGTTTTAGAAACTTAGGTTCATAGCTGTGTACTAGGCTAATGGCCCTGGAGCCTTTACAAGCCTAGCCCATAGAAATACCCTGGCATCGTGCCACCCAACCTTAGTTCCTAGTGCTTCTGTCGAGTAGAGTCACTGGAGTGATGCCCGGCATGAATTTTCTATTTCCCATCCACTCATCAAGATTTCTCTTGAAGAGAGCCAGTAAGGTGCTCTGCTTGACATGTATGGGAAGTCTATTCCATAGCATGGGCAGTCTCTGGGTTATGAACCTGTCCCTCCAGCATGTTCTGTTGATTGCGGTAATAAGGTTGAGGTCACTGGAGTGTGTGGTGTGGAGGGATTGGGATTTTTTTAGCTGTAGTATTTCTAACAGAGCTGGGTCAGACATGGCTTTGTAAGTCAAGCAGAGATCACTTCTAAGTAGGTGATAAGAGACAGAGAATAGTTGGAGTTTTTTGAGTCTGTCCATATAGGACAAGTGTTTAAGGCCTAGGATCCTCTTTGTGAGGTATTTTTGTGGCCTCTCCAGTTGTTGCAGGTGTCTAGAGAGGTACATGCCAAATGGGGTATTGTACTCGATGATTGGCCTAATGAGGGAAGGGTAGAGGGAAGAGTAGAGGGAAACAATGACCTCTTTCTTCCTGGATGCAAAACCCATAGCAATGATATGTGCCACACAGAAGGACTTTCTGACCACAGTGGCAACGTGGTGGTCAAAAGAGAGGGTGCTGTCAAACTGTGTTCCAAGATCTCTTATAACGCCATCTGTTTTCAGTGGACTACCATCAATGTGGTAATTTAAGGGAACCTGGTTTTTCCCAAAGGGGATGAAGACACATTTTTGGCATTGAGCTTAAGGCCATGGTTCTGACACCAGTCATTGGTCTCATTGAGGCCTTTCTGTAGGATGTCAACATCACTTGGGGAGTTAATAATAGCTCCCAGCTTGCAATCATCTGTTAACTTTGTCAGCCAGAGTCCCTTCATGTTGGCCTGGACTTCAGAGAAGTTTGGTAGGGATTTTGTCAGCAGATGAGGAGCATTGCTTTAGGTTAATTAGAAGTTTTTTTAATCAAAGAGGTAGGAATAGGAGATAAATTGAAAAGAGGCTGTTGGGCCTGTTGAAAGCTATGAGTAAGGGGAGGGGAAGTAATTGGGGATTCATGGGGTGGTTTATTTGGAGAGCTGGCAGAGTTCTTGTGAGGGATGTGAGGGGAGGAAGGGAGGGATGTGGAAATAGAATTATTGGGGAGAGGAAGGGAAAAAGTAGCAGTGATATTGGCAATAGTGTCAATGAAAAATTAATTTAAAATACCTGCCATTTTTTCGGGGGGGGTTGTTGGGGTATGGACATGAGCTAGGTTTAGTACCATGGTTCATAAGATTTTTAATAGAGGACCAGAATTGTTTATGATTATTTTTCCTATTTGTTTGCTGGTTCCAGAAGTAGTGCTGCTTGTCCTTAGAGATAAGTTTTTTAGCTTGGTTTCTGAGCTGTTTATAGTACGAAAGGTCATGGGTATTTTTAGATTTAAGACAAAGTTTCCATGCATTGTCCCCATTAGTCATGGTTTCTTTACTAGCTTTTGATAACCAAGGAGCATGATTAGTTTTTATATGTTTAATTCTTGAAGGAGCTAGGCTATCTATGATTGATAGAAAGGTGTTGTTAAAGTAGAGCAGTGCGTCATCCAATGGAAGAGATTTGAGGACATTCCAGTCAATGTTCCCCAGAATGTTATTAAATGTAGGGGTATTAAATTTAGATAGATTCTGGACCAGTCTGAAGTTATGGTGTTTTGGGAAGGATGTACAAGCTCGAATAGTACAAGCAGGAAGATGGTTGCTGAGTGAGTTAGACATAGTGCCTGAGGTAGAGTACTTAAAGGGATCAGAGACTAGAATCCAGTCTAAGATGGATCCAGTATTGGTTTTGTTGTTATATCTTGTGGGGGTAGTAATAAGCTAGGTGAAATGAATTAAATTAATGCTGGAGGATTGATGTTTAGAGAAGATGAAGTTCCAATCAATGTTTGTGTCACCTAGGATAATAGTTTCATTTTTTTTATAGTATAAGAAATCCAGGATAGGATATTTTCAAGAATGGGGATGTTATTTCCAGGTGGAATATATAAAACAGCTAAGCAGAGTTATCTGAAGCAACTGATATTGAGGAAGGCGATAAGAATTTCTGCATTATGAAATTGAAGCATGTGGTCTTTGAATTGTGAAATATTTATTTTATTTATTTATTTATTTTATTTTACATTTGTTGACCGGGCTAGTCTAGCTGGATATATGTCCATTTTCAGTAGAGGCCCGAGGAGTTAAGCTCCAGAGTTTAAGAAGAAGTACATTTGCGATATTACAAGAAAGTAAGGGTAACAATATGCAAAGAGTACACACAAATTGAGCCAAAAAAATTACAAGCAGGTTATACAGTTAACATCATAAAAAAAATTTTACATTTTAAAAATATATATTTTTTTTTTTTTACTGAGGATAGTACTAAATACTGAGGGTGTTGGGGTAAATGATGGCTACACCCCCTCTTTTTTTCTTTAGTCTATCACACAGGTGACAAAACAGGGATGAATTTCCTGTTTCCCATCCACTTGTCCAAGCTACACTTGAATTGGGTTAGGTTGGAACTCTGCTTCACATGGATTGAGGGCCTGATCAAGAGAAGAAGTAGTCTCTGGGATACATACCTGTCTCTCCAGCAAGTCCTGTTTATTATCACAGGCAAGATTTAAGTCTTTGGAACAGGTAATTCTGGTGTTGTTTGTTTTGCAGATATGCAGGAGGTCCATCACTCAGGGGTCTGACAATGCCTTGTATCCCAGGCCGCGTCCTTGGCCTGGAAGGTCAAACTTACTTCAAATTCAGCTTTGGTAGACTTTATTTGTGCTCTGAGTTGTTTGTTATACAGCCTATTGATAATGTGACCAAGGTGGCTTGTTTCTTGAGGTAGTTCTGTACTTCTTCCTGGTGGGTACAGCTGCCTCTATTCAGCTATTAACATTAACATGTTAGTATAGGATTTCTGTGAACAGTCCTGCATAGGCAGCTGTATTCTCAGGGTTTATGGGGGCTTGAAATTTTGCCAGGTTATCAGCTAATAGTAGGAAGTTAGCCTTAGAGCAGTTCCTGAATTTTCCAGCATTAGCTGGGGTTCTAGGTTTGATTTTTACTTCAAGAATACCATTTTGTGGACTGACCTTACCAGAGAAGTCATTACACTAGGAGGTAAGCAGAATTTTCACATATTAGTGAGGACCAGCTCCGGTATGGTTGCACCCCTTGTTAGTGTATTGACAATCTGGTCCAGAGAGTTTGTGTTTACAAAATCCAGGAATTTCTGTGCCTGTACGTTTAGTGTCGCATGTGATTCCCAGTTAATAGTGAGGTAATTAAAGTCCCCATAAATATGGTATTGGGTTGGATGCTGAGTGTTTCCAGTACATTTAAATATATGGTATGGGTTTCCTGGGTCATAGAGGGGGACCTATAGCTTACAAGAAAGTGGTATTGGATTTTGCCTTTGGTGATTTGAGCATGGAGAAGCTCAAGTGCATTGTCTTCTTTGACCAGCTTTGAGATATATTTATTTTTGAAGTAAATCGAGACCCCTCAATTTTAGTCCCTGTCTGTGTAGTAGCTGGTTTATATGTGTGGAAGGCATTACAATGTTGCACTGTCGGTGTGCTCCACATGGGTTTAAGCCATGTCTCAGTGACCGCACAGATGTCAGCATTCTCTAGGGTGAAGAGAGCTACTAGGGAGTGGAGTTATTTCTTTAGACTCTTAGCATTGAGCAGTAACACCTTTAGATTTTCTTGGTTTTGATTTGCTAAGTCAGAAGTACTTTCAGTTTGACATTGCCTAAAAATGCACTATGGGGAAGGACAATGTCTTGGCTAATATTCGAAAGTCTAGAAGGGAGAGGTGCAGTCCATCCCCGGCAAAACAGCGTGGTCTGTTGACCATCACCTTCCATGCTGACACATATTGCACCCATTTAGAATGACACCAGAAATTAAGTCAATTATTAAAGTTAGTCATCTTTTGTTCATATTGTGGTATCATCCTTGGAAAAGGTAAAATGCTGCTCAATGCTAGGCTTATACCAGCCTGGGGCACATGTTCCGAGAGCTCCATGATGTCTCTCTTCATACTGGTACTTCTGGTCCAATGACCTGAGTGCATGCGTAATGTGGTGGATCCTAGCTCCTGATAAGCAACTGACAGTGACTTTCTCTTTACTCAGCCTAGTGAGAGGGACATCAGTGTGTCTCACCATGGTGTCTCCAATGACTAGAATGTTGAATTATGTGGTGGCTTGCCTTATGGGCTTAAAAGAAGAGGCTCCATGAGATGTAGGTATATGTGTTGATGCGGGTGTTGTTTTGAAAGAGTGCATTTGGGGTTGCTGAGGGTGTTTGTTATGTGTACTTTGTCTAGGAGGTCTTTGGGGTTTAGGAAGGTTACATTTAAGTGCCTCAGCATATGTGGGTCTATGTGTCTGCTTTGAATTGTGTGTGATGGGTGCTACATGTGTACTACTGACAATCTTATTGACATTAGAAGTGCTTTTATGTGAGAGCTTTGCATCCAGTGACATTGTGTAAATACATCTCTCACATACCATATCAATTTGTTTGAGAACTAGCTAGTTGTCAATAAACGTGTCAATTTCTATATTGCATAAGGACACCCATTTCCACTAAGCTGATAATGGAGATAGTGGGAAAGTTCATATCCATGGCGACAGACCCTTTTTTATTGATTAGACAGTTGGCGTGAGAATATAAAGTAATGTCAGGAGTATCTGGTTTGCAACCGTGGGTGCAGTGCTTGTCAATGCAAACTAGTTGTCTTGGGTCTATATTATAATCGCAAAAGTTTAATAGTTCGAATGCATAAACATTGAACTTTATGCATCGAACTATTATATGATCAAACACCTATAAAAACATTTTTAGGACCAAAAAAAAAAAAACTAATGAGTGTAGGCAGGGGGGCAAGCCCCCCTGCGCCCCCACTCCCCCCTCTACTTAAATATACCAACTCCAAGATCGCACTACAGTGTAGGAAAGGGAAATCTTCCCTTTCCGCACCATACTCCATTAAAGTGAGATCTTGGAGTTGGTATATTTAAGTAGCGGGGGTGTGGAGGGGTGCAGGGGGGCTTGCACCCCCCCCCCGTGCCTAAACTCCCTTTACTTGTTTTTTTTTTTGTTTTTTTTTTAACAGGATCCAGTAGAATTTCGATGGTTTAATGTTTTGATCACTAAAGTTCAATATTTAGTGATTCGAAGCATTAAACCTTCGAGATTCTAATATAGACCCAGTTTTCCTATGTGCAACTAGGTATTAGTGAAATTTTCAATGGTGATTTTACAGGAAAAATGTCAACTCAAGGTGTCTGACTATACAGGGCACTGCCATACACTTGAAGGAAACATTAAATAAGTAGAGCCTGATGATTTTAATTAACTGAGCTGATGGTCTGTGTGATGATACTTGAGAAAACTTTGCAAAAATGCAACAGTGTGCAACAGCCAGGGTTTGAGTATAAGGGCCTATAAAAGCCCAAAATATACTGTCTCATGGATAAGATGCAAGACAGTATGGTACAATAAGTATACTACTCTTCAAATTTGTAAATGTACGGAAGCAAATAATATGGATATGCACGTAAGCTACTCTTAATATCAAAGCATTAATTCAGTACCACTACCAAGTCAGCTATATGACAAATTTAGTTAAAACAGAATGTTTCACAATTATGCAATGAAATGTTACTGCAGATCAGTGTATCCAACTCCAAGATTGGTGTTGTCACAGGTGTATAATTAGGTTTACTGCAATGCAGTTATAGCACAAATATATTAACATTTTAATATCTTTCTTATTCTCTTTTACTGTTTGCACATTTGATTATAGCACTAAGAGATTATCTGTTATACTGCCTTGCATGCTGTTTCTGAGCTTTTATGAGGGAAAATTACTCTATCATAAATCAGTCATCAATAAAAATGCTATGTTATTACAAATCATGCAGCAATGTTGTCAGCTTCTGATAGGAAAACAAATGGTAACCACCCTAGCTGTTCTACAGGACTATCCATACAAGGTATTAAGAGAATTAAGTTTTCATCACACTACCAAATGCTTCTTCTAGGCAACTGATTCTTTGCTATGGCAAAATGAAGGCTCTATTTCAGACTATAACAGAGCTTGTTTGCAGCTGTACACCAGGTCTGTGATTTTATTCTTCATTTGTTTATTTATTTTTAATCACCCCCCCCCCCCCGGCTGCTGAATATCTGAACCTCATTCTGGCATTAGGAGGGTCATCATCTTGGCAGCTATGAGAGGGTTTAGCTATACTATGTACATTCTCTGTTCACCTCATAGCAGTCCAACATCAGATGTCCTGCCACTACTACTCAGTGGTCACATGTACATTTGCATCCATATGTCATTTCCCAGCTACAGATCATCACAGTTCTGCTTGGTGGCTGTGTGGATCATGTCCCTTGTGGGCTACCCTTGCTATGATACCCAACTTCTGCTACTTATCAGTACTGCAGCAGACCCAGTTGCCTTCTGTCTTATCAGGATGCATGAGCCAGAAATGGACATTCAGTCCCAGCCTCTACTGCTGGCTTCCCTAGTGCCCAGATTACATGTCAAACCCAGGCCATCTGGATTGCACTCAGGGCTTTTTCTCTCTTTGTACAAAGGAGCTGACTCATAAGGCTGATATTTTTTATCTGAGAAATGTTGCTTTCAGAACTATGAAAAACACTGTAATAGATTTTTAAGAAGCCTTGAAATAGTATGCGCTGATGACTTAAGCTTTATTTAGATACAGGTGTGTAAACCTATTTATTCAGGCTGGAGAAAGTCACTGTTGTCTACTTTACAGATGACTGCAACATGAGCTACAAGAATTTTCCCTGAAAGAAATGAATACTTGTTTCTTTCCAGGCTACATAGGGATTTATTATAATAAGATAGAATGACTGATGTATAAACTTATTGTTTTAGAAGAAATAAGTAATCCCAGCTTTTTTTAGTCAAAGTTACAGGTCTACATGGTTCCGCCTATTATGACCCTGATAAAACTATTCATGTATTATATTTTATTGCTTGCATATATCAAAGAAATGTATACGAAATGGAGGAAATTTGGTCAGTACTCCATGGAAACTACCCTGTCTTTGTGAAGAGGGTCACCACCATCCTCTTATCTGACTCAATAAAAATGTGGTGGAAGAGTAATGGAGAGTAAATTGAACAATATGAAAAATGGAAGAAATGAAACCAAAACTGAGATGTAAAAAAAGGTTGTGCAAGAAGGTGCGATAAATCACTGAGGTAAGGCCCCAGTATTCAGTAAGTGGTGAGGAAACCATGCATACTGGCCCTGCTGAGCAAGATAACATTTCTAGAGAGAGAGAGAGAGAGAGAGAGAGAGATCTTTTGTTTTAGTGACCACTGAAGAGTTTATAAAAGGTGATCATTCAGAAGGCACATTTGTACATGGAGCTAGTGCTCCAATGCTTGAGTATGCAGAACTGCAGGAGGAACAGAAACAGAAACACATTTATGACTAAGAGTATGGAATTTCACTTTTGGGATGGTAGACAAATTCATCTGAATGTCAGGCAAGTACTTTAGATAATGCCATATTAGACCTAGAGGAACTCTGATGATAAGCCATTGCATCAATATGGGTGTATGTTCGGCTATCGAAAACAAAAATAATGCGCATGGCTAAATACCAAATGTGAAACATCGAAAGGTAAAATTAGTGAACAACTACTTTAATGAAAATAAAGTCATCAAATGGCCATAGTTGGCCAACATCACAAACAAAACTAACCAAGGTGGAGGGCTGCATCCCCCATACCCCCCCAACTATATATACCAACTCCGAGATCACATTACATTGGAAAATAGGGCAAATTTAAAAGGTTTCCCTTCACTTACCTTATGCATCATGTTACTTTCTGGTTGCTGGCCAGCAGTTACAGCAGACTAGAGGGCCAAATGTGGAGAAGAGCATCTATCGGTGACTCCCTGGAGGGGGGATCAGGTCAAAGTAGTTGCTGCACATATTGTTTAGGGGAGAGGCAAATAGGTCACAGCAAGACTGGCCCCATTGATGTAAAATCCCTTCTGCCACATTTGGACTGAAGGACCACGCATGAGGCAGGAGAATCCACTTGTTCAGTTTGTCTGCTATCATATTGGAACTCCCCAGAATATGTATTGCTATCAGAAAGAGGTTGGAAGAGATCACCCACTGCCACACTCTGAAAGCTTCTTGACAAAGGGGATAGGATTTGGTTCCTCCCTGTTTATTGCTGTACCACACCACTGACATATTGTTCATTTGAATTGCAATTGTTCCCGAAGGAAGAGCAGTTTGAAAGGCTTGGAATGCTAAAAAGCAGCGCCCTTAGCTCCAGTACATAGATATGCAAGTTGGCCTCTGTATAGGACCAAGTGCTTTGCACAGTCTTGCTCAGATAATACCCCCTACCCATCTGTGGTCACTATGACTTGGGATTGTGATGGGACAAAGTGGTGGCCTAGAAGAATGTCTCCAGAATGCATCTACCAAGCTAAAGCTTTTCTGCAATGATTGGTGATCAAAATCAGGTCCGACATGGGTTGGTGTAACATTGACCATTGAGATGCTAGCAACCATTGAAGTATCCTCATGTGATACCTTGCCAAGGGAACTAGAGTTATAGCTGCAGCCATGGAGCCCAGTGCTTGAAGGACTAGATGAGCGGTTTCTTTTTTGTTGTTGAGTATGTTCTGTATCTGAACTCTGATTTCCTGTTATCTCATAGGGGGAAGAGAAGTTATGGAAATTTGAGTATTTAGCAGGGCTCCTATGAACTCTAAGTTCTGAGTTGGGGTCAATTGTGATTTCTCACAATTTACAGTTATTCCCAGATAAGAACAAATGTGAAGTACATGGTGTGTTTGTTCTATCAATTGACGC
Source organism: Protopterus annectens (assembly GCF_019279795.1). Classification (NCBI taxonomy): domain Eukaryota; kingdom Metazoa; phylum Chordata; order Ceratodontiformes; family Protopteridae; genus Protopterus; species Protopterus annectens. Next base: position 693,411,819 of record NC_056744.1, on the reverse strand, counting down.
CTGGTCAGAGTGGTAATGAGCCAGTCATCTAGATATGGAAACACTCAGAATCCCTGCAGTCTCAAGTGAGCTGCTATTACTGCCATGTATTTGGTGAACACCCTGGGGGCTGTGGTAAGACCAAAGGTCAGAACTCTGAACTGATAGTGACTGTCTCCCAGCCAGAAACAGATTGTTTGTCCATTTTTATATTTTAATATGCATCCTGAAGATCTATTGAGCACATCCAATCATCTTTTCCAAAAATGGAAGAATGGACTGTACCATGGCCATCCAAAATTTGGTCTGATGAACTAATTTGTTCAGTACACTTAGATCCAAAATTGGTCTCCAGTCCCCTGTGTTTTTTGGCACTAAAAAGAATCATAAGTGAATTCTGGACTCTATTTGGTCTGGTAGGACTTCTTGGATGACTCTTTTTTCTAGCAGTTTTTGGATTTCTAGAACTGCTTGTTCCCTCTGACTGGGTGGAACATCAGGGATTTTCTTGTAGTCAAGGCTCTCTCTATTGCCCCAAAAGATGGACCTCCTCAAAGAGGGAAGGGAGCCCGGAACCAATAAAGACTGCCTCAGAACTGTGGTCACTCCCCATTCTGAAGAGACAGCTTCCGAGACTTAAGCCGGAGCCAAGCTGATCTGTGCTGAAACTCCGAGGTGCAGAGATGGCTCCAAAAATAGAAATTGTCTCATGCCTCCCAGAGCTGGCAGGACAAATTCAGCTCTGTGAGGCTTCCAATTTCAATTGGACCAAAGACCTCCAAGCAAGAATTGGTTCAGAAGATAGGGATATCTCTGGAACTGATACATTCGGTGCCAGCTGGCTCAGAGCCAAGAACTCTAATGCTTCAGATGAAGTCAGAGGAGGAGAAACCAGACGGGTAAGAGAAGATTCGTCTCCCGTACCCGAGAGGACTGCAGTGGCGGACCCAGGAATTTGCAAAAGGGGGGGCACAGTCTGGTTAGCTGACTACTGGGGTGGAAGCGGAAAAGTAGGACACTGGGTTTGGTGGTTGTGAAAAGATCACCTAAAGAGGCTCTGACATCATGTGTGGAAAGACATCAATTTACATTCAGTTGCACATGATTTTGGTGTGGATATCGTAGTAGAAACACAATTCCTGTGCAGCACACAGCACATGTACAGATAGTACAAGTAGTTTCAATGCATGCTTGGAAAAGATGCCCGTACCAAGTAACATTCTCCTTCCATGTTATAGCGGGCATATGCACTGTTATAAACTTGGAAAGAAACCCTCTGAAGATGGAAATAACTACAGCAAAGTCTATGTTATTGTTATGCAACATAAAATGTATTCCACAGGCACAGATGTTTGGATAAATTAACAAAAGCTTCATTTAATGGATGTACCAAATAACTAAACTAATAATTAATGGGAGGGACCTATTCATCCCTATTCCTATATTTTGTACTCTTAAGATCTAGAAGACCTTTGTGGGAGGTACACTCCTGGAGAATCACAATAATAAAACCACAAAAGGGCCCTTTCAGGATCTAAAGCCATTGTTTTTAATGTGGGTCTCTGCAGGGTCAATGTAATGTGTTAACAGTGTTCTGAGTTCCCTAGACGTTTTAACATTCATTTCAATGGAACACTTCCCACAGTCATGTAGCAGTACTTGATAACTACTACTGTGCATTTTATTACCTGATAAAATATAATTTGACTGCCATTGACTATAGTATGATATGTGATGAAATCAAAGAAATTGTCCTGAACAAGGAAGAAGTGTATCTGAAAAATGAATTAACCAAATGTCAATATTTAAATGAAAACTCACACAATCCAGCAGGAGTTTGCAGTGCTGAGTAAATTATGACATATTGTACATGATATACACTGTAGCAGAGGTGTCACTTACTAACACTAATACTCACTCAAAAGACTGTTCAGTTCCACTAATATCCCTATCACTGTCTGTTTTTTTCTGACAATGACTTTCAACACTACATGTCTACCTTTGTAGGTCTCTATCCCAGAGCTGAATAAATGAAATATAACAAACATTGTTAAACTTACAGAAGTTCTCTCCTGGATAAAAAGAAATAAATTAAAATATGCACAAAGCAATGAGCCAGTAACTACTGCATTTCAGATATGCAATGCTCAATAATCCTGCTGGTAAAATCTGAAATAAGACAAACTGCAACATGGTTTGAATCATTTTAGTTTTACCTCGAATCCCAACATTGAAAGAACAACTGAACAGACCACACTTGTGGGTAAACATTAGCATGAGCCACACATTATTTTGCATATGTTTATTACACAATGGCTTTTTTCTGCAATCAGTGTTTTAGTAGTCTATTTTATTTTATTTTTTTTCTCCAATCAGAAAGTATGTCCTTCTCATAATCCCACCAAATAGTAAAAGCTTACAGTGGCATATGAAAAATGTAAAGTCTGAACATAAATATTAAAATAAATTGCTACAACTCTCCCTTTCAGAGACAAACAGTTTCATGTGCTACTTGACTTGATATGGTTTCAGAGATGGTGCTTTACATATAATATAATATAAAAATGAACACTGGACTTTTCATAACAGCAGATCCAAAATAGTTAAAGTTGTGCTTATATGACCAGGAAGAGTTGTCTGTTGCACTGTAACCCCCTGCTGCAGTGGTGCACCAAACTGGAGTAGGGGCAGTGCTATAACAAAATTATTAAATTTGCAACTAACCAGCCCAACAAAACTCATCACTACAAACCCTCCATCAGCTTGGCTTGCTTGAACTTCCTAATAAGTGTCTTACTCCCAGCTAAAAGAGCACATAATACCCTAACATAACGGAAAAATGACCATTACAATGTGAAATGGTGTAAACCAAGAGATATTTGGTTAAAAAAAAATCTGGTCCTGACACACACATTGTACAACTCTTACAGAGATTTCTTATATTTGACATACATAGCTAAACTCTGAAACTGCAACCCAGTCTCACATCAACAATCTCAGAGTACTTAAATAGTTACAAAAATACGTAAGCATTTATTTTTAGCATCAGGAATTTAGGTTGGGCATCTGCTACACTTTTCTACTTCCTTATGCTGAGATGTGTTCACCATAAATAGAAAAAATAAATTCTAGGACTTAAACTTAAAACTGTTACCCTAGACCAGTTGTCCTGATAGCATAGTAATGCTTCTATATCCTTCTGTTTGGCATCCTGGTAGCTTTACTGATTTAAAATGCTGAGCATTTTCCCAGAAAGCCACACAAATCACGTTACTTGATTTACATTAAAATACATCCAAAGCTAAATAAAATTCATCTCTTAAAGACCCACTTTAGGCATGTTGCAATATATAATTACTGTAATTGCAGCCTCCACGTATTCTCATCTCCCTTAGTTACCATTCCTGCTTTTTTATAAGTCCCATTTGCATCATCTTTTAATGATCTCCTGTATATATGACGTCTGGCCAATTTCTTAATGTTTCTGATGGATTTGGAAAGGCCCTAAGCATTTTCAAATTATTAGAAATAATATTTTAATGCCATTACTATCCAAAGAGTTCTACAATTTCAAGGATCTTCTACTATTATTCTCAATGGTGATCTCTTTGTTCATGGTACCCTAATTCTATAAGTAACTCTTATATACTCTTTCTGTCTTGAAACACTCCCTTAATCATTAAGGTTTCTAAGAACTTCAGCTAGGAAGTTCACACGATGGTTGCATGTGTTACTTTATACTTAAAAGATGTTCTTATGATGAATGAATTTGATTCAGTATTATTTACAGTGGATACAAGTTAGAAAAATTCTTAAGACTAAATGTATGACAGAAGCTTTCAGTGTGGAATGTAGGCATTTTTCAGAGAAGAAATGAGGAATGTTCCTCGCAATGAGGTACACTTGAGAGGTATGAAAGACTAGAATAAGGCAAGGTGCTGTACAGTACTCTTGCTGTGATATGCATTTCAGTAATAAAATATCCGTGCCCATATTGATGTACTGCAACAGCAAGACACCTCTCACACAAATTGTTTTCTTGAAATATTAGCAGAAACGCCTAAGGTTAGTACAGTAAACTCTCAGTTAACTGGCACCCATGGGGATTGGTAGATGCCGGATAACGGTAGTTTCTGGTTGCTTGAGAGTTACTATTAAAAATAGGCATAATAATGTACCGTATACTATACCATACCTACCATAAACACTGTATTTATTTGATTTTAATATTGAAATGCAGTAATTAAAAGCCTGGCTGGAATAATAATATTTTAAATGTATATTTCTGCTAGAAAGCATGGTGTGCGGAACAGTTTTCACTGGCACGCTGAGTGGATTGGAATTGAATTAAATGAACTGAGATAGTGAGTGAGTGAGTGAGTGAGTGAGTGAGTGAGTGAGTGAGTGAGTGAGTGAGTGAGTGAGTGAGTGAGTGAGTGAGTGAGTGAATGCATATATGAAATCAGAAGAGACTCTGTGCGTCAGAGATCAGAGAGAGAAGGACTGAGTGAATGCATGTATGAAAGCTGAAGAGACTGTGTGGATGAGAGATTGGAGAGCTGTATGAAAGCTGAACAGAGTGTGTGCGAGATATGAGAGAGAGAGAGAGAGTGAATGCACGTATGAAAGCTGAACAGACTGTGTGTGAGAGATCGGAGAGATGTATGAAAGTTGAAGAGAGAGTGTGTAGGTGTGTGTGTGTGTGTGTGTGTGTGTGTGTGTGAGATTACAGAGAGAAACAGTGAGTAGGTGCATGTATGAAAGCAGAAGCGACTGTGTGTGTGAGAGATCAGAGAGAGTGAGTGAGTGAATGTATGTATGAAAGCAGAAGTGACTGCGTGAGAGATGTATGAAAGCTGAACAGAATGTGTGTGTGAGAGAGCAGAGAGAGAATGTACAATCTGATGCAAACTGAGTGAGTGTGGAGCAAGTGCTGTCATTTTAGTGATTTGACTTGTTTGGTTTGACTTGCTCTTAGGTTGGGGAGAGAGGGAATTTATTCCCATCTTCCTTCCTTTTTAAAATTCAAACTTTAAAAACATAATTTATGTTTCTGCAGGGGGGGGGCAGAAAGTGCAACATATGAAAATTGAGTTGTTCATACTGTACTGTATTTCCTCAATTTCTTTTGCCAGTTGCTTGAGCTCCGGTTAAGTGAGAGTTTACTGTAATCAGTCCTGCTAGTGAGAATGATGGACAGTGTCCTACATGCTTTTATTTCCAGACACAAGCTGCATGCCTGTCTCTGACACCTATAGACAAACATGCACTATATTGTATAATCGACTACCACTCCCACCCACCAGGTTAGCGCAGCCTTGGGCGTTCTGTCTGTGATTGACAGGAATTCTTTCCATGACTGACAGTGGGTGCAGGCGGGTCAAGGTAGCTAGTTATTAATAGTACTTATACCCTACAACATACCTCTCAAATGTCCCTGATTTTGACACAAATTTTAGCTCAGTCCCTCCTAATCCCTCCTAAAACTGGTCACTTTTGGAGATGTGGTGGTGGGTTACACTTAATAAATGACAATATAATTATAGTTATGGACTTCTTTTACTTCAGAAACTGTATATTAATTCACATTAACTTATTCTGTTAACATCTCAAGGTAAGAGTACTAATGTTTTAGAAAGTGTCCCTGATTATCCATGATTATTTTCGGATTTGTCCCTATTTGTCTTGAGATTTGTTCCCATTTAGTTGAGAGCTATGCCCTAGGAACTACAGAAAATGAATATGAAAACAATAAACAAATAGCATATCTATTACTTATGAAACTGTTTCTTATTAAAACCTATGAAGCTACAGAAAATGAGTAAAATGAACACTCCTGTCATTAAAAGTAAAGCAAATCTGATGTAGTACACAAACGTGAACACATGCAGAGGTTGAAGTTCAGCCAAAAGTAGGTGATAGCTTGTAATTTATTTATTTTATTTATTTAACGTTTGGTAACCAGGAAAGTAAGACTAGGTCAGAAACTCATTTCAGTGGAGGCCCAGGGGGGAAAGCATGATTACTACAAAAATTCTCCATTAAAAAGCTTGCCTCTCAACTGTCCCCAATTTTCAGGGATGTCCCTGAATTTGATTCAAATCTTAGCTCAGTCCCTCTTCATCCCTCCTAAAACAGATGGCTTTTGCAGGAAAGGTAGTGAATTGCACTTAATAAATAGTGACAATAATTAAGGGCGTATACTCCTTTAATGTCAAACGATATACATTAATTCACCTCCCCTTATTCTGTCAATGTCTCACAAAAATAGTACTAACAGTTTAAAAGTGTCTCTGATTGTCCTTGATGTACTTTGGCTATGTCTCTGATTCTGTTGACATTTGTCCCTGTTTGGTTGAGAGCTATGTTAAAAAGTACAAAATGAACAATCCCATTCTTCACTGCAGATTGACTGTAACACTAATGCTAGTAAAGGTGAATCACACACATATACAACTTTCCCTGTACAAACCAGGGAGCAATAGAACACATTCTGCTCCACAAAAACTTTAACACTTTAAATATTAAAATAAGTACTGGCAATTTTATAAAAGCAAATGTCTTTGTTATGGTTCAGCTTACTTACCCAGTCTTTGTTTCAGAATAATTTTTTATTGACTGTGTTGTATTAGTCTACATAACAGCTTGCATGACTCTGGGCTTGTCCCCAGTATAGCATCTACCCACTTCCACTTCTGTTGTAGTCCACTGACGACAAACTCAGAAACTTAAAACCCCATATTCAGATTCCTAGAGTTTTTTTAACACCTGAAAGTTTAAGGATATAGATATAACAGAAGTTTTTTAATCTAACTTTTAAAATTCTGTCTGTGAACTTCTCCCGACCTCAAGGAAAGATTTTCCTTTCTGAGAAAAGGTCAAACTTAAATAGATAGGGATGATCTAGTACTTTCTGATCAACTTCATAGAGAAACAGCAGAGTTCGCACCGATTATATACAGGAACTAATACCCCTCAGAAGCAGTTTGTTTGTATAACATGGTTTACATTCAGTAGACTTTCATATGGCATATGATAAGGAGATATTTTACAAGGTTTGTACATTCACTTAAAACCGTAGCTCTCACCAATCAAGGACAAATCCAGAAATACTCAGGGACACTTTGATAGAGTAGGAGAATGGGAAATAATGCATTTTTTTTCTCAAGTAAAAGTGTAATTCACCACCATTTCTGCAAAAGTTACCAGTCGGGAGGGACAAAGTTAAATCTGAATCAAACTTAGGGACAGCTGAGTGATGATGTAACCCCTGGGTAAACATACACTAACAGCTATTTAGCAACTGACTACACAATTAAAACTGAGCGAAAATGCATATACAATGAAGTAATGGGAGAGCTAAAGACCAAGTACATTTGATTTTAACTCTGTGCTTTCCGCTTAGCATATTAATTACAGTGGTCACTGAGCTCTTAAAAGTCCCTTTCACACTGTGACACACTCATCTCCAAAAATAAGTGCGTAGGCACTGGCAAATTAAATCCACATATGTGCATACATGCACATTTTGTATAGAGAAAGAGTAGAAAAAAAAAACACGAAGAAGGAAAAATTAAGACAATTACAATAGTTTCTCTCCTCCGTGTTTCATTGCTTAATGCAGTCCAGTTAGGAAAGTGCACAAAACACTGTGCAGCATTATTGACAATGTCAAAAAATTATAGCAGCATTAATGGTTCTATGAGTTTGCCAAGCAGCCTAAAAAAACACACTGGGCGGGGAGATAGCAAGTCTCTAAATCTGTACACAACTTGAACATTTACACCTTTTCTAGCACAAGCAGAAAGACCCAATTTGAAAGTCCGTACCAGTAGAAATAACTGTTCAAAGATAAAGCTTTTTTCTAAAGCTAAATACTATATTACTACACCAGTGGGAAGAAAAGAAGCTATAATAATTCCACTTAAAACGCGGGCCTTCTATAGAATAAAGTGTAATGCCTGCCGTCAACCACAGAACAAAACATATTTTTTGCAAACTTGTTTTATATATAAAACAAACTATATTACTGCATTTTAAACCACTACTGGAAGACTCTGCATAATTTATGCTGTAAGCGCACCAAACGCAGTAGTCTCTTAACTTTACCACTTCTTTGGCTCCTTGAAAATGGGTTCAATAAAATCAAAGAATTAGCAAATAATAACCTTAGTGCATATCATTCCTTCACACTGGACAAGCAGTTTCAAACTCGTTTGTCCGACTGATCTTATTTTAAAATTAAACTATCTTCTGTCTTATCACAAGGTTAACTAAGCTTTTACCCACAACTATATCACAGCTGTCACCAACGCACCTAAATTACAACGGAGATGCAGTTGGAGGATCGTTTAAAAAATCATCTGGCTGCAACCTCCAATCGCATCTCCAACGTATTAATTAGGCGCATTGGTGACAGGATTCTTTGGGAAGAAAAGATGTATGTCCTGATTAAAAAAAAAAAAAAAAAAAAAAAAAGCAAGTTTAAAAAGGGGCTAATGTGCGCCCCTGCTCCCATGCCTAAATCCACCACTGGACTGGAACCGAAGAGAAACCTGACCGTCCTTTCGCCCAGAGTATCTTATTCACCAGCCTCACCACATCATCTTCAGTTAAGCTCTAGATCAGGCATGGGCAAACTACGGCCCGGGGGCCACATGTGGCCCGTTAAACATTTTGATTCGGCCCGCCACCTCCCAACCATCCCAAATTACTTGGATTTTTCCGAGTTTTGGGGTCCAAGTAATGGGGTGCCATGATTCCCGAGTGGCACCCCTTCATTTCCAATTTTTCATCTTTTTTTAGACTTTTTCATTTTTCGTGGTTTTGGAGCTGACGTCATCACGTGCACGATGATGTCAGCTCCGTCAGCCTGTCGGAATTAAGATCAAGGGACATGCGGGAGCGTGTCTGTTTGAATAATGGGACTGCCCGCCATTTTGGATTTAAGCTCAATGGACTTTTACACCATAAAACTGCAGAGTTTTCCAGGCAGAATGGGAGTTGCTGCACAGCTTGCTTTGAAGTTTTCTTTAAGGTAACAAATGTGTGTGTGTGTGTGTGTGTGTGTGTGTGTGTATGCGATCGGAGAGAGAAAGTGAGTGAATGCAGGTTTGAAAGGTGAAGAGTGTGTGTGTGTGTGTGAGCGATCGGAGAGAAAAAGTGAGTGAATGCAGATTTGAAAGGTAAAGTGTGTGTGTGTGTGTGTGTGTGTGTGTGTGTGTGTGTATGCGATCGGAGAAAGTGAGTGAATGCAGGTTTGAAAGGTGAAGTATGTGTATGTGTGTGTGTGTGTGTGTGTGTGTGTGTGTGTGTGTGTATGCGATCGGAGAGAGAAAGTGAGTGAATGCAGGTTTGAAAGGTGAAGAGTGTGTGTGTGTGAGCGATAGGAGAGAAAAAGTGAGTGAATGCAGGTTTGAAAGGTGTGTGTGTGTGTGTGTGTGTGTGTGTGTGTGTGTGTGTGTGTGTGTGTGTGTGTGTGTGTGTATGCGATCGGAGAGAGAAAGTGAGTGAATGCAGGTTTGAAAGGTGAAGTGTGTGTGTGTGTGTGTGTGTGTGTGTGTGTGTGTGTGTGTGTGTGTGTGAGCGATCAGACAGAGAAAGTGAGTGAATGCAGGCTTGAAAGGTGAAGTGTGTGTGTGTGTGTGTGTATGCGATCGGAGAGATTGTGAGTGAATGCAGGTTTGAAAGGTGAAGTGTGTGTGTGTGTTTGTGTGTGTGTGTGTGTGTGTGTGTGTGAGCGATCTGCTTCATTATCTATTCTCTTGCCTTATCCTTCAAAAAAAAAAGAAATGATCTGACTGCTTAAAATAAGTAAAATGTGCATTCTCTCCACATCACTAGGCACTCCATTGAATATTTGTACTTTTAGTGTGTTCCCAACAGTTGGGTTGTCACACTGAACTGCACTATAGTTTGGTTGCTTTGCTTGCTTAATATTCATCACAGACTCAGCCTCCCATTCTTTATCAGCCCCTTCCCACAAGAAATGTCTTTATTTCAACTTTGGACATTTCCTTCCTGCTCATGTTGGTTCTTTAAAGTATACTACTGTAGTTTTCCTTTCATTTGTACAACTGCATTGTACTCCAGTCCAGATGCAAATGTACATTAAATGCACAGACCCCAAATCTGTCCCCTGACAGCTATAGTTATACAGCATGTTTATGAAAAGTTCTCCAGACATGTCTAGTGTAATGCAGTTCAAATAAAGTGAAATATGCTGTACATTTATGAGATTTAAATTTTTTTTTTTTTTATTTATGTGGTTATGGATTACTTTTCTGTCACAGCAATGGAACAGCATATGATGAGAAATCAAGTCCTGTTTATTAAAGTGAATGTCAGGGATTTCTGTAGTGAGATTGAAGAAGAGGGAGGAAGCAAATACCTTAATTTGAATTATTGCATTTTATATAACCCATTAAACAATCAAGATCTGAAAAATTACACATTGAAATAAAGAAATTTAAGTCTTCAGTTTAAACACATTTTAATCATAACACTGAAAGATGCATTGCAATAACTCAAACTGCATGTTGAGCTAGTTATGACTCCCAAATGTAGATGTAATTGCAAGTAATGAGACCTCCTAGTGATTTAATAGCAAAACAATTTGCACAGGTATACATATGCATACTGTTCGGCTGTCAAGTCAAGAGGAGGTCACATTACTTGAAAGTACAGCTGTAGCAGTGCACATCATTTCTTAACATTAGAGTTTTTGTTGTGCAGTGATTCATTGACCAGACAGGCTCCATGCACAAAAGAATAGTTTATATTTATGAAAAGAAGGTATACCAACACTACAATTAGCCTGTACAGATACAAAGATTTAGGTATGTAATAATTTACAGACTGATTTTAGAATACAGTACAGTTAGTTTGTTCACAACCATCTCGAATTACTCATATTTATATATTAATATACTTTACTAAAGTCAGGAAGGTGTATCCAAGAACACATGTATGTTTCTTGTTTTGTGTGCAAGGGGATAATGTATTTTTCCCCCAATGAGGTGATGTTTTCAAAGCATGCCATCTATCTGCTCCTGTTCCGGCCCCTTTGTCAAATGTTAGAACTCAATGTGGCCCACGAATCAAAACGTTTGCCCACCCCTGCTCTAGATGGAATGGATAGAAAGAGTGGAGAGTGATTTTGGCCTTTCCAGAAAAGGTGAAGGCAGCATTCCTGCAAAGGGGATGATAGAGGGTGAATATGAGGTTCTCATCTATAATGGATGGCTCCTCAAATTGCGTACTCAGTGCCGAAGTAGTCAATGAAAGAGATGTCTGTGCTAAAAGTTTTGGTGTTGAATTCCAAATGCTCCTGGATTGAAACCCTAGGTGTTGAAGACTTTGTCTACTCTGATAAACTCAGTTCCATAGGTCCCTTTGGGACCAAAGTTTTAGTAGTGGAGTCAGTCAGTTCCAAGGGTTCAAAAGGAACCAAATACTTAGCCTGAGGACAGTGCCGATGGAGTGGAAGGCACTGAAAGACTTCCCTTTTTTGGTTTCACTAAAGCTTTGGAAAAAGAAGAAGAAGAGAAGAACTCAACCCTTCTAAACTTGTTGTTTGGCATCTACTTTTGCCCACCTTATCATGAAGGATTCTCATCTAGATCAAGGAGGTCATAGTATCAGACCAATGATTGAGTACAATGGCTGGCCTTGTTCAAAGAAATCTTGACCTTACCTCAGTGTCACTGCTCAACAGAGGCACAGCAAAATAATGGGTATAGTTCCCCATACTAAAGGTGGGTGGTAAGCACAAAAAATGGGCTTAGGAGCTTGTATGCCCTCGAACCTATGAACATCGGTCTTACTTTAGAATTTGTCAGCACCAGATAAGGCCTCACTGAAGGCTGATAGAAGCATACTCTTCAAAATAGGTTTGTTACATCTTTCCAGTAATGCCCTATGACTGAAACTGTGACATATAGAGCAATCTTCTTGAAGGTGAACAAGGCCCAAGCAATAGACCCACAGCAAATATGCGTCTGACATAGGAATTTTGTGGCCGCACTTCTGGCACCTTTTGAATCCAGAGACTTTAGGTTTATCAGGCATAATGAAGATTTCAAAGTTTGTTAATAATTGGCATCAACAGGCCAGCTATACAAACCACACACACACACGCATTCACACAGGTAGAAAGGCCTCACAAACAGTAACACTCACTATAGAAAGAAATAGGTTTTTTTTGTTTGTTTTTTTTTTGTTTTTTAACAGAAGGAGAAAACAGCAGGAAGAAAACTATCAACAATGATAGATGAGAATACACCGAGGTGTACAGAAGAAAGAAAAGCTATCAGCAATGTAGTTCAGAATACACTGAGGTGTACAGAAAGAGAAGGAGAGGACATTTCTAAAGGGGTTATGAAGTAGTGAGTGGGTTAATGACTGCAAAGGAGGTAAAGAAGTAGAAAACTCGTTCAATATTTGTAAATATATCAGTAAAGCAACACTTAGCTCGAGAGCAATGGCAAACGCATCTGTCATGAAGAGAGGCAAACAAGATCTGAGGTAAATAGGAGAGGAGCGTTGTGAGCAAGGGTTAATCTTTAGTTTATTTGGCTTTTGTGAGCTGTAGTAATGGCCAAGTTTGTTCCTAGGCTTGGAACTGAACCCATATGTCCGATATGTCGAGGATAAAATGAAAATTGACAACATCAGATGAGATAATTAATCTTTATGGTTTTCTAGGATGCATAGCATGATTACTAACTGTCCAGAGATGCCTGATGTAAGGATACTAAATAAATGTAATCAATAATCACAGTCTTTCTATTCTTTAAGGTCATCATGTGAAGGGAGTGCCTTTACTAGCAAACAACTGTAATTATATTTTCAATAATGCTACTTAGCAAAAATACCACATATATAAAAATAAGGTATGCCTCTTATTTATACATGATTAATGTGCTTCTTTAATTTGTGAGTAGCCATCTAGCTAACACCTCATTTAGCTGGTACTGTGTTTATCTAGCTGTTTTGAGCATATTTATGTACTGTACATCCAGGTGAGGTTATACCTGGTCTTTTTTTACTTTTCCCAGTTAGGAAATGAAGAAAAAACACTAACAGGAAGGTTCCCAAAGAGCATCAGACACAAAATGTTGAGTAAAAGCAGAACTCTAATGCTGATTAAATCTAATTTTGGATTTAATCAGCATTAAAGTTCTGCTTTTACTCAACATTTTATGTCTTGTGCTCTTTGGGACCCTTCCTGCCAGTGCTTTTCTTCATTTGGTTTGTTGCCTTCTTTTATTTTTCCCGGTTAGGGCTTGCCACAGCGGAACTCCGGTCCAGTAAAGATTGGCAGTGGATTTTACGGTGCAGAGTTGCCAGCTCGACGCCCAACCTTCAAAGAAGGCACACCCATTCATGCACGCACTGCATGTCTTTTAATGTCATACGACAGCGGGGAAGACATGCAGACTCCACACAGAAGGCACTCCAGCTGAGAATCGAACGGGAGAACCTCTTGCTGTGAGGCGACAACGCTAACCGCTGCACCACCGCGGCCCAACTGAGGCTGTACCTGGTGACATGCAATTTATTATACTCAAACAATCAGAAAGGCAAAGTAAAGTAAATAGTATCTAAGGCCTTCTACCTACACTCTTAATAACAGATAACTAGCCACATAGAATTTTACAGCCTGTTTTCTGATATGTTCATATGTTAAAAATATAGTTAGTGAATCTAAATGGCACTATATGATTAAGAGCTCCAAAGATGTCCAAGTTTTTTGTTTTTTTTCCCTATGTGGCATATTATGTAATGTGTTGTTAGAGTAGAAGAACTGTGTACTGCTGCAATCAGAGGCCCAGACAGAAAAAGAGGGGATTGCCCTGGCAAGAAAACTTGTATGGCAAATGACAGCAATAAAGACCTTGTATTTCCTTTTTGTTGCTACATGATAAGTAATAATTTATACAGAAGAGTGAAACAAACAGATCTTATTAACTGTTGTTATTTTTAAGAAGGAAGTAGTTTACCGTAACCATGATATCACAGGTCAGAGTTAATTTTTCCGTGTTTGCAAAACTAATCCCAAAACGCTATGTATAAAGTATAGCAACAGTATTTCTGTATGCAGAAATTAGGAACATTTAGAAAAAACAAACTTCCTTACATAAAAGCAGATGTTGCCTACTGATTTCATTTGTCAATCCATCTACCTGTAACTCTGTCCATGTTACACAGTGGCTTTTCTGGTGCAACTCTAAATATTTTGCATTGGTATTAGGTTTTGCAGTTTGTTCTAGTGGTGTGCAGTTGGAATATTCCACTTCTTCTATGAGGAAGCATTTCCTTACATCTGTGTTAAGTACAATTACCCCAACCAAGCAAAGTTTAACTGTGTTCTTATGTACTTCTCATGTGAAAAGATACTCCCTTCCTACATTTTCACCACACCTAAGATCTAGCTGTAGGTATTGGTCACATATCTTTCCTTTCACATCCATTAAAGAGTTTGCATTTGTTTTATGCAACCTGTGTCTGAAAACTTAAATTTAACTGCAAATCTACATATCATTTCCACCTGGTCATGTTTGCAGCTGCGACTTCCAGAAGCAGAATGTGTATTCCAGCTTGGGTTTCTAGTGGTGCAGTGGTTTACACTTTCCTAACCCCTTCAATTAAACCATTTCACAAAATACAAAAATATTTTTGTCACAACTGTGCATAGAATAATTTTATAATTCTAAGGTACTGTAATTTAGGTTGAAATTTATTAGGAAACATTTAGAATGATATCCCTTCACAGCCTAATGCAAACAGTTTTTGTGTGGAACCTTGGGACAGAGTGTGCTGGAGGAGGCTGAAGGAAGAAAGTTCCGTAGGAAGATGTTGCTGGGCTGTGGTGTCACATGCTTTTTATAAATCTAAGAATAGTGAAAATAACAGGTTGCTATCATTCCTATATTGGGTTATGAATTAGTGAAACTGAGGAGAGCAGCAGTAGTGCTATGTTAAGGTCTAAAACTATGCTGGGTTTTGGAGAGAAGGTAGAGTTAATATATAAGTTGCAAATGTATGCATTTTTCTAGTATTTTTAACTGAGGGGATAGGATGGCAATAGGTCTAGAGATGGAAGTCTGTTGATCTGACACCTTTTGGAAGTAGTATTGTACAGGATTTTTCCAGACGGATGGGACATGTCTCTCAGATTCATAGGTTCATAGGTAGGTATTAGGCTATTGACCCTAGGGCCTATATAAGCCTAGCCAAAAAAGTACCCTGGCTTTCGCCACCCAAGAAAATTATTTTCCTGTGCCCCTGTCAAGCAGAGACACAGAGGTGATCCCCGGGGTGAATTTACTGTTTCCCATCCAATCATCAACATTTTTCTTGAAGAGTCCTAATGAGGAGCTTTGTTTGATATAGATAGGTAGTTTGTTCCAGAGTATGGGAAGTTTCTGGGACAGGAATCTATCCCGCCAGCATGTTCTGTTTATTGTGGTGACAAGGTTTAGGTCCCTAGAGCGTGTAGCTCGGAGGGATTGGGATTTCTTTAAGTGGAGCATGTCCAACAGCTCTGGGTTTGACATAACTTTGTATGTTAGGCAGAGAATGCTTCTGAGTAGGCAATATGCGATGGAGTAAAGCTGGAGTTTTTTGAGACGGGTCTGCGTAGGGCATCTGTTTGAGGCCAGTAATCCTCTTTGTGAGGTGTTTCTGCGACCTTTCCATTTGTTGTAGATGTCTTGTAAGGTATATACCAAAAGGAGCATTGTACTCTATAATGGGTCTAATGGGTGATGAGTAGAGGGGAACAATGACCTCTTTTTTCCTGGATGAGAAACCTTTTGTGGTGAGGTGTGCCACGTAGAAGGATTTCTTGACTACTGTGGTGATGTGATTATCAAAGGAGAGACTACTGTACACCTGTGTCCCAAGGTCTCTTATCACACTTTCAGTGTTATGTAGACTACCACCTATGTGGTAGTTCATGGGTACAGAGTTTTTACCAAAAGGGATGACAATGCACTTTTTGACATTGAGCTTGAGGCCATGGCTTTGACACCAGGCATCTGTCTCAGTGAGGCCCTTTTGTAGGATGTCCACATCGTTAGGAGTTTTGATTATGGCTCCTAGTTTGCAGTCATCTGCGAACTTTGTTAGGCAAAGACCTTCTGTGTTAGTCTGTACTTCTTAGAAGTAGATACAAACAGGAGAGGACCCAGGACTAAACCCTGTGGTACTCCACTTGTCACTGGTCTGAAGTCGGATTTGGAGTCTGCTACTTTCACAGTGTGGGTTCTGTCTGTGAGCCAGTTGGCAACCCATCTTGTGACATAGGGATTTATACCTAGTTTAGTGAATGTATCTATAATTCCAGAGTGGGGGATAGTGTTGAAAGCCTTGGCGAGATCTAGATAGGGTGTGTGAACCACCTTACCCTCATCTACAGCTTTAGTGACCGCTTCAAAGAAGTCTGTCAGGTTTAGGAGACATGATCTGCCTTTTACAAACCCGAACTGGAAGGGGTCCAGAGTTTAGAGATTACCAATGTCATTGTTTATAAGTTCCATGATGATATGTTCCATAGGCTTGCAGAGCAGGCTCATCAGGCTAATGGGGCGGTAGTTCCCGGGGTCCATGTTGGTTCCCCCTTTGTGGAGTGGGATAACCATTGCTTTGCGCCATTCAGTGGACACAAAGCCTGAGGTGAGGCTATGATTGAACATGGTGCTTAGGTGGAGTGCCAGTTCATTCTGTAGTTCATATGGAATGCAGCCTGGGATGTTGTCAGGTCCCATGGATGCTGTTTTCTTGGCTTTGGAGAATGTGGCTGTTACCTGTGCAGCCATGATTACAGCCACTTTGCATTCTTCCGGTATAAAGATGGGCCCTTTAGGGGGTGAGAGGGAGGTAAAGTTAGCACTGAACCTATCTGCCAGGATGTTGGCAATATCAGTTGGTTCTGTATATTTAGTGCCATGGTGCTGTAACTCAGAGCAGATCTGAGTGTTGCCATTGAGATTCTTGACATAGCTATAGAATGCTTTGTGGTTGTCTTTAGAATCAGTGGCAATTTTGTTTTCATAACTAGCTTTGGAGGATTTTATGTGGGCTCTCAGCTTCTTACTGAGGCTGACCAGGGAGTTCCTCCAATCATGGGATTTTACTCTTTTTTGCAACAGTTTCTTTCTTCTGTTGTAGAGTTTGTTTATGGCAGGGGACCACCAGATTGGCTTCCTTTTTTTGGAGGCTAGCATCTTGGTTCTGTTAGGGATAGCATGATCCATGCACTCGAGTAAGTGCTTATAAAGTGCATTTGTGTAGGATATGGATCAGTTTAACAGTAAAGCCATGGCATCAGCTGCAAGTTTAGGTATCCTATTGGAAGTTGGTGAGCAACTAAAGAGGTTGGTTTTAGCTCAAGTAGAAGTTTTCTTATAGTAGATGTGGAGACCAGGAGGATGGAAAATGAACATGACTGATTAGAGCAGGATGGATGGAGAGAGAAAGAGAGAGTTTAATTGTTATTATTAATTAGTCAGGCATCAAAATTTAGTCAGGTGGCCATGAAGGATTGTCTTCCTTGATTTAAGACTTTGGAGTAAATTGCATTTTTTTAGGATTCAGAAATAGTTGAGATGTGTCAAACCATTGTTGAGTCAGGGATTGAAATTCTGTTATAGTTGTAGCTGAGCAGATGAGAGTAGAGTTGTCAGCATATAGAATAAGAGTAGAAGGATGTGAGACTGTGGAAAAGGAATATAGCATAGTGTGAAAGGGAACTGACGGACTATAACTATTAGTAAATGGTCCTATTTTAATGGCTGAGAAATAGTAGTGGAGCCTGGCAGGTAGGGCAGCTGCCCCAGATGCAAAGTTTTGGGGGAAATGATCATCCAATCCCAATCTGTCTTTAATACATGTCAACTTTTAAAAGGCAGTATTGCATTTGTGGTCAAACCTGAGCACTGAAAAGCTCCATGCATGTTGAAACTATAGCTGTTTGCTACAGTTTACAAGTGAAATATTTTTTTTATTTAGTAAAACCTAAGCACTGTAGACCTATGTGTGTGGTTTGAATTAACTGTAACTTGCTACAGTTTGAAAATAAAAAATTGCTTGCTACAGTTTAAAACAAATGCAGATGTTTTAAATTTTTTTTTACTAAAACGTGAAGAATGAGGAGCAGGGGCAGGGTGCAGAAATGGGACGTGACTGACGTCATCATTCCAAGAGCCTCAGGTACCTGATGGCGATCTTTTTTTTTTTTTGCTCTTCTCTTGAAGAGCTGGAGGACAGGGCTGTTGTTCATAGGACCATCATGGGGCACTGGCTGAGGATTTATGTGTTAAGGGAAATGCATATTTGTGACAGGACAAGAATGAATTGATGGTGGGAAGTTTTCATTTGAGGTGAGTATAGTGTGTGACTGGAGGAGGTAGTAAGATAGAATGGTTTTAAATTAGGATTGTAGAGGCCAGTTATCAAAGGAAGTAACAGTAGCGATGGCATATTAGTTTTATTAAGTAGATGAATAGGGGTGAGTGGGAATTGGGGTGGGTTGATAGAGGTGAGGCAGGGCTATTCCTCCACACAGCTTTACCAAAAAAATCAGTGTGGCTAGGTTAAAAGCAGACAAAGCTTTTAATTAGGTAAGGAACACTAGTGGCACATTTCTCCTTTTTCTCTACACAGTCTGTCCACATAATGGCACAATATTGGCAATTGTTTTATTTCACCTTTAGGCTGTAATTTCTGAGAGGTGTAGGTTATGGGTAGTTACTTATAGTCCCTTGGTGGGTGCAGTTGGAGTTAAACTCTCTGCCAGTATATACATTTAATTACATGAATTGGATGGTAATGTATGTAACTGGAGTTCATGAACAGTCCGGACTGGCATACATTGTACAACGCAAGCTACCTAGAAGGATATTGCAAATAGTAAACTTGAAGGGTCAACTAAAGCATATACTTACAGTGTGTGAAGTAGTAGTATAAAGCATGAAGCAATATGGACCTCTGCTTTTTCTTTGTAGTTACTTCGTTCATCTTGGCTAGAGTCCAAGCCCAGTGACCTTCAGTTGGTGACATACTACTGGCTGGGGTACCTTTCATTTTCCTGGTGAAAAATGAGAGGAGAGAAGTCATGTATTGTAGTAGTGGAAAGGAAGAGAGTGAAATAGCATTGATAGTACTTAAGTAAGAAGGTCACTAAGGGAAAACAGATCAAATGTATATTGTGGTGTAGAGTTTGTTAAGTTAAGAGAAATTGAATAGAAACAGAATAAAGAATTCACCGAGGATAAAGGGTTTGTTAGGAGAAATGCAGTAAAATAAAGTAAAGATGTTGCTGACTGTAAAGAGGCCAGAAAGGTATCATGGCATTGGGTTAGTTAGGAGAAATAGAATGATAATAGAATAAAGACAGCTTAAAGTAAGGAGGACAGAGAGTTGTTATACTGTAGGGTAAATTTAAGAGAAAATGGCACAATTCCAGAATATGTGAAGGAGGGTTAACACAGATGGCCTATTTAGGGTTGTTCTGAGATCAGCTGAAGTCAATTATCATTCACAATTAAAGGTGGGATAAAGGATGTGGTTTAAATAGGAACTCTGTGTGCTACTTGGTACAGCATTCATTACAGTATGTGCCTTACTCTTACTAAGCAATTGGTAGATTCACAGGTCTGTTTTTGGTACCAAGTCAGTTTAGATTGATTCATAAGATGCCAAGCAACAATTTCACTATTAGCATTTAACAGTACAAATACTAGTTATTCAAAAGACAGAGACAGAAATTATTATGAGGCCCAAAAATAGATAAGCTTAGGGATCAAGAAGTAAATTCAGTATGAGACAGGGAAGGGAGGAAGACAGTTGAAACTAGGTGGGCAACTTTAGGCAAAGGCAGGCAGTTTAATATCAGAATACAAAAATATAGTAATTCATAGCAGCATTTTCAGCCAAACGCATTGCTGGGATAAGACAGTATCAGACAACAGCAATCAATAAATGTCTTTATCACATAGCAAATGCTTGCTTTATTTGTAAAACAATTGATTACAGAAAAAAATACACCGGTTTTGATCATAACAACCTTCCTCAGTGCATCATAGTTCTTCCGTACTCTAATAAGACTTCGTGTCAGGTGTGGTTCCCAGACTGCCTGTCATCTCAGTTTAACTGACAGGAATTGTTGAATTATTTAAATTTTGACTGTCTGTGTCAGACAAGCAGCAATTCTGGCCAGCAATCTCAATCTAGTCCAATATATAGCTAGTGATGCTACCTTCTTGAACTGTTTTTCTAAATGTATGGTTTTCACATTGGGTATGTTTTTCAAGATAATTTGAGTTCAGTTTTAACTTGTTTATCTGAATTTGCTGCTAATGTGCAATATATAATGGACTTTCAGACTTGTTATGTGATGTATTATAACAGATAACCTTAAATCTGAGCAATATTAATTGATATCACATAGTTTTTAAATTTTCTAGCTTGTGATACACTTTGGACCTAATGTAGTTTTTTACTGAATATGTCAAATTCCAGCAAGGCTGTTTGCTTTGTATTTTAATTAGATGGTAACTTGAATTCATTCTGATAATATTTGACTGTATTATATGTAACTGTAGCTTTTTTATATTTAGCTTGCAGCAGTGTATCTGTGTGTTCTTAGTCTCAGTGTCTTGCAAATGTGTACACTAGATGCCCTATATGTGTTGTCGTTAATCTTTAGTAATTCAAACTTTTTATAATATTAATGTATTATAATACTAAATCAGTTCAAGACATAATACAGGACACATATACTAAAATAAAATTTAAAAAAATATGTAATGCCATAGACCTGAATAAACACGTGAGCCATCGTAGGCTTCTAGAATATGTTCTTATCTGGAGAGATTGTAATCTCCCCAGGACAGGCACAAATTAAGCAAATGAGCACATACCAGATGTTTTCAATGTCATTCTAGGAATCACCAGCAGTCTTGCTTCAGTCAAGCAAAGCAGGTGAACTGGATAGGAGAAAGCAAAGGGCATTTTAATCAGGCAGGACATGTACTATGTCAACTAACAACAAAAAAAAAAATTTGAACTCATTTGTGGTCACAGTCATGTAGCCTAAAGTGAAGCCAGTTGCAGTAGTCCTGCCTGAAAAAGTTCATGCATGCACAACTGTTAAAAGCTTATTGCATAAAAAAGATGTATAATTAAGCAATACCCAGGTCTATATTAGAACACAGAACTTTCAAAATTTCGAGTATTCTAATATCGAACCCAAGTAATCGAAAATTTAAAATATCGAACATACAGAACAGCAAATTTTTTCCTAGAGATGAAATTTGCTGCTCCAAAACACATACACACAACACAAGCACACCAAACAAACAGCAATCCACACACATACACCTAAACTCTTACACTTAACTACATTAAACTATACATACACCACTAACTATCCACTTACCTTAACCCAAACCCTAACCTTAAGGTCGGTCACTATCGCACAGTCACCTCACCCGTGCCCTAACCCTCACGTCCATGCAATCACACACTTACCTGACCCGCTTCCTAACCCTAACTCACCTAACCCGACCTAACCCTCACGTCCACACAATCACACACTTACCTGAACCTGACCCGTAACTTTCCACCACAGCGCTGAAAATACAGAAGCAACAGAAACGGACAACCGAATTCTTTCCCTAGGAAAAAATTTGGTTTTCTGTTTCTTCGATATTTTCAGAGTTCCTGAAAACGGGTTGATATTAGAACACGCAAAATTTTGAAAATTCAGTGTTCTAATATAGACCCCAATAATCCATGCCTGGGTGTGGGTAATTCTGGATTTACCCACAGTTGGTGTGGTTTGGTCATGAGGGCAAAACCCAAGTGGCCAAAGACAACCGTGGGTAAATCCAGCATTACCCACACCCAGAAGTGGGTTATTGCAATTATACAATGACATTATTTAAGAAAAAATACTTACTTTTCTTAAATAATGTCATTGTATAATGCCTCCATGCTGCCCTTCCACAGCTGTCCGGTATCCTGGAGCTGTTCTGAATATCTCCGTTGCTTTTTTAAAGTTGTCTCGCTATGTTAAATGAGTTTAACATAGCGAGATATCTTTAAAAAAAGCAACGGAGAAAAGAAAATCTCCGTTCACTTTCTTAAAGCTGTCTTGCTATGTTAAACGAGTTTAACATAGCGAGACAGCTTTAAAAAAAGCAACGGAGAAAGGAAGATCTCCATTGCTTTTTTTTTAAGATATCTTATTATGTTAAGCTCATTTAACATAGCGAGATTACAGCAACGGAGCTCTTCCATTCTCTGTTGCTGCCTAACACACAAAAAAGGAAAGACTTATACTAATGCAAAAGTCCGGGTGACCGGACCTTTTTCCATTAGTATAAGTCTGATTTACAATGGGCACACTGACCAATCAGCATGCACGTTTTGGAATATTAATGGGGGGGGTCATTGTATAATTATGGTGTTATTCTGAAAAAGAAAGTAAGAAGACTTTATTACATCTGCCACCTGGTCCTTTAGTGACAATATGTAGTCCAGATATACAACCCATTCTCTCATAGAACACAAATTCTATTCTGTTGCCTCCACAGTAAATGGATGGAGACAGACTGGGAGTATTAAATCTCACACTAGCATACACAAACACAGACTCTGCTTCATGTCGTCTAAACTTAAGAAAACTTTATACCTTTCCATTATTGACATCATCCATGCTGTCATCCTGTCTAATAAGGTCAGGCACTCCTTGACAAGGGAGAGTCATAAATGGTTCTCTATTGAAATGTCAAGACTTGCAATGTCAAGTCCTGAAAGAGATACATAAGAAATTATGCCTGACTTGATGAATATCAACCAGTTATTTAACAACAAAGCCTCAGGCTAAACTATTCAATTGCCAGTGCTGACTATAAAATGTGAACAGAAAACTGTCTCCCTGTTTATCATACTGTAGTAGACAGTAATCGGATCCTTTAGCTTTGAGTACAAATAGAGTGAATTTGGTAATTTAATGCACAATTTATGTACATAAATATATCATTTATTTTGTGTGACTTAGATCTTTTTAAAGCACTTCATTTGGCATCAGACATCTTCTTATCTGTCTGTAGTCTACTTTTCTTCAGATGCCTAACTTGGTAGCACAAACTTCAGTTATAAGGTTAAAAAGACAAACATTTGTCAAAGCCAAATATTTGCTGCCTATTCAGTGGTAATGCTGCAGTGGGGTCTAATGGGATGATGAGGTAGAAAATGTAGGAGTAGAAGATGGTTTGAGAAATCAAGCACAATGGATCTGAAATCATGAAAAATAAGGTAAAATATTCCTTACACCCATATTCAGTTATTATTTCACAAAGCCAGGAATCCAAGGTTAGTACCTGTTATGGCATCAAGACCAAAATGCTGCATGTTATTTCCCCTAAGTATAGTTGCATGGTGGAATAAATACAACCTTTGCATTTGTATGGTAGAATAAATACAGTTTTCAGGTGTTATCCTGGACATAGTGCTGTACATTATAGGCTGAATGAGTATAGCATTCATTTAAACACTAGCAGCAGGGGACATGCAGGGTGTTCCACAGTGCTGTAAGATCCCATATGGAATATTTACTACACCAACTGATATTCGTAATCATATAAAATGAAGTAAAATATTTGCCAGTGGTGTGCACCCCACTGCTAAGTATTAGAAATCAGATCATGTGGAAACATAAAGCTAATGGGGCTGTATCCTGCTTTGTGGTTCTCTTTCTTTTTATCTTTTTAGTAGGACATATATTACTGTTTAGAAAAGAATTACAAAACAGGTATATGAGCACCGACATATGAAGGCAACACAAAAGGATGTTTGCAGTCATCTTAAATAAAGTAAAATAAGCCGCGGTGGTGCAGCGGTAGCATTGTCGCCTCACAGCAAGAGGTTCTCCCGTTTGATTCATGGCTGGAGCACCTTCTGTGTGGAGTCTGCATGTCCTCCCCATGATTGAGTGGCATTCGAAAGACACGAGTGAATGGGCATGCCTTCGTTGAAGGTTGTGTGTCGGGCTGGCACCTCGGCACCATAAAAATCTGCTGCCAATCATTAGCGGACCAGAGTTCCGCTGTGGCAACCCCTAACCAGGAAAAGCCGAAAGAAAATGAATTCTTCTTGCTTATATCTGGCTATTACTTTTCATTGTCTGGTATCAGGGGAAATGCTTGCCAAAGATCTGTGAACATAATGCTGCATTTTGCTCAAATTTAATACTATTTGTTAACCAGCTAAGTAAATGGGTCCACATACCCCTTTCAGCTATGATCTGTTTCAGAACAGTGAAAGTAAATACACCAGATATGGACAATTTAGAGTAGCCAATCAACCAGCATGTTATTTTTCAGGGGGCATACAAACACCACACAAACAATGGCCAAAAGACAGGATTAAACCCCAGACTCTGTTTTGGTGAGAAGCAGTGTTCCATGGTACTGTAACAGATACATGCAGACTATTCACCATATAATATTTATAATAATGTAAAATAAATGAAACTGACAACTAAGCTATAAAACAAATAATAAATATATCCCTTTTTCAGAAGGAACTCAAGCTGCTGCACTTCATCAACATAGAATTCCACTATCTCAGATATCAAATAAATAGGGACATTGATTTCAGGTTTTCAAGGAGAGTGAACTGCTATTTGCATAAAATAAAACCTAGAAATCATGTCTATGATTTTAAGTGCAATTGCTCATGTTTTATAATGTTTTCATTATTTTCTGGGTGGGATTCTACATATACACAAAAACAGATTTTAGGCAAATCATTTTCAATAAAATAGCTGACAGTATTGTAAGTAGTAAATATAAGGATAAATACAGGTTGTGGTGAATGAGTGCTCTGGAATGAAAGGGCCAATTTCTATGAAAATTCTATGCTTTTAATATTCGGACAGTCCAAATTTTAGTATTTCTGGTAGTTGTCATTGAAAAATAGAACATTTCTGTCCTTCCAAACAGATAAATAAAGGCCTTCTACTCTAAAATAAGCTAAATGGTTATATAACTTAATGCTGATAATATTGTCAGTGGACCAAAATTTCATTCTTTTTTCAAAACATTGCAAACATCCCAGTTGTATTAAAAATAATTGCCACTGTATAAAACTTTGAGAAAATGTATATCCTGGGATTCAATATCACCTACACTAAATGTACAGCATTCTGAATGAACAGACAACACAGACATAGGTTCATAGGTTTGTAGGCGTGTACTAGGCTAATGGCCCTGGAGCCTATATAAGCCTAGCCCAAGAAGATTCCCTGGTATCATGCCACCCAAAGTTAGTTCCCAGTGCCCCTATCAAGCAAGGCCACTGAAGTGATCCCCGGGGTGAACTTCCTATTGCCCACCCACTCAACAGGATTTCTCTTAAAGAGGGCCAGTGAAGTGCTCTGTTTGACATGAATGGGAAGTTTGTTCTAGAGTATGGGAAGTCTCTAGGTTAGGAACCTGTCCCTCCAGGATGTTCTGTTTATTGTGGTAATGAGGTTAAGGTCCCTGGAGCATGCAGCACAGAGGGATCGGGGTTTCTTTAGGTGTAGCATATATAGCAGCGCTGGGTCAAACACGACTTTGTAGGAGATAAGAGACAGAGTATAGCTGGAGTTTTTTGAGTCTCTCCATATAGGGCATGTGTCTAAGGCCTAAGATCCTCTTAGTGAGGTATTTTTGTGGCCTTTCCAGTTGTTGTAGGTGTCTAGTGAGGTACATACCAAATGGTGCTTTGTATTCTATAATAAATCTAATGAGGGATGAGTAGAGAGGGATTATGACCTCTTTCTTCCTGGATGAGAAACCTTTTGTAATGAGATGTGCCACATAGAAGGACTTTCTGACTACAGTGGCAATGTGGTTATCAAAGGAGAGGTTGCTGTCAACCTGTGTTCCCCAGGTCTCTTATCACACCTTTAGTGTTTAGTGGACTACTGCCTATGTGGTAGTTCATGGACACCAAATTTTTCCCAAAGGGAATGACAATGCACTTTTTGGCATTGAGCTTAAGGCCATGGTTCTGGCACCAGTCACTGGTGTCAGTGAGGCCTTTTTGTAGAATGTCTACATCAGCTGGAGAATCAATAATGGCTCCCACTTTGCAATCATCCGCGAACTTGGTCAGCCAGAGTCCCTTTGTGTTGGCTTGAACTTCAGAGAAGTAGATGCCAAACAGGAGAGGACCTAGGACCGATCCCTGTGGGACACCACTTGTAACTAGTCAGTAGTCAGATTTGGAGTCCGTTATTTTCACAGTGTGGTTTCTATCATTGAGCCAGTTGGCAGCCCATCTTATTACATAGGGGTTTATGCCTAGTTTAGTGAGTCTATCTATGATTCCTGAGCAAGGGATGGTGTCGAAGGCCTTGGCAAGATCTAGGTAGGCTGTATGAACTACCTTGCCCTCATCCACAGCTCTGGTGACAGATTTGAAGAAGTCTATCAGGTTGAGCAGGCATGATCTACCTTTCACAAACCCATACTGTATGGGGTCCAGAGTTTGGAGATTCCCTATGTCCTTATTTATAAGGTCCATGATGATGCGCTCCATAGCCTTACATATCAGAATCATCAGGCTAATGGGGCGGTAGTTCCCAGGGTCTGTAGTCACTCCTCCTTTGTGGAGTGGGATGACCTTAGCAGTGCACCATTTGGTAGGAACAAAGCCTGAAATGAGGCTGTGATTGAACAGGGTACTCAGGTGAATTGCCAGTTCACTTTGTAATTCATATAGAACAGAGCCAGGGATATTATCAGGTCCCATGGAAGCTGTATTCTTGGCTTTGGACAGTGTGGTTTTTACCTGTGTAGCCATGAGGAACTTGTCATTCCTCAGGTATTGTGATAGGCCCTTTAGGGAGTGAAAAGGGGGTAAAGTTTTCACTGAACCTGTCAGCCAATAGGTTGCCAATATCAGTTGGTTTTGTATATGTATTGCCATTGTGCTGTAACTCAGAGCAGATCTGAGTATTGCCATGTAGATTCTTGGCATAACTATAGAATGCCTTGTGGTTGTCTTTAGAATCTGCAGCAATTTTGTTTTCATAGCTAGCTTTAGAGGATTTGATGATGGATCTCAGTTTTTTGCTGAGGCTAACAAAGGAGTTTTTCCAGCCTTGGGACTTCACCCTTTTCTGCAACAGTTTTTTTCCTTCTGTTGTAGAGTTTGTTTATGGTGGGGGACCACCAGATTGGCTTCCTTTTTTTGGAGGAGAGTGTCTTGGTTCTGTTTGGTATGGCCCGTTCCATACATTTGTGTATGTGCTCATACGATGCATTGGTGTATGACTCAGCAGTCATGCACCTATTTTCCATTTGCATGGGTATCGTGAAGTTAGCCACCTCTGTTTTTAGAAGCCCAAAATTGGCTTTGGAGAAGTTTTTTACTGTGGTTACCTTTGGGGGGGGGGGGGTGAGTGTGGGATGTGGATATCCCTGGTGATTAGCTTGTGGCCAGATCTGAAAAGGGAGGAGTTGATTACTGGTGTAGAGCAATGGTCACCCATGTTAGTAGTGACCAGGTCAAGGATGTTTCTACCCCTGGTGGGGGTAAGAGTGAGTCTGTCCATGGCATTGGAATTAATGAATTCCAGAAAACATTGAGCAAGTGTGTTGGTACAGGAGTAATTTTCCCAGTTAATGGAGGGGTAGTTGAAGTTTCCCTGTATAAGGGTATTTGGGTGTACCCTAATATTTTCCAGTGTGTTTAGAAATGTGGAGTGGGAGTCTTGGGACATGGTGGGGGATCTCTAGCAGGCTACAACCTGGATTGCAGTTTTACCTACTGTTAGTTGTACCTGAAGTATCTCTGATGCGTTATGTTGGGCTACTAGTCTACAGGTTTGCATATCACAGTATACAAAATTGAAAAGGAAATAAAGCAATACAGAATACAACAAATAAAAAGCAAACTAACCTTTCCCTCACAGCAAACTTTAGCAGAGTCTGGGTGAGCCTTTCCAGCAACTCACGCCTTTTTCTTCCTAATTTTAGCTTTCCTACTGGTATTCTTGCAGCTTTAAATATTGACAGGGATTCATAAAGGTTGCCACAAAGTGTAGACTACATGTACACTTAGTGTAATCTTTCTGAGTGACTAGAAAGCACGACAAATGTGATAAGAATGTTCTTGTGTACATATCATGTACACTTAGTGTAAGCTTTATTGAATCTGGCCCATAATGTAAACCAGTTTTATCAGGAACATCAGAAACAGTTATACAGTGCTGATCGTATTCATCATATAAAACCATATTTGCAGTAACCAGTGAAATATTCTTTCTCGCATGCTTCGGATAGAATAAAAAGCCAACAAATAGATGTCCATATTCAATGAAAAAAACAAGCTCAACAGTTTCTTCTAACTTACATATGTTTCATATCCTTTCATCATAGATTTTGTAAAACCCTGACTTTATAAGAAATCATCTCATTCTATTTTCTGTCTAAATCTTTTTTCTTTTTCTTTTAATAGTACAAAGTCATCTCTTAATAAATGTCAGGGCTCCACCATAAAGTATTCTACCATGATTGTATCATTCCAAGATTGCCTGATATCTGAAGTAGTATCAATATTCAATTTCCATAATTTAAGCTTTTCATAATACATCTCACTTTCTTTATCTTGGGTACCCAGTAACTGTTTCCCACTCCCAACTCAGTCACACAACATAGTGTACTTCTCTTTTAATAATAATCCCAGTTTAGCCGAAACATTGTATTTTATCATTTCAATACAAGGTATAAATAGAAAGAAGGAAGAAAAACAACAGCTTGTATCATCGCTAGATCTCCCTACGCTTTATCATTACCAACAACCCCTCTACTAATGAAGGTTAATCTGGATATTTAAAAAGTTCCAAAAATAAATTCAATAATTCCCTTTCTTTTACCCTGAGAACATTAAATACACTTCCCAAATATGAAATCTTCCCAAGCATTACCAAATTAATAAGATACATTTCCTTTGCCTACAAATTTATTTATTCATTTACAAGGTTTAAATGTCTTCCATTATCTAAAAATCTGTTGACACTGTATTCTATTGTTCTAAAATAACAGCTTCCCTTTCAAACTTTATACCAAATTATGGATTTCTTCCCAACTAAAATACATCCCTTCCAATGTAACTGCCTTACCAAAACTTTTTATTTTCTCTGTATTCATCATCAATACCATATAATATAAGCTATGTTCCAACTCTTCTATATCTTCCATCACCCAAACCACATTTTTAGTAATAAGCACAATATCATCCACATAAAACATTGCAACAGGCACCATAATGACCAGACTGAAACATAACTTTGCATTACACAATCTACCACCCACATATCTCACAGCTGTATTGATCAATAACATAAATAAAAGCATGCTAGACATACCTGCTTAGCCCCATTTCTAACTCTATCACTAAGCCACCCATGAATTAAACACGGATTGCAATATGAACATATATGACTTCAGAAAATTATGTAATCTGCCCCCTACTAGTATTTCCTTTAAAAGAATCAACAATTGCTAAAGGCAAACACTACCAACAGATTTTTTTAATATCACACCCTGGCAATCTTCCTTTGGTTTCTTAAGGATGCTGCTCACCAGTTCTTTAATTAACGCTAAAATTTCTTTCAAGTCATGTCTGTTACTACTATAAAGCCTATGTACTATTAGTGCTGAGAGAAGTTTCTCCTTATTTGTATTATCTTTGTCAACAACTGGTAATCTACAACTGGCTGTGGGACACAGATGGATAGATTCCTGACTGTGACCCACGCAACAGACGCCAGTTAGCATCTCGGGCACTGGAAGAGTCAGGGAGAGAGGAAAAGAGTGCTGGGGCATGAAAATGGCCTTTTTATCTCTTCTGAGGAGAGGAAATGGCTATAGGCACTTGAGCACATAAAGAAATGCAGTTTCCTTTGTGGAGAATATTGAACCACTTCCTGTCCTTCAAGGTTCAGGATTGCTTACTGGCAACATCCCTTGTGGAAGTGAAGGACGGCCAGTACAATCATCTCACTCCTTGATCCCTGCATCTGTTTAGCTAAGCATTCACAGGGAGACAGAGAACCATAAGCATAAAACCTCAAACCTTTGCTGATGGTTGCCATAATGATAGCCTATTTAAGCAGACCTTTGAAAGAGTGAATGGTTTAACTAGTTTGGAGGGGATTAATGATCTGCAGGCAGTGAAGGCAAAGAGTTTGCAGATAAATTGTAATCTATATCATGTAGCATTGTCAAGTGCCCATTCTGGAGGTTATTCCTCTCTCTCTCTCTCTTTGTTTCCAAGGAAATATGATAAGTCCTTTATATATTTCATTACGAGAAATTCCCTTCATGTAACCATTCATTCAGAATCTATAAAATATCCCTTCTCTTCTACAGAAGTGTCATTACAGAAAGCATAGCTAAGACCATCCTTCCATGGAACTGAATCCCTCTCAGGAAGGATACTTCTAAAATATCTTGCGCCTCTGTTAAACAGTGTCTTACCCTCTAGTGAATATACTAACTAGACATGTCCTGAATTGCATGTCGCACTACCCATAATTTTACTATATAAAGAAATAAATTATTCTCAGCCACCTGTATAATCTCTGTCTCTGTGTATGTATCAAATGTCCATCTTTATTCCTCAATGTCTAGCTCCTCCACTCTATACAGATTACATTTTCCCATAACCAAGAAAAACTTTTTCCCATCTCCCTTTCAGAAAGTATCTCTGCCTATGTAGCATAACCTTTGCTTTCTCTATATTAGCTTCCTAAATATATATTTTCTGACCTGTATAATAGTACATTATTGCATTCCAACACGCTTTCATTTTCTTGAAGTAAAGTCCACTAATTATGCTTACACTGCCTAGGGTAAGTACTGTTATGTGCTCTACTATATACTTTGCAGATTATTTAATCATAGTGGCAACTTTGCATATCACTTTAAAAAGGCACATTTTGTTTGGAGCAGTTAAGGTATATCCATTTTATCTTTCCATAAACATTCCATACATCAGCTTATTTAAACCGATCTATAAAATGTTGATAATGTTGCTGTAGTTACACAAGTTATTTACCAAAATGTATGTAAGATGTGAATAAGGTTTAGTCCATAAACAGGCCTTAATGGATAATCAGCTGCTTGCTAGGTAGATGAGGTTAACTAGAATGGCTAAGTATGAGATAACTGAGAAATTATAGGAAAATAAATCACAATGATAAGAGAAGAGATTTTTTTTTCTTTTTTCAGGTTCACCAGATATCATTGTAACATGATTTAGGTTACCTGGATATATTTTTGAGAAGAAATACCACAATAAGCCATACATACCTTAAAGACTTCAAATGGTGGCAGGAAAGAATGCTGTAGGCTGTCAGAGAAACAAGATTTTCAATTTTTTGTTGATAATCATTGTCTTAATAATGATATATTTTATCTGCAAATTTTGGGGATAGGTCATTGGGAACAACATTCACATAGTATACATTTCAGATACAGCAGGACAATCTGTGACAGTATAGACTTAATATAGGAAATATTTTCTACAAGTTCCCTCGTGATATGAATAAAGATAAGAATTTAATTCATGTACTGTGCCGTTACCCTTTCTGTAACATGAGACAATATATGTTAAAGAGCACATGCACACTGATGAAATTAAATTAGCCTATCTGTTCTTAAAATACATTTCCTCATTAGCTGTTTACTTAGGCTGTGCATTCTGTCATTGAAAGCCTCACTCATTTTTCTTTTAAATAAAAATATCTTCTTGAAAGTGCCTTCCACAGCCATAATGTGCTCCACCCTCATTGATTCCTCTGCAGGACATAGTGCCTCTTGTACACATGCAAACATCACATTGGGGTCAGAAGCATCCATAGTTACTGAAAGGGAGGACGTCATACACAGACAGATTTTTCAGCCTGGGGCAGTTTCTCTCTCTCTCTTTCTCTTTTAAGATGACTTGAGCGTTATCAGTTAATCTGGTCTTCAAATCCCGTGGCAAAGTTTTTCTATGTGCAAACATATGTGAAGGCTGCTTCTATTAACATTGTCATGCAAACACAATACACGCAGCACAAAGTACACACATCTCAATTTTCCATGATTTATTTAGCATCTCTAAATCATACCTTTCAATTGTCTGTGATTTTTGAATAACATCCATGATTTTGACTCATGTTTGTGTCCTGTGTCTCCCTTGTTAAACTTTACTTTTTCTGGTAAATCACCAAGTTGTTGTTGTTGTGTCTTTCAGCTTTTGCCAGTTAGGGGTCGCCACAGCGGAACTCCGGTCCGCTAATGATTGGCAGTAGATGTTAACGTGCCGAGTTGCCGGCCCTGACGCACAACCTTCAACGAAGGTACGCCCATTCACGCATGTCTCCACACAGAAGACACTCTAGCTGAGAATCAAACAGGACATCTTACTGTGAGGCGACAACGCTACCGCAGCACCACCACCACCACAGTACTCTGGTAAATCACCAAGTATTACATTTAATCAATAATGCCAGACATTAGAGTTTCATGCTATTATTCTGAAAATGCATGTTGATGCAAAATCTGTACTGTTAACAACTTAACATACCACATTGCAGCACTACTGCAATATTTACCTTCTTACTTAAAAAAATGACAAATATAAAAACACAGAGGAAATAAAAGACACAGCTTACTAAAGCAAGAAGTGCAGAAATGACCCAACATTGTGTCATTCAAGTGATGAGCATGATGATGTGAAGACAATACGTATAGGTGCCATAGCTCTGTGGAGAGCTGAAATTTGTGATCAGGAAATTGCAGTAAAATAGCATTAAAATCTGAATAAACTGGATTCACAGAGCAGGAAGCCATCTAGACATCTCAGAAGAAAAAGTGACGTGTAGGTAGGTGAATAAATAGTCGCACATGATCTTTAACAATAATATTTGGATATAAAAATATCAACAAACATTTTGCAAATTCATTAGATTTTGTGTAAAATGTTTTAATATATAAAGAATATATAATCAAAGCGTTTGCTCAGACTATTTATTATACAAAAAACTAGAATATGGAAGAAGTAAGACACAGCATAAGTCATATATAAAGTGATATTAATGGCATTTGTGACTGTCTTTTACTCTGATGAAAGCATAGTTTAGTTATACAGTTCTGCACACAATTGTTGTATTTGTAACTGTATATTTCTTACTGGAATATTAATGAATTTGATTTCCCATCTGGAAATGCTTTTGATTTTACTAGACGATGCTTTTTGGTCATAAGAACTATTGCCGAATTGAGAAACAAATCTACAAATAAAGTCTCAGTCCCCCTCTTTCTCTACAGCTAAGGCTCGTACCTCTAAAGGCAAACCTAGTACTTCCACAAACTCTGAGGAGTGGAACCTTTGCTGCTACACCACTGCCATGCTGCAGCTCCCTTTGGGGTGCAAACCAGCAGATAGTCCTTGTGCTCCCCAGAATCAGATCAAGACATAATGATGGAAGACTCAAAAGACTGCTGAGAAGATGTTGCTTATTCTAAGCAGGCTTACTATAAAGCTCAAAGATGTGTCATTAACAGAATTTTGAAAACAGCTGTCACTGCAGTTATGGTCCACCCAAGCTGAACAGTAGCCATGGTAGACATAGCTGAGAAGGACATGCTTGCCAAGCACCTAACAGGGAATAGCTGACTGATATGACTGGAACTGCAGACCTAATTAGAGTGGATCTCAGACTGATCTCTGTGTCATCAACGTTAGGGCTAACATTAGATAAACAATCAACTGAAAGAGATGCCAGACCCAGTGCTAGCTATTGCGATGCCATGCCCAATGCTAGCTATTGTGATGCCAGACCCAATGCTAGCTATTGTGATCATGCCCAATATCAGACAAGGTGCCATCAGTGGATCTACAGCTGAACACGATGTTGGAAGTCAACTGACATTTAATCAAAGCAGCCTATAGTCACTCCTACTACATCTTTTTTGAGTCCTACCCAGTCAAAGCTTCAACTGGATGAAACAAATGAGTCAAAGCTTTAGCCAGATGAACTTAAGAAGGGGAAGGAGAAGCTTGCCTTCCTGATCTCCTGTGTGGGGGGCATTGTCCTCCACACCCAACTTATATATACTACCTCAATAATTGCACAAACACAAACTAAAAGAAAGCCAACAAAAAACTTTGAATCACTGCCAGAACACACATAGTAACCATACTGGCAGTGATCCCACATGGAAAACAGCAAACACTGGGTTTCACAATTGGAAAGTACACTCTACATTATGATGCATTGTAATGTATACTCTACATTATGATGCATTGTAATGTACACTCTACATTAAGATGCATTGCAATGTATACTCTACATTATAATGCATCATCTACTTTACATTCAGCCAAGGGCTGGGAAACTACCTATACTTAGGTTCATAGGTTGGTACTAGGCTATCAGCCCTAGGGCCTATACAAGCCTAGCCATAACAATTCCCTGGCTATTTCTTCTCACACTATTTACTTCCCTGGACCCCTGTCTAGCAGGGCGACTGACATGATCCCCGGGGTGAATTTCCTTTCTCCCATCCAATCGTCAAGATTCCTTTTGAAGAGGACCAAAGAGGCACTCTGCTTGACATGTATGGGCAATCTATTCCAGAGTCTGGGGAGTCTCTGGGTCAGGAACCTATCCCTCCAGCATGTTTTGTTTGTTGTGATGAAAAGGTTTAGATCCCTGGAGCGTGTGGCTCTGAGGGATTGGGATTTCTTTAAGTGCAGCATGTCCAACAGCTCTGGGTTTGACACGGCCTTGCATGTTAAGCAAAGATCACCTCTGAGTAGACGATATGCAACAGAGTATAGCTGGAGTTTTTTAAGGTGGTCAGCGTAGGGCATCTGCTTTAGGCCTGTGATTCTTTTAGTGATGTATTTTTGTGGCCTTTCCAGTTGTTGCAGATGTCTTGAGAGGTACATACCAAATGAGGCATTGTATTCTATAATGGGTCTAATGAGGGATGAGTACAGTGGGACAATGACCTCCTTTTTTCTGGATGAAAAGCCCTTAGTGATGAGGTGTGCCATATAGAAGGATTTCCTGACTGTTGTGGTGATGTGGTTATCGAAGGTGAGACCACTGTCCACCTGTGTCTCTAAGTCTCTTATCAAACTTTCAGTGTTTAGTGTACTGCCACCTATATGGTAATTCACGGATACATGTTTTTTCCCAAAGGGGATAACTATACATTTCTTGGCATTGAGCTTGAGCCCATGGCTCTGGCACCAAGCATCTGTTTCTGTAAGGCCCTTTTGTAGAGTATCCACATCATTTGGGGATTCAATAATGGCTCCCAGTTTGCAGTCATCTGCAAACTTTGTTATCCAGAATCCCTTAGTGTTGGCCTGTATTTCAGAAAAGTAGATGCCAAACAAGAGCGGTCCCAGAACTGAACCCTGAGGTACTCCACTTGTCACTTGTCTGGAGCTGGATTTGGAGTCGACTACTTTTACAGTGTGGGTTCTATCAGTAAGCCAGTTAGCAACCCATTGGGTGACGTAGGGATTAATGCCCAGCTTAGTAAGTTTATCTATGATTCCAGAGTGGGGGATGGTGTCAAAGGCCTTATCAAGGTCTAGATAGGCTGTGTGGACCACCTTACCCTTGTCCATGGCTCTGGAGACTGATTCAAAGAAGTCAATCAAGTTCAGGAGACAAGATCGACCCTTCACGAACCCAAACTGGATGGGGTCCAGTGTTTGAAGGTTGCCACTGTCTTTGTTTATAAGTTCCATGATAATACGCTCCATGGCCTTGCAGATAAGGCTTGTCAGACTGATGCGATGGTAGTTTCCGGGATCCAAGATGGATCCCCCCTTGTGGAGTGGGATAACTGTAGCTGTGCGCCACTCAGTGGGCACGAAACCTGAGGTGAGGCTATGATTAAACATGACACTTAGGTGAGGTGCCAGTTCATATTGTAGTTCATGTAGTACACAGCCCGGGATGTCATCTGGTCCCATGGATGCTGTATTCTTAGCTTTGGAGAGTGCGTTTTTTACCTGTGTGGCCGTTATTACCGGAATTTGGCAATCTTCCGGTATTGAGATGGGCCATTTAGGGGGTGAGAGGGGGGGGTGAAGTTAGCACTGAACCGATCTGCCATGATATTGGCAATATCCTTGGGATCAGTATATTTAATGCCATTCTGTTTTAGCTCAGAGCAGATCTGAGCATTGTCATTTAGATTCTTGACATAGTTATAGAATGCCTTGTTGTTGTCTTTGGAAATTTTATTTTCGTAACTAGCTTTGGAGGATTTTATGAGGGATCTCAGTTTCTTACTGAGGCTGGTAAGGAAGTTTTTTGCATCCTGGGATTTTCCTCTTTTCTGCAACAGTTTCTTCCTTTTGTTGTAAAGTTTGTTTATGGCAGTGGACCACCAGATTGGCTTATTTTTTTTGGATGAGAGCATCTTGGTTCTATTTGGGATGGCACGATTTATGCATGAGTGGATGTGCTCGTACAGTGCCTTAGTGTAGGATTCAGCAGTTGAACTTTCAGCTCCCGTCTGCATGGGTGTCATGAAGTTTGTCACTTCTGACTTGAGTAGCATGAAGTTGGCTTTGGAGAAGTTTTTTATGGAGGTTTCCTTACTGGGGGGTGGGGGTGGGATGTGGATGTTAAGGGTGATTAGCTTATGGTCAGACATGACTAACGAGGGGGTGACCATAGGTGTGGAGCATCAATTTCCCATGTTGGTAATGACCAGGTCTAGGATATTGGAGCCCCTGGTGGGACTATGGATTAGTTGATCCAGGGCATTGGAATTTATGAATTCCAAGAACCATTGGGCAAAGGTGTTGGTACATGAGTAGCTTTCCCAGTTAATGGCAGGGTAGTTAAAATCACCCAGTATTAGGGTGTGTGGTTCTATCTTAATATTTTCCAGTATGTTTAGAAAGGTGTAGTGAGAATCTTAGGGTATGGTGGGGGATCTTTTGCAAGCTACAATTTGGATTCCAGTCTTACCTAGTGTTAGTTGCACCTGGAGAATTTCAGATGCATTGTGTTGGGCAACTAGCCTGGTGGTGTGAATATCCTTGGTGAATATTGACACTCCTCCACCTTTAGTGTTTCGGACCTGCTTTGGCGCCCAAAAAGTGTGGTAAGAGTTGTAGCCTGGTATTGAAGGGGTGCTCTCTGGAGCCTTGAACCAGGTCTCAGTTACTGCACAGATATCGATGTTCTCCATTTTTAGGAGTGTCTCGAGAGAGTGCATTTTGAGATTTAGACTTCTAGCATTGAGTAGCATTACCTTCAGATTTTGCATGCTTGTACCTGTTACAGTGGTGGTTTTGTTCTTTGAACTTTGCCAAAAAAAGGCACTATAGGGGTGGCAAGAGCATTAGCCAGTAACCTGAATCCCAGAGGTGACAGGTGCAGACCATCTCTGGCAAAGCATTGTGGTCTGTCAATCATGTCGTCCCAGGCAGACAGATACTGGATCCCCTTTGAATGACACCAGAAGCTTAGCCAATTGTTGAAGTCAATCATTTTGTCCTTATATTTTGGTATCATTCTGGGCAAAGGCAGGATGCTACTCAGGGCTACGGTCATACCTGCCTGGGACATATGATCCGAGAGCTCTTCCATGTCTCTTTTCATGTAGTCCAGGGAGGTATGTCTCAAGTCATTCGCTCAAACATGGACAATGACAGAGTCATATTTGTACTTGTTGTGGAGTGACTTGAGTGCATGCATTATGTGGCGGATCCTGGCACCCGACAGGCAGCTGACTGTAATTTTCTGCTTGTTCAACCTGGTGAGAGAGACATCAGTGTGCTGGACTATAGAGTCACCTATGACTAAAGTGTTAGGTACATTGTCTTGCCTTAGGGGCTGTTGCTGGGTGGCATACAGGTGTTTTGAACTATGTGACACTTTGGTTGTGATTGGTGTTTGTTTGCGTTTCAGCTTCAGAGGTCCTTGTTGTTTGGGCAGGTTACAGTTAAGGGGCTCTGCATATGTGGATTTAGTGTTGCTATATGTGGGTGTTGGT
This sequence comes from Protopterus annectens, assembly GCF_019279795.1. NCBI lineage: Eukaryota > Metazoa > Chordata > Ceratodontiformes > Protopteridae > Protopterus > Protopterus annectens. Next base: position 693,373,744 of record NC_056744.1, on the reverse strand, counting down.
GGTGTGGGTTTAGAAGGGCTATGTGTTGCTTGAGGTGTAGTGTGGGTGTTAACCTTCTCCTTTTGACTGTCTAGCACAATCTTGGGTGGAGAGAGCTTTGCTTCCATTTTGGCTATGTAAGTGCATCTCTTACAGGTTGTAGTGTTGGGTGGTAGGAGGAGAGGGTTGTCTGTGTACATGAGGCAATTGCTGAATTGCCCCAGTATGCCCAGATTCACCAGGTGGACAGGAGAAATCACCGGAAGCTGACCCTTGGACATGCCTGGTTTGATGCTTTTTTTTTTTTTTTTTGTAAAGTACAGGAGCTGTTTTCCCTTGCCTTAGCAAGGTACTTTGCAACTATAGGCTGTTTAGTGCCTACTATTAATTTCTCCTTATTAACAAGGAGAGTTGAGTGCTTGTATCAGTTTAAGGCTTCCTAGTGCTTTCCAGCAGGTATTATAGAAAGTGCTAGTCAAAGGGATGCTTAAACGTAAGATGAAAAAAAAAATGCACACTGCAGTGTGCACTAGAGAAGGTAGACATGAAAGTAGGCAATTTAAGTTTTACCTGTTTAAAAAGTTAAGGTTTAGTGGAGAGTTACTATTTTTAAAACAACAAGATGGGCTGAAAGGGGTGGTCACTTTTGTATTCTGGTACTATGGAATACAGTAGGATGGCCAATAAATTTAAATAGTTGAAGGGGAGGGGTTTTTGATTTAGTGATTACTCACACAAGCCACTGAAAGTAGAGAGGAAATGAGATATATGGTCAGATTAACGTAAGAGGCAGGCAACTAGAAAGACAGTGGTATTTAACAAGACAACTATGACCGGGTGTGAGGGCCGGAAAAAAATTCTGCCTGACTCAGAAGAGAGAGCGAGAGGTGTGGTCTCTTTTGAAGTTTTAATATGCTGTTAAAGCAGAAACACAAGGTAAAGAAAACAAACTACAGTATTTAAAATATACAAAATACAAAAAATAAAAGCAAACTAACCTTTCCTTCACAGCAAAGTGTAGCAGAGTCTGGATAAGCCTTTCTGGTAAAGCTCAGAAATGTTTTATTTTACCCCTTAAATAGAAGGTTTAGTTCCTAGCTCCACCCCTCAGTTAACAAATGATTAACCTTAAGTGACCTCTTCTATCTTATGAATGTGTCCTTAATTGATCAGTTCTAATTTCTGCCTGACTCAGAAGAGAGAGAAAGCTGTGGTCTCTTTTGAAGTTTTAATATGCTGTTAAAGCAGAATGCAGGTAAAACACAAGGTAAAGAAAACAAACTACAGTATTTAAAATATACAAAATACAAAAAATAAAAGCAAACTAACCTTTGCTTCACAGCAAAGTGTAGCAGAGTCTGGATGAGCCTTTCTGGTAAAGCTCAGAAATGTTTTATTTATGGTTGTTCTATCAATAAATTAAGTATTTGAGCTAGCCCTGGTGGTGTAGAGGGATAAAGTCTTGACTATAGCCTTGGTGATTCAAGTTTGATTAGCAACTCATGCATTTAGCAGAGTTAGCATCGAGGATGGCCGTGTTCATCCTCAAGGGGGATGGAGGGAGGCACAGACAGTTGATGGCTGTAGCATTCCTTTGGAGGAAAGAAGCTGGTCCATAATCTGGAAGGTGTGGATGTGGCACACCAAGCTGTCAAATGTCAGTTGCCTTCATAGACTAAATAAGGCTAAGTGTATTTAACTAAGTGCCTGCCTGGGTTTCTGTGTCTCTGATTTCAAAATGGATTGAATGACTGATGTTGGGTGCTGTTTGACTCCAAAATGATGGAAACTATTGGAAACTGTTGGATAAGAAGAAGCTTCTCTGTGTCCTCTCTAACTGAGTATATAACAGTATTATGTAAATATTTTTGTGTTGTATTACACACAACTTGAAACTGAAGTTTATTATTTGTTTATATGATATTGATGTTCAGGAGTCTGCAGACTGGGAAATTGGGACTGCATTTTCTTTATGGACACTAGTTTTAATTCTGAAATGGTGATTGGTTTGCATTTCATTTTTTTAATGATGTGAGATTAATAGTTTTGATGAGGGAACTATGTACCTATTTATTGCCACAAAAATATTTTGATGTTTAATATAATGTGTTTGATTTGCAGCCATGAATTCCAAGTGAACGAGGAACTCAACAGAATGACTGGGGTGACTTCCAAACGTGAAATGCATATGAAGCCCATGATGGCTAGTGCTGTAAGACTGAAAACCCCTGAAACTTCAACATGGTTCTGCAGAAGTAGAGCAGGATGGGGAATATGGGGCATTTCACAGTTACAGTGGAAGGTACAATCAGTTTAAAGTGGTAAAGGCTAGTTTAGCATAGTGGTATGAAGGAAGTGAAGATTGTAGGAGGAGACTGCCCTGGTAAAGTGGTTGCTTATTCAGCTAGGGGAGTGGTCTTAGAGCAATATTGGTGGAGTTAGAGCTAGCCAAGCTCAAAGATAAGTCTGGTAACAAGTCCTTAGTACTGGATCATGCTGGAACAGTGTCTCAAAGTCAGATATCTTACTCTGAACTGAATGAAAACACTTGTGAACTTAGCAGCCCTTATGCATATGTGATAAGAAGTAACAGCTAAGTTTAGATTTGTGTTTTGTTAGCATTCTGCATGAGTGACACTGCCCCCTATAAAAACAAACAAGAAGATAAATGAGAAATAAAAATTAATAAATAGCTCCTCAAAAGATCTAATTTAGTGACATTGCATGTCACATACTGACATCTATGCTGCTACATAAAAAGAAAAAATGTGTAGACTGTTGAAGTGATACCCCAACCCCATGTGCAAAAATGGAAAAAAGGGTGATGGATATACACTGGCTCCACAGCATAGAGGAATGGAGCCCTGACTGTGACCTCGGTGATGGTTTTGAGTAGTGACCCCTGTACTGGAGGAGCCAGGTTGGTGGAAGAAGTAAACATGCATGGCCTGATCACCACTCCTTGAGAGAGGGAGGAGTATTCATGCAGTCAGAAGTATGACACCCCACCACTGGCCCAGTAATCAAGGAGTCTCAATCCTCACCACTGGCAACAGTGGGGGATGTACCCACTTGGAGGATGACAAGTACACACACAGTGAAGTGTAATTTCCCTTAAGAGAACACAGAGACCACAGTCACTCTGTGGCTGGTTTATCCCTCTTTCTCCAGATCCCCAATAAGACTCCCCAGTGGCACAGCTATAGAGTTGAGATCTTAGATGAGTGGCCAAGCCAAGACCTCCAACACCCTCCCTATCCAACCAGTGCTTGATGTCCCTGCCCAAGTAGCTGACACACGCACGTATACACACACACACACACACACACACACACACACACACACACACACACACACACACACACACACACACTTTGAGGTTTGATTTACACACACACACACACACACACACACACACACACACACACACACACACACACACACACACACACACACACACATGCGCGCACACACACACACACCTGGAAAAGGCTAGCACAGATTTACTAGCTATGCCCCCTTCTCCACATACTTTTCACTGCCACCTGCCACTACTTATCAGCTACTTTAAGGCCCTTAGCAAAGGGTGGACAATCTTACTGTGTAATATTACTATTAATCCAAATGGTAGTTTAACCAAGAGCAAGGCTACTACCAGTGGCCTGCACAGTGTCACCAAATAGATATGCAAATAAATAGTATCACAGTCAAAGTATGGGATGAAGAACACAATAGCAATAGCGTAGTCAAAAGTTTAATACCCGCTTTCGTCACTGGACTTCATCAGAATGCAACTCAAACCACAATTCAAAGCATTTAAGTACTAAGACAAATTACATACGAATTAATCAATTAAAACCAATTGATTAGATAGTTAAAACCAAATGAAAATTTCATTCATTTAATTAAAAAATTCAAAACAATCAAATCCTTTGTTAACATGTAACTTCCTGTATTTTAAAAAGCATTTTATGTTAATATAATCATTTAAACCGGGAAATTTGTCTGCATTAAGTTTGATTTGCCACATGGTTTCACGCTGTTCTAAAAAATTCTTATAATCACCTGCTCTAAGATCAGGATGCACAACTTCTAAAATAGAAAATAAAAATGGTAGTTTAACCAAGAGCAAGGCTACTACCAGTGGCCTGCACAGTGTCACCAAATAGATATGCAAATACTCTAGGAGCTTAACTATGTCTCACAAATATCAGCCACAAAGGAGGTTTAAATATATTTAATAATAAATACTAAAAGAACAAGACAATACTTAATATGTATTCCATAGTGACTTCAGAGTTCAAAATCACAGGAAATATTTAAAACAACATTGCAGGACAGTCTCAAATAAACACAGAAAACATTTAAACTAATCTTTACTATATTCCTGACTGAATCTAAAAAAACATTACTGTACCCTAGTTAACGTACTTACAGAGCCAAGCAAGACTGATGTGGTGAGTGGGTTTCCCAGCTAATGCTGTCAGGTCAAAGACAAAATACAAAAATGCCCAATCTGTCTCTCAGAGAGTTCTTAAATTACTATCTCAGATATTGCTGCTGGGATACTCGAGCATGACATAATTTCTTGTCATCTGACTATCCCAGGTGAAAACCATTGATGCACCTGTAGCATTTAGCATCTCCCTGCGAAAATACATAGACCTTAGATCTTTTGACAAATGGTGGAAGTCGTAAAATAATTTACATTCCTCCACATGTAAAGACAATACAACAAAACGTCTAGTTCTAGACATTGTGTTGTTACTGCACTGAAACTGAGAGATAACATCTTTTGTTTATGGCCTGGCTATAAAGTAACTTAACCTCAACTATTCTTCTGAAGTTTTGCAAGTTAATCCCCCATGTTTCAGTCTCCCCTGTTAGTTACAATAGTGTATAAAAATATCTCTTCAGCACACATCTGTACAATATGACATACAGTTCCAATACATTTGTAACACAGGCACATGAATCATGTTGATATTCACAAATGACACACAACTGCTTACAAAATTCCAGATAGCTGGGCTGGCAGTAGCTCCTTTTGTGACAAGAGGCACATGAGAATGTGCGGTACTTACGTATTATCGCAACCAGAATTCGTACCTCGCAAAATTATAAATGTGGTCATGAAATGACTTTATCTTTAAGTAAAATGAGGTCTGTAAACTCTTGATCAATACTGTATGACATTGTTTGGGAAGCAGGAACAGGAATAAGAAACGCTATCAGGACTTGGGAACCGTTTATTAAAACATAGAACTTCGAACCAGCTTAAAGTACATGCTTATTGCATCCATTACTTTTTAGTTAACCCTTTTTTCTTCCAATAGTTTCTTGTCTCTGTTACTTAGATATGCCAGGAGGCTGTCTTCTTGAAAATCAGGCTCCTTCTTAATGTTTTTTCTCATTCTTACTCCACTTAAAAGAGCCGTACTACTTCCCTACCAGTTGCAGTGATGGACGTTGAACACAAATATCTCTTTGATATATTTCTCAAAGGCTGATCGTTCTCCACGGTTTCTGAACAGTGGCACAATCCTAGCACATACATTGTCCACCATGGGAAACCGTGTCTAAAGCTGATGTTAAACTGCTGCTCAGATAAATTTCTAGGAGCAGACAAGGAGTCAAGGTTTGATGCTAATATCTGCAGAGTGAGTCGCTTGCAACCTGGTTGTGAAAATACACTGTAACCGAGTGTTTTCATCAACAGAAAAACGGAGACAGCTTACTTATTTTTTCCTGAAGTATAGGCATGTAACAGTATTCTGCAAAGAAACTGTGTGTTGATTTCAGTCTTCTTAAATGTAAATAACCAAAAATGTTTAACAGCAGTGAATAGACTAGGAATTATGCAAGGTACGAAATCTGGTTGCGATAATACGTAAGTACCGAATATGCATTCTCCCTGGCAGAGACTGGAGATATCACCACTAAAGGTGGGGGGAGGGGTGGACAGTTTGAAAAGCTCTTTGTGGAAGTCAGGGGATGGCCTTCATGGACAGCCCAGCACCTTACTGGGTTGTATGATAAGGATGGGAAGATAAACAGAAAATGTTTGAACCACCGTGATACCTGCTTGGATAATGAACACCCAAATCCCCTCACCCTCATTCCCAGCCTGTGACAGAAATGAATAGGCTAATTAACTGAGAAAGGGTCTGATGGTCAGCAGGTAGCAAAGGAAAAAGTTACAAAAAAGCATAAAATGTGGGAACTGACCTTAGTGAAATGATCCAACAACTACTGCGTAACATACTGAATTCTCTGTTCAACAAATGCACTGCAAGTAAGTGCATGCCCCACATTCTGCCAGCTCAGGTATTTCTTCTGTGGCTCACATTCTAGCTGAAGTTCTCAGATCTCCAGCACCAGTTGGACTGCTTATCTCATTGCCCTTTCTCTATCTCCACAACTTGTATTTTTTTCTTGATATCCCTTGTGCAGATGTAAAAGTCAGTTACTTACTGTGTTTACCCACCCTGTACTTCTCTTCATTACTCTCCTTGTATCCTTTCTGTTTTGCTCCCCTAAGTTTTTTTTCTTTAGAACTACTGCATGCATACGTGTAAGTGAGAAAGACCGGAAGAAAGAGACAGAATTACATGGGCAATTCACCAATTCACCTAGCAAATGTTAAAAACAGGAATAGCTGATACAGGCTGGAGCAAATGGCAAATCTACAGCATTAACTCAGCAAGTGCAATAGCATGTTTTCATGGGTCTAAGTCAGCCTAACAAAAGCACCAAATATGAACACAGCTAACACAAGATGACTTCAGCAAAATTGGGCTCCCTTGTTCTTCAGCTATGTTAAAAAAAAACAGAATTCCTAAAACAGTCAACAAATACAATACAAATTAAACTTACTACTTCTTTTGGGAGGTAGGACTCCACACCGACAAGAAAGAAACTGTATACCCCATAGCCACAACTGATTATAATTACCTTGCTAAGGTCACTGCAAAATGGAGAAAGGATTATTTCCCTCAGCATAGTGATCACTCACTTGGAAAAGGTGCACTTCATCAAATTAGCAACAAAATTTTCCTCTAAATAGAATATTTTGAGCTGGATATAAGGGTTTTAAACCAAATTCCCAAAACACACGTAGCCAACATAAAATAAATAAAAAAATAAAAAGTAAAGTTGCCACTTGCTATGAAATATCAACTCACATCAAAATAAATGTGTACTTCCCATATGCTCAAACTGTGCTTTGACCAGTGTTTCATCAGGCTTGTTGGCTGTTGGTGAAGCACCCACCAAGAGGAGAAAACGCTGAGAGAAGAAGGGAGCCACTTTTGAGATTTTAAGTATTTTTTCTCTGTTTATTTGCTAAGTTTTTCTGCATAGCTGCCTAGTTTGAGCATTTTCTGGCTTGTTAAACTTGATTTCTGCATTAGTAGCTGTATTTAGAGCACAACCAAAAGTTGTTTACTGAATTTCCTGTTTGCACTTAATTTTAAATTGTTTTTTCTCAAAACTTGCATATTTTCTGTCCTTGACCTAGCACTCTTGTGTGGGGTCATTTACTGCACTGTTATAACTTGATATTACCTGTGAACCTCTGCTATCTCTGAAAAAAAAAAACAAAAAAAAAACTTGCTTTGTCCCACTTTTCTGAGATTTAAAAAAGTTCAGTTACAGGCTTGCTGTTTCCTGAACTGTTTGTAAATTTCTGTGAGGCCATTTTTGCTTGGGCTAAAGGAAAGTCTCTCTGTTGATCAGTGGCAGTGAATAACATTGAGCAGCTCCCCCCCCCGTAGGAGTGGTTACTGACTTGAAACTGTAGTTTTATTGCCCAACAGGGGTCATTTCCAAAATTCCTTCATCTTCCTCTCTTATAACCTAGTTGTCTCGTGGTTTTGGCATCTTTTCAGGCTTGTTGGCTGTTGGTGAAGCACCCACCAAGAGGAGAAAAGACTGAGAGATGAAGGGAGCCACTTTTGAGATTTTAAGTATTTTTTCTCTGTTTATTTGCTAAGTTTTTCTACATAGCTGCCTAGTTTGAGCATTTTCTGGCTTGTTAAACTTTATTTCTGCATTAGTAGCTGTATTTAGAGCACAACCAAAAGTTGTTTACTGAAATTCCTGTTTGCACTTAATTTTAAATCATTTTTTTCTCAAAACTTGCATATTTTCTGTCCTTGACCTAGCACTCTTGTGTGGGGTCATTTACTGCACTGTTATAACTTGATATTACCTGTGAACCTCTGCTATCTCTGAAAAAACAAAAACAAAAAAAAAAAATCTTGCTTTTTTCCCACTTTTCTGAGATTTAAAAAAGTTCAGTTACAGGCTTGCTGTTTCCTGAACTGTTTGTAAATTTCTGTGAGGCCATTTTTGCTTGGGCTAAAGGAAAGTCTCTCTGTTGATCAGTGGCAGTGAATAACATTGAGTAGCTCCCCTGCCCCCCGTAGGAGTGGTTACTGACTTGAAACTGTAGTTTTATTGTCCGTTTTGGGTCTATTCCTGCTTCTTTCCAGCCCCTGCTATCAAGCACGCCTTAACGTGCTTTAGCGCAATTTAGCGCGAAGTTGCCACTAGAGCAGCATCGGGCAGCGCCGGTTTAACAAGGTTAAACTTTTTCTGGCTCCATAAAGTCTGTTCTTCAATTTTTCCCTTAGAACTGCTCTGTTAGGAACCTAAACAGTTTACACCTTCACTAAAAAGCACAGCACTTGTTCCTAATTGCTTTTTCTTCTCAAAAAGCTCAGCACTTGTCTTAAAAGCATATCCCTTTCTTATAAGCATTTTCTTTGCAGGTCAAGCACTCCTATATTATACAAATCCCTCACTTGCAAAACCCCCAGGAGTGCCCACTTCCCTGCTAAGCCCTCTACTTTTCTGTCTCATACCAACTCATAATTCTTTCTAGCATGTCGAAGGGTCAGATGCTGGCGTCCTCTCCTGCCCAGTTGGTGAATCTGGGAATTCTGAGGCAATGTTACAATTGCCTCATGTACACGGACAACCCTCTCCTCCTCCCACATAACACTAACACTTGCGAGAGATGCAGCTATTTAGCCAAACTGGAGGCTGAGCTCTCTCAACTCAGGACTGGCAAGACCAGGCAGGAGGAGAAGGCAACTACACACACCACAATACAAGTCTCACATAACTCAACCACACCACTGAATCAAACACATAAACACACTAAGACATACTCGGAGGCTCTGAGTAAAAATTTACCTAAACAGCAAAGGCCTCCAAAGCAGACACCCAAGCAACTGCAAACTCAAGACACCACACAAACAAAACATAAAAATCAAAATCAGTGTGCAAAGCAGTCACTGCCCTTAAGGCCAAATACAACACCAAACATTCTTGTCATAGGTGATTCCATAGTCAGACACACTGACATCCCACTCACCAGGCTGAACAAGGAGAAGGTCACGGTAAGCTGCCTATCAGGCGCTAGAATCCGTCACATAACACAAGCACTCAGGTCACTCCACGGCAAGTACAAGTATGACACAGTCATTGTCCATGCTGGTGTGAACGACCTGAGACGTACCTCCCTGGACTACATGAAAAGAGACATAGAGGAGCTCTCTGATTATGTAGCCCAGGCAGGTATGACCCTGAACCTGAGCAGTATCCTTCCTTCACCACTTATGATGCCACAATATAGTGACAAGATGGTCAGCTTTAACAATTGGCTTAATTTCTGGTGTCATTCAAAGGGGATCCAGTGTCTGTCTGCTTGGGATGACATGCTTGACAAGCCACGCTGCTTTGCAAGGGACGGCTTGCACCTGTCACCCCTGGGATTCCGGATATTGGCTAAGGCTCTTGCCACCCCCATAGTGCCTTTTTTAGGCAAGGCTCAAATTCTAAACCTACCACCCTAGAAAACAAAAAACGGGAAGAAACTAAGGGTAATGCTGCTCAATGCCAGAAGTCTAAATCTCAAAATGCACGCACTCGAGGCCCTTCTCAGTATGGAGAACATCGATGTCTGTGCTGTGACTGAAACCTGGTTCAAGGCTCCTGAGAGCAACCCAGTACTATCAGGTTTTACCTCATATCATGCGTTCCGACCCCAAAACCCGGACCATACCACAAAAGGAGGGGGTGTATCCATATTCATCAAGGATACCCACACCTTCAGGTTGGTGGCTACGCACAAAGCATCGGAAACCATCCAGGTGCAATTAACCATAGGCAAAACTGCTCTACAATTTGTAGCATGCTACAGGCCACCCTCTCAAACTCAGGAAACCCACACAGCCTTCCTGAAGACACTGGAGGGTATAAATGTATCACCAAACACCATCATATTGGGTGACTTCAACTACCCGAATATAGACTGGGAACATTACTCAAGCCCCAACTTTCTAGCCCAAAGGTTCCTGGAGTTCATAAATTCAAATGCCATGGAACAACTAGTCACCGTCCCCACAAGAGGAGAAAATATACTAGATCTCATCATCACAAACATGGGGACAAAATGCTCCACACCGAAGTATATCCCTCTTTGGTGAGATCAGATCATAAACTAATCTCACTAGAAATCCACATCCGCCCCCACCCCAAACAAAAAGACCACAGTGAAGAACTTCTCTAAAGCAAACTTCACACTACTCAAGACAGGTGTGGTATCCTTCAAGGCCCCCGAGCCAATGGAAACCACCACCCAAGCTGCGGAAGCCCTTACAAATGCCTTCTATGAACACCTTCAGGACTGCATGGATCAGGCAATCCCAAATAAAACCAAGACTCTTTCCACCAAGGGCAAACGTCCAGTCTGGTTGACCCCAGCCATAAACAAACTTTACAATAAGAGGAGAAAGCTATTACATGATAGAGCAAAATCCCAAAAAGGGAAGGCATCTTTGATCAGTACTAGCAAGAAACTATGATCCCTCATAAAATCATCCAAGGCCAACTTTGAGAAAGAAATTGCCATAGATTCAAAAGACAATCATAAGGCCTTCTTCAGCTATGTCAGAAACCTGGGTGGACTCCCAGATATGCTCAGAATTAGTCTAAAATGATACAAAAATCACTGAACCCACAGACATTGCCAACATACTGGCAGACAGGTTCAGCGCAAACTTCACCCCCAAAAGGAGAGATAACTATCCCAACAGAGTGTAGCCTCCCAGACATCTCAAATGCGCAGGTGAAAGCTGCTCTCTCTAAAGCTAAAAACACAGCATCAATGGGACTGGATGGTGTCCCCGGCTGTGTGCTACATGAACTCAATGAAGAACTAAACCCGCACATAAGGCAGCTGTTTAATCTTAGCCTTACCACAGGATATGTGCCCAAGGAGTGGTGTACGGCAACTGTGGTCCCACTCCACAAAGGCGGTGCCTCTACGGTCCCTGATAATTACCGCCCAATAAGCTTAACAAGCCTGGTCTGCAAAGCTATGGAGAGGATCATAATGGAACTCATAAACAAGGACATAGGGGACTTGCAGACCTTGGACCCAACCCAGTTTGGCTTTGTCAAGGGCAGATCTTGCCTTTTGAACTTGGTCGACTTCTTCGAAACAGTTACCAAGGCCATTGATGAGGGAAAGGCAGTCCATACAGCCTACCTTGACCTTGCAAAAGCTTTCGACACAATACCCCACTCGGGTATCATAGAGAAACTTACCAGCTTAAATGTAAACCCATATGTCACAAGATGGGTTGCAAACTGGCTAAAGGACAGAACCCACAGGATTAGAGTTGCTGGAGCCATGTCAGACTCCAAGCCAGTTACAAGTGGTGTCCCACAGGGCTCAGTCCTTGGCCCCCTATTGTTCGGCATCTACTTCTCAGAAGTACAGGCAAACATAGGAGGACTATGGCTGACAAAGGTTGCGGATGACTGCAAACTGGGTGCCATAGTGGATAGTACATCGGACACAGACATCCTTCAGAGGGGTCTCACGGAAACTGATAGCTGGTGCCAGAGCCATGGCCTGAAGTTAAACGCAAAAAGTGTATAGTCATACCCTTCGGGAAAAACAAGGTAACCCCAAGCTACCATATAGGTGGCAACCCACTAAGCACAGAAGAGGTTATCAGGGACCTGGGTACCCAGGTTGACAGTGGCCTCTCGTTTGACACTCACGTTGCTAAAGTGGTTTGAAAGACCTTCTACATTGCCCATCTGATCATGAAGGGAATCACATCCAGATCAAGTGAGGTCATTGTTCCCCTGTACTCTTCACTTATCAGACCAATGATCGAGTACAATGCCCCATTTGGGATGTATCTCACCCGACACCTGCAGCAATTGGAGAGACCCCAAAAGTTCCTCACCAAAAGGATAAAGGGACTCCAAAACCTGTCATATACTGCCAGACTGAAGAAACTCCAACTCTATTCAGTTGCATACCATCTGCTCAGGGGTGACCTCTGCCTGACATACAAGGCCATGACCAACCCGGAATTAATGGACATGCTAAACCTCAAAAAATCCAAATCCACCAGAACCACTAGAGCAAGTGACTTAAACCTTAGCACGTATATAAATAGGACGTGCTGGAAGGATAGATTTATCACCCACAGACTCCCCATGCTGTGGAATAAAATCCCGGTCCATGTGAGGCAGAGCACCTCGCTGGCACTGTTCAAGAGAAATCTTGACCGGTGGATGGGAGATCGTAGGTTTACCCCGGGAATCATCTCTGTGTCACTGCTGGACAGAGGCACAACAAACTAATGGGCACATTATTTCTAACATAAGGGGTGGCGTAAGCCACATAACTTTGGGCTAGGTTTATAAATGCCTTAGGGCAGATAGCCTAGTATAAACTTATGAACCTATGAACATCTACATGTAGTCTCTTTCAGCTATTAACTCACTAACTCTGAAGTCTGCTATTACTGCTGTTACAGCTGTCTATAGCTGCATTTCTAACAGTGCACCCTCACCACACCACTATTTAACTAACAACCACTTTACCTGACAAGACTGCCAAGCAATGATAATCCAAACAAGCATAACAAGCACAATAAGGCACAAGTAAACAGGAAAGAAATGCTTTAATGTGAAAAATAAAATATGTAATAAAAACAGACTTAGCACTTTCGCCCCTGTAATATCTGGGGCAGAATCAGATGATGCCCCAGAGATTATATGGGTGAAAGCACTGTCTGTTTTTATTACATATTTTTTTCACATTAAAGCAATTCTTTTCCATTTACTCATGCGTTATTGTGCTTGTTACATTATTTAACGGATACCACAGAAAACTGATTTCTGTTGTGAAAGTGAAAATCATACTGTGTCCAACAGGTTTGCCACTCCTACTATGCTGAACTGAAAAAAACTTGCAAAATAGTCTGCAGATGTAGCCTTGCTAAAAGCAGGACTGCCTTCAGTTGTTGTTGTTGTGTCTTTTGGCTTTTCCCGGTTAGGGATCGCCACAGCGGACCTCCAGTCCGCTAATGATTGGCAGTAGATTTTTACGTGCAGAGTTGCCAGCCCTGACGCACAACCTTCAACAAAGGTACGCCCATTCATGCATGTCTCCACACAGAAGACGCTCTAGCTGAGAATCAAACAGGACAACGTCTTACTGTGAGGCGACAATGCTACCGCAGCACCACCACCCCAGTACACAGTGAAAAGCTGTTTTTGTGAAAGCCAACACCCATTCCATGCAGATAGCTGTATCTCCCACTCCCCCTACTTAATATATTCATCTTCAAGATCAGTGCACTTCAAATTAAAGAGACATACCCCGTTACAATGGTGCAAAAATCTTTCAGTACAGCAGTCCTTCAATACACTGTAATACTGTAAACTTGACTGTGCTCTTTAGCAATTTCACTTCTGAACCTGTAAAGAGTGCTGAAGGACAGTCGGCTTAACATCACATTAATGTATCCTCATCAAAAAACAGCTAACTTTGCTGCCATAAATATTTTAGTCTGTACCATTTTTTCTCATATATATTAGCTACTATTAAAGTGGCTGGGCAGCAAGGATGCAACATTTTGTGCACAACCTGAGTGTCCCTCTCCACCACTGTCATCATCATCATCATCATCATCATCATCATCATTATCGCCACCATAATCCCTTCTTATTTAATGCCCTTAATGCTGAGGTTCACCACCATTACTTATTACTCTTCATGCTGAGGTTAAATCTTTAATACAAATACCGAGAATGGGTACTACTGAAGGCCATGGAGATGGCCCTAGTAGTGAAACATTGGCTGTGCTTTTGATATACATTTATCACACTGTGCATGAGTTACCAGATATACTAGCAACACAGGTTTTCATGCAATTAAGTCCCAACAAAACAAAGCAAGAATTTTCACAGTCCTGATACCCCACCCCCACCATACCACCACACTCTCCTTGGTTATATCTTCTCACTCCAAGGTCACACCAGCTCGGAGAAAAATTATTTATAAAAATTAAAAAAAATCTCCATATACAGTCAGTCTCACAGTTCAAATAGTACAACATTATGAGCCTAAAAACAATGTTTTTATTTAACATTTGTTTACCGGGAAAGTCCAACTTGGAACAAACCAGTTTTCAGTGGAAGCCTGGGGAGAAATGCTCCAGGTACATGTCTTTGTTATGTGGGAGGAAACCCACATGAATGCAGAGAGGACATGCAGACTCCACACAGAAGGCACCCCAACCAAGAATCAAACTGGAGAGTCTCTTGCTGTGAGGCGTCAATGTTAACTGCTGCACCACTGCACCATCACTCATGAAATATTAAAATAGACAACAAGCAATAATAAGATCGGCTAACTGTACCTCAAACGGAAAGACTTGAGCAAACCAAAAATGAGCAATTCCATCTCTAGCAAGTCAATGTGAACCTATGTAAGTAGAGTTTATTAGACTCAAACCTTGATCTACAATATACAGTTTGTGCACTACTCATTGTCAAACTATTTGACTATACAGAAATCTTAGACTGATTCATTCATTGAGAAGAAAGCTGTTCCCTTATCTGATTCAAGTAAAGGCTTAAAGTCATTCATTATTACTTGTCTTTGTTTTTTTTAACTGAAAGGAAAGTGGAAACTCTGATTATTAAGTACTTATGTGTTTCCTGAGTAGCTTCTTAGAACATGTTTTTTGTTTACTCATCAGTACACAGTGATGATTGCCACCTCAAGCTTTTGTAACCCCATCCACTTTGTGTGTCCACACCTATTATTCCTTTAGCAACTACCAAACATTACATTGTATATGCAGTTGTGTATGTCTTCCTAAGAGACTGGCTAAACCAGTTTGTAAGGAAAAGTAAACATACTCATTAAGTGGAGAAGTTATTATTAGCAGTAAGTTCCTTAGATATTTACATACTAGCTGAGATGAAGAAAATGGACAGTGACTGAATTAAGGCATGCTGTTACTGCCTTGAATGACTGACATCCAGCAAGAGTCATTTTTGATATTCAGCATAATATTGTCAGCTAAATTTGCTGCTAGTACTAAATATGGGGAATGAAATGCTATTTTTTCATGGATGCTGATCTGTTTTATTATACAAACAAATGTGTGTGTGTGTGTGTGTGTGTGTGTGTGTGTGTGTGTGTGTGTGTGTGTGTGTGTGTGTGTGTGTGTGTGTCTAAAAAGCTAGAAAGTGACTGAACATTGAGAGTTACTTGCTTAACAGACACACAGAATAGTAAGTGGAGAACAAAAGGCCACACTAATGTGCCTCATAAAAGTAGCTTCCAGGCATCTATGGGGAACAGAGGCCTTATAATAGCATACACAGCATGGCTTTTACAGCTGGACAGCAAAGCAGAACACATAACTCTGTGTCACTTGGCTAAGCTGTAATAGGCAAATACATTTTTGACTCAGTGTGGATAAAAGTCTGAGCGAATGACAAAACCAAAATCACTTTCGGGGGGGGGGTACAAACCCTCCACAACATCCTGTAGGGTGTTGTTACCTTGCACACCAGTTATATTTGTAGAACTTTGAAGGTAAGGAGATATTTCATGTACAGCCACTGCATTGAGTGAATTGGTTTATTTGCTATCCAAAATTCCAAGTCAAACACAGGGACTTCACAGAACCTCATGGTGAACCATTGTTTCCACTTTATTTTGCAATGAGTTTATTTTTTGTCTGCTTGTTTGATTATGCTTAAAAATACCAATGCACAAAATCCCAAATGGCAAAAAAAAAATAAAAAAATAAAAAAAATCCCTGAAATCTACATTACCCTAAAAAAAATCCTCAGAGCTAACTTCACCTAGCTAAAATACATCACTAATCCTACATAAAACTGAACGCAAAAAGAGATGAATAGTCTAATTCTGTGATCAGAGAAACACCAAAACAAATGAAAAAAAAAATGAAAACTTAATACCAAATTTCTAGTATGTCTGGATAGTATTACTGTTGGAGAAAAGGTATTTTAGAAGGTAAGCGGCAGGAATGGGGTTAAGGCTAGTACACATGATTAAGGATGGGCAGTGGGATTAATAGATAAATAATAGGAAAAGAGAAGAAATATTACATTCACAAGTAACTTTGCTGTTACACTGAGATCTTTTGGGGAAGTCATTCTTAGAAGTATTTTTGTGTTAGCATTGTGCTGAAATACTTCTAAACATTTGTAAAGGGATAATGGATGCTTCTGTTAATTTACAGAGTCGGTGAGATCTGAATTCAGTTAACTCAATGGTCTCTCATGTTTATTTTTCGGTGATAATCAAATGCATGTTCAGTGCACTCCTCAAGAGAGGAAATAATAAACACATAGGGTAGGCGATTTCCACAAATGGTGCGATCCCAATTTATATATGTATGTGTGTGCAGTGGCGGATTTAGGCCTGGGCGCAGGGGCGCGCGCCTCCCCTTTTTTTAAAGCCATTATTCATTGTGGCTTAAAAAAGGAAATGCACTGTTCTTCTATAGAAATCCGTTGTGCTGCCAAAACAGTATCTTTCCGTTTAATTTGCCCAGCACTTTTTTTATTGCTAGCGTCAAAGATGCATCGGGAGATATAATTGGAGGTTTCAACCAGGTGACCTTTTCTACACTCCTCGATAGTTCTCCAACTGCATGTCAGACTGTAGTTTCCTGAACTTGTGTTTGCTGATAGTTTCGAATAGAGTGGATTCCCCAGTTACTAGAAGTACTTGGTAGCAGTGGTTAAGCCAAAAGTGCAGATTTGATTTGATCCCGAAGACCTTGTTCCAGGAATTCTCAAGTGAGAATAAAACATCAGTGAATCAGAGGTAATTTTTATTTTCCTTATTTCCTTAGGCAAGTCTTGAAGAAATCCCGCCAAGTGGTACAATTGTGCGTATCCCTCATTTGGCGCTCTGCTGTACTTTTTCACTGAATCGGCTTCTGCACCTGTCTTACATATTATATGTTATTTTATTTTATATGGAAAGAGTCTAATACAAAGTAAAAAAAGAGGAAGGAGAAGAAGTTGCACAGGAAAACTGGCAAACGTCCTGCGGGTTTCACTGTATAGCTGGGTTGTTCTGTGCAGAGGTTTCTCACACTTCATTCTTCGCTACCCATCACCCAGAAGCTTTTTATGAATTCTTGGAAGAAAAACCGTGAAACATGATGAGTAAGACTGAGAAAGTTAGTCCTATTAAAAACTTCTTTGCTGGAGGAGTTGGAGGGATAGGTCTTGTATTGGCAGGTCATCCTATGGATACTGTTAAAGTAAGTTATTCTTCTTTCTGTCGGTGTTTTTAATTCAGCGCGTCATTCACTGTGAATGAAATAATTCGCATTCGGCTACATTTGAATTATTAATATAATAAGTGCCTAAATTCAGAGTGCTTTAAGAGATGTTTCTTTGCTTCTCTTTTTGCTATGATAAACGTGAAGAAAGAAGTTAAAGCTAGTATTTAATATAGTTCTTTCATTCATTGCGCTTGAGGTAGTACTTTAGTTGTGCTTCACAGTTCACATTTTTCTGCTCACATCTCGGAGCTCCTACTAACTTTGTTTACGATTTATCTCGAGTAGCCTAAGTATTTGTGAAGTTGCTGGCGGGAGGGCTGTGCTGGGCATGCCTACTGCTTTGGTCCATCACATGGCAAGTGTTGCCAGAAATTTCCATTTTGTACTGACCGAACCAACTTTGTCCCACACACGCCACCTTACATAACAGGTCCATGGAGCTTTCTTAGGATACTGTCTTTCTTTACCATTGTGCATTTCAGTTCTCCGTGCAATAGGACATTTGACAGGTTGGTTACAAGCTTGCTGAAGCAGTGCCTTCTCATTTCAGTTCTAAACCCACCTCTTCAGCTTTAATCTCAAGTTCCATCTGTCCTTGCCATCCTTCTCTCCTTCCTACTGAGAACAAATTCCAGCTTCTCATCAAATCCAGTGCTTGTACCTTGCCTTTGTAATGTAGTCCTTTCATACTACAAAATGGTTATATAAAAGCTGGAGTAAGCTAAAGATTTAGACTAAAACAATGTGCGCACTGAAATGTTTGAAGAGGAGGGATGTGAAATAAGACTTAGAAAGTTGGGGAATGTATACATAAGAAGAGAAGGTAAAGTAGAGTATGATTTGGACGGGTCTACTTTTTTTTATCTTGAAAAGGAAAAGTCCGATCCCATTTACACAAAAGTGCACTTAAACAAAAGTGAGTCAGTGAAGCGGTAGTTGCAAAATTACACTTTCGTTTAAGTGCACGTTTGTGTAAATGAGGTCGTACTTTTCCTTTTCGACAATAAGAAAAAGTGGACCCGATTTGGACATAATCACATTATTTGCTGAAGTGGAAGTGATGGAGATAGATGAAAAGGTAGGTCAAAGGAGGGAGATGGAGACTTGGGCAGCAGCTGCAAGACTGAACAATTCATACAAACTTGAAAACACTGTTTCATAGAGAAGGTGGAGGCAGCTATCAATCACAGGAATTCAGAGTTGTTTGCAGTAGAATGCATGCTATGCTTCAAATACGTTTTGAAAAACATCACCACGTCTCTATACAGATGTCCCTCAATATACAGTATATTCATATGAAGTTGCTAACAGAAGACCTGTGGTCTTTCAAATCCATCTAAATGCTGCAGTGAAACCCTAAGCAACCAGCCTTACCCCATCAGTTCTTCCACCTGTCTGAATCTGTCCAGTAATATACACTGTCCCACTGCCTCTGGTAATGTTTTCCAAGGCTCCACACTACCCTCTTTGTGAAAAGTAGGAGCAGTTCATTTTGTCCAAGGACTGCTTGATGAGAACCATTACACTGATTATATTGAGTCCCATTTGTTGTATGTCAGGCATTTACCAAGACTGTGTGATTACAGATACAGGGAATAAAGTTATATAGTGTTTAGCCTATTTCCCTTTCTCTGTAACTGTACAGTCTTGAAGAAGTTATATAACAGGAATAGATGTTACATAGGGAAGTGTATGGCGGCTTTTCCTCCTTCAAAAATGCTTCTGTGCTATTTACCTATAAGTGTGTGCAGCTGTAAGAATTGTACGCTACAGTTAATGTACTCGGAAATGGGACTTGGTTGATACTGACGTTTTTCACGGCTGGGGCCCAGTTTACTGGCAGTTGACTTTATAGCTGTCACTAATATGGAAATGACTTGAAAGAAAAAAAAAGAAAAGCATTTCCTAAAGGTAACCCAATTTATATACCTTAGCATTTATTCTGCCACACTAGATTGAGAAAGTTGCCAGTGTAGAAATCAGCCATGAGTCCTTTTCTTGCTTTTTCACATTTCACACAGCTTCATATTTCAGATACTAGTCTCACTCTGGATTTCTCTTTCCAAGTATACAATGGTATACATTTCTGCAAAAACATACAACTGCAGCTTTTTAAATCATGCTACTGTCGTATTCTTTTACCTTAGAAAGAAGACGCGGGACAACTGTGTGCAGTTGGTACCAACTCCAAACTTTATTGACCGGCCAACATACATTACAATACACCAACTTCCTGTCTCACAGCCCTTGCGTCATGCACTTTCCCCCGCCCCCAAAGAGCACTAGCTAAGGCAAGACAACACAGTCCATTGAATACACCACATCTCCTTTTCCATAAGGCCCCTTTTCACTTAACACAAAACCCAGATCTATTCAATTTCTTCCACTTCACTCTGAACTTGGTACATTGACACAAAATGCTCACTTAGCCACATTCAGATTACTATAAACCCCAATGACATTGTTATTTATACCCTGATCTTCACAGGTCCAAGCGGTCCGGCTTGTTAATAACTCTTCCTGATCTGGTCCTCACAACATCACTATGTGCCGGGGTTCGGGAAGGCCATTGCAAAATGGCAAGGCCTCATCGGTCTTACTTAGCACACTTTCCGGACACCCAGGGTTTGATTCACAGTCAGGCTCAGGTAAGGGAATCAAATGCACACGGTTTCGCCGCACAGTCCCTTGGGGCACATCTACCTTAAATGACCTCGGCGAGTAATGTTTTGATCTACAGTACCTGGGGTCTTCATATCTGTCACCCACACCTGGTCACGGGCAACACATCCCCAGCGGCCTTGCCCGATGGCGTCTGTTGTAGTTTTAGCCATTATACACCCTCTTCTCCCCTCTTTCCCCTGAGCCTTCTCCAGTCCGGCAGCACAGGGTCCAACTGCGAAGGATGAATCGGAAGAGAGGTCCGCAACCGTCGTCCCATAAGAAGTTCCGCAGGGCTATAACCATTCTGCAGTGCCGTTGTCCTGTACGCCAAGAGAGCCATGTACGGATCGGCACTTTTTTTTAGCAGGTTCTTCACCGCCTGCACCGCACGTTCTGCCTCCCCGTTACTCTGCGGGAACCTGGGGCTGCTTGTGACATGCTCGAAGCCATAGCGGTTGCAAAGGGCATAAAGACTGCCCTGAAAACTGAGGTCCATTATCAGACACAAGTACCTCTGGGATACCATGGCGGCGAAGAAAGATTTTAGGTGGGTGATGACCTCGTTGGATTTGCTATGCTTCAACAATCGATCTCAAGAAACCTGGATAAGTAGTCCACAGCAAGAAGGTAAGTATGTCCTTTTAGTTCAAATAAATCCGCCCTCTTTGCCATGGTCGGTCAGGACATTCTGTTGGAATGAGGGGCTCAGGAGGATTCCTTCTCTCTGAGATGCACGTCCTGCATCTTAAAACCATGTCATTTATCTGTTGGCTAAGCCCAGGCCACCAGACGGTCTGACAGGCTCTGGCTTTGCACTTCACAATGCCTTGATGTCCCTCATGCAATTTCAACAACACCTCATTACGCATGGCAGAGGGGATAACAAGGCGAATCTTTAAAAGCAACCCATCTTTCACTGTTAGTGTGGAGCGATCTGGCCAGTAGCTCTTCAGTAAAGGGTTCCTGGATTGCATACAGCAGCCACCCTGGCTGCACAAGTCCATGACCAGCACACACACTGTCGCTTTCAGCTGCTCCGTAGTGTTTGGAGGAAGGATGGCTTCACCTGCATGTTTTCCACAATACTGTTCACGTAGATATCCGTGTCCTCCATTAGCTCTGTTTCCTCCGGGGTTAGCCTGGTTTTAAGTGGAGAACGTGACAGGGCATCTGCCACCCACAGTGATTTCCCTGGAGCGTACTGCACCGTGTATGAGAACTGCATCAATCTCATCCTAAAGCGTTGGATTCTGGGCGGTAGAAGATCCAGCGCCTGACCTCCCAGCAATGAAACCAGGGGTTTGTGATCAGTCTCTAGACAGAACGATTTGCCTAATAGGTAATCTCGAAGCGTTCACATGCCCAGGTAGGCGCTAGAGCCTCTTTCTCAACCTGTGCATATCGTTGCTCTGTGGGTGAGAGTGACCTTGATGCGTATGCCGCGGGTCTCCAGCCGTCCTCCCATTGTTGCTGCAACACGCCCTAACCCAAAGGATGATGCATCCGGAAACCTTCGTATCCCTCTCCGGGTCATACACAGCCAAAACTGGAGGTGAGGTGATTGCCTCTTTTAGGTCATTGAATGCCTTTTCCTGGTCCCCACCCCAGTACCAGCTGTTCTTTTTTGATAATAAGTCTCTCAAAGCTCTGTCCCTCTCAGCCAAATGAGGGATGAACTTTCCCACCTGATTCACCATGCCCAGGAAACTCCTGAGTTCTCCTACTGTAGCAGGTGCTGCCATCTCCGTGATGGGCCGGTCCTCCTTGGGTCGGGCTTATACCAGAATTACATTAATGACATGGCCCAAGAAGGTCACTGTGCCCCTCGACAGGTCACATTTCCCTACATTCAACGTAATACCTGCTTCTTCCAGTCTCTTTAATACTCGTGAAGTCGGGCATCGTGCTCCTCCTGGCAGCCCAGACCAACACATCGTCCATGTGACAAATCACACCCTCTAATCCTTCAATGACCTCTGCCATCATGCGTTGAAAGTGTTGGTGCAGAATTAATGCCAAAGGGAAGGCGAAGCGAAACGCCCAAAAGGGGTTATGAATGTGGTAAGCAGCCGACTCCTCTTCAAAGGAATTTGCCAAAACCCCATATTGGCATCCAGTTTGCTAAACACCTTCGCCCCAGCAAGCATCCCAAGACTCTGCTCAACCGAGGGCAGCGAACCTTTCCCTGCATACGTATTCATTTTAGCTTAGTGTAGTCTACATAGTCTCAACCTGTTACTGTCTTTCTTTGGGACTACCACCATGCCTGCACACCAATCAGTAGGTTCTTCCATTCTGGTAGCGACCCAGCGCCTCCATCCTCATTAACTCCTCTTTCACTTTCCCCATCAATGGCAGTGGTATCCTCCTGGGGGTCTTCAGAGAGTATGGCACCGCCTTTGGCTGAAACTTTATGTGGTATTTCACGCTGCACTCACTACCCCAACCCAGAGCACAACCGGTATGAGGTCTGGAAGATCTACCCATGATAGTGTAAACACGTTTCAGGAGTTCAAAATAGCAGGAGCCCCCAAAATAGTGAGGCTCAAAAGTGCATGCGAGTCCTTTACAGTTTCTTCTCTATGTCTGTAGGACCATAACATAGCCCGTGAAGCTCCATGATCCTGTGTACCCAACAAGTGTATCCGGACCAAATGGTTACCCTACCGAACACTGGTATCTGACTTTGAGCTACCATTCTTCGACACTCCGCCTACAAGTTGCTTGAAAGGTCAGTGGATTTGAGATTCATCCTCCACAATCTCGCAGTCTTGAAAGTCATAGGTGGTGCTCCTGTATTTACCTCCACAATCCAGGAATGGTTCCCGAGGAGAACCAAGGAAGAACCCCTCTTCTCACTCGCCTCTGATACTGAACAGTCGGTAGACCCGGCTGGTAGTGGCCTTCTTCCCACCCTCCAGCTGCCTCTATCTTGCAGCATACTCTGCGGGAATTGAGCTCGGCAGACCCCTGCAGCAGTCTATGGTGGGCATAGGAGTCTGCGGTGAGGCTGTAAGGGCCTGGCGCTGAAAGCTCGGGAGCTGTTTTCTTGCAGCCTGGCGCCTGAAAATCGCAGTGCCAAGGGCTTCTGCCCTAACCTTCGAGGGCCCGGCCCATGCCTGGTGAGCCAGTGGTGTTCTGCACAGTGGTAAACCTTCACACGCATATATCGCATTGCAGGCAGTGACTGTCGCATCAGGCCGTTTGCTGCTTCTTAACCTCCTCCGACTGTCTGGCCATATTTACAGCTCTCTCTAAGTCCAACTCTTTCTCCATCTGCATCGCTCGGACAGTCTGGTGTCTGCCAAGCCCACAACAATTCTATCCTTATAAGCCTGGCTGCAGCGTCCCATAATTGCAGTGTTCGCTAAAGCATGCAGGGCAGTAACAAAACCATCAACAGTCTCGTTCAGTTCTTGTTTCGCATGTTAAATCGTAACGCTCATAAACAATGTTCTTTTGACAATAAAAATCTTCGAAACCATCTTTCACTGGCATACTCCTGGTGCTCTGCCTCGGTTAGCTTGGGCCTCTCAAGACATCGCCTGCCTCATCCCCATACAGTATATCAGGGTGTTCACCTGGTTCCCTTCTGGGTTGGAAGATAAATTACTGGCCTGCCGGAACCGCTCAAACTGGCGTATCCATCGTGGTCCATTCGTGGGTTGGAGAAGTCAAAGGCTCTGGCGGCTGAATACTGAACGAGCATTGGGAGCGCTTAGCCGCCATGTTGATTCTAGCTCGTGGCTGCCGACCATTCCCTTGTCCCGACATGTCCGCCTCCACGCCACTTGGCCACTGTCAGATCGGTCTTCAGCAAGAGGTCAGCACTCCCAGGCACAGCCACACAGCACTTCTGACACCATGTCGTATTCTTTTACCTTAGAAAGAAGACGCGGGACAACTGTGTGCAGTTGGTACCAACTCCAAACTTTATTGACCGGCCAACATACATTACAATACACCAACTTCCTGTCTCACAGCCCTTGCGTCATGCACTTTCCCCCGCCCCCAAAGAGCACTAGCTAAGGCAAGACAACACAGTCCATTGAATACACCACAGCTACCAACCTGTGCTAGTGCCTCTGCAGCCTTTTTTCCCTTTCAGAGAGTGTAGCTTCATTTTATTGTCAACAGTTAATAGCACGTCCCACTTCCCCTGATTTAATGAATGATTCTGGCACTGAAAATCTCTAACAATACCAAACCCAGTACAGTAATATGAGGGACATAACTGATCAGTGGTCAGGAAGAGGGTGACACACCCCTACTCACTACTGTCCTTTGGAGTCTACCCAAAACACAACCAGATATTGCAAAAATGTACCACATAATAGGCATGTGACACAGATCAGCTGCCCACTTTGTTGGTTACCTGCACTGGACATTTTTTGCCACTTTCCTTTGCCTTTTAGTCTTCCATTTACCGTGTTTTTTTCCCATCAAGCTTTGATGCTCCCCAAATTACATTATGACAGATGCATACACTTAATTATCAATCAGAAGCTTTTTCCACATCTATGGAGAATGGGTTCTGAGGCATACTGCTGAAATATACTGTAACGACAGTTTTTTCATATCTAGATTCTAAGTAGTGACCATGGAAACCAACACAATAATGTTTATAGGTTCATAGGTTCATACTAGGCTATCTGCCCGAGGGCATTTACAAGCCTAGCCCATAGTTTTGTGGCTTACGCCACCCCTTTAGTTTGGAGAAACTATGCCCATTATTTTGCTGTGCCTCTGTCGAGCAGTGACACTGAGGTAACCCCTGGGGTATATCTGCGATCTCCCATCCATTGGTCAAGATTCCTCTTGAACAAGGCCAGCGAGGTGCTCTGCCTCACATATACTGGGATTTTGTTCCACAGCATAGGGAGTCTTTGGGTGATGAATCTATCCCTCCAGCACGTCCTATTAATAACCCTGTCGAGGTTTAAGTCTCCCACCCTTGTGGCTCTGAGGGATCTAGATTTTTTGAGGTGAAGCATGTTCATCAAATCTGGGTTTGACATGGCCTTGTATGTCAGGCACAGGTCACCTCTGAGCAAGCGGTAAGCAACTGAATAGAGCTGGAGTTCTTTCAGTCGGGCAGCATAAGACAGATTTTTGAGACCCTTTATCCTTTTGGTGAGGAACTTTTGTGGCCTCTCCAGCTGCTGCAAGTGTCGGGTCAGATACATTCCGAATGGGGCATTGTACTCAATCATTGGTCTGATGAGTGATGAGTATAGGGAGACTATGACCTCCCTTGATCTAGATGTGAATCCCTTCATGATAAGGTGGGCAATGTAGAAGGTCTTCCTAACTACTTTGGCAATATGAGTGTCGAATGAAAGGCTACTGTCAACCTGGGTCCCCAGGTCCCTGATAACTTCTTCTGTGATCAGTGGATTGCCACCTATATGGTAGCTAGGGTAACCTTGTTTTTCCCGAAGGGTATGACTATGCATTTCTTGGCATTTAACTTTAGGCCATGGCTCTGGCACCAGTTATCCGTTTCTGTGAGACCCTTCTGAAGGATATCTGTGTCAGATGTGTTTTCGACTACGGCGCCCAGTTTGCAGTCATCTGCAAACTTTGTCAGCCATAACCCTCCTGTGTTTGCTTGTACTTCAGAAAAGTAGATGCCAAACAAGAGTGGGCCCAGGACTGAGCCCTGTGGGACACCACTTGTGACAGGCTTTGAGTCTGACATGGCGCCAGCAACTCTGACCCTGTGGGTTCTGTCACTCAGCCAGTTTGCAACCCATCTTGTAATGTATGGGTTTACATTTAAGTTGATGAGTTTTTCAATGATACCCGAGTGGGGTATTGTATCAAAAGCCTTTGCCAGGTCTAGGTAGGCTGTATGGACTGCCTTCCCCTCGTCAATGGCCTTGGTGACTGTTTCAAAAAAGTCAACCAAGTTTAGAAGGCATGATCTGCCTTTGACAAAGCCAAACTGGGTTGGATCCAAAGTCTGCAAATTCCCTATGTCTTTATTTATGAGATCCATTATGATCCTCTCCATGGCTTTGCAGATAAGGCTTGTCAAGCTAATGGGACGGTAGTTTCCAGGGTCGGTGGAGGTGAAGGTGTTAGGGTTCAGAAGAAGGTCTGTGTTACCCTTGATCTTTTGTGTGTGTGTGTGTGTGTGTGTGTGTGTGTGTGTGTGTGTGTGTGTGTGTGTGTGTGTGTGTGTGTGTGTGTGTGTGTGTGAGGGATGTACTACTGACATTTGTGATGTGAAACACATTATGAAGCATGCAGTTAGAAACTCTGAACAAGGGAACACATTCCATTTAATGTTGTATTACAGTTCTGCAATTACCTAAAATGTTTTTCATGTTGAATTGAATCCACAGTGTTTGTGTATATGTCTGTCTGTGTCGTTTGTTTTCTGGTTGCAAGTTGCAGTGAATCTGAGCATGGTGGCATCACCCCGCTGGGTAGTTTTGACATGTTTCCTAGGTGGTTCACATATCTTTATTGAATGGTGCTGTACTGTACTACTGTATTTGTGTGCTAAATGTTTAATGATAAAGCAAAATTAGTTGTAATTACTTTATTGTGACCACATGTATGTAACAGTATTTTAGCAAAATATGGAAAAATAGAAGGGTTACCTATGCCTAATGGTGTGTGTTACTTAAAGTCACAGTTTCCCCTGGCTTTATTTATTTATTTATTTTTGCACTATCATAATCTCTGGTTCCATTTTGTGCCAGTTCCACTGGATCAGTGGGATAAAGTTCCAAGTACATCCCAGCTGACTCCCGTTCAGTTAGTGGCTTAAGGCTCCTGCTGGCTTCTCTATAGGAGTGAGGTTCTGATGGGACATGCTAGAGACAAGACCATCACTGTGTTGCCAGTGGGAAATACTGGAGATCGCAGCAGTTCACTGCCAAGCTAAGTTTCTGTTGGAGTCACAGATAAGGGTTGCATTATTGTAGAGATGGGTATACCCCTTTGAAGAAATCTGTATCATGATGACGCTTTCACAAATAGCTGACACTCAAATCATTGATCAGAAAGCGTTGAACATCTGCGCCCCCCCTTTTGCAGATTCCTGGATCCGCCACTGGTGTGTGCTTATATCAACAGACAATCTCTATGAAATGTTAATGGAATGGTATACTGTTACACCTTATTGCCTTGTAGCAAGGATAAGAAAAGTTTTCATAACACTATGCAACAGAAATAAATATATTTCTTATGTATAATATTGTTATCTGTATTTTTGTTTAAATGTATTTATATTTATAAAGTTATTGTCTTTGCAGTGTTGCTGAAATTTGTAAAAATGTGCAACAGCATTTTACTTAGAAAAAAAGTTTTGGATTCTAGCAACACAACACAGTGTCTTGCCAGCAGGTGGCACTGTTCATAGAACAGTATTTTCTTTTTTTAAATATTTTTTTTGTTCTACCCCACATCACTGCCTTTTAGATGGTCATCTAGAAGCTACACAAATGGGAGGGGCAAAAATAAATTCAATTAAAAAAAATGGTGTTCAGGAGGCTGTTTTTTTTTAAGCAGTGAAATAAGAATATAAGCCTTTGATAAGCATTGCACTGCATCTGCAACTAAAGTTGTAGTTCAGTGTGACTGATGTGCATCATTGTTAGTGAATGGTTGTTGAAGTTAAGGTCAATGCCTTCACCTTTCCTCCCCTGCCTTCATCATGCCTAACAATACATGGATTCAGAATCTGTCTAATTAAATAATGTCCTTCTGCTAAGATTTCAGTAACAGAATACCTTACGTTCAGCAGTGTTTCCTTTCATCCCTTTTCCCTGCATTTATTTCATGTTTTTATATATAAATATATATATATATATATATATATATATATATATATATATATATCACGCACGCATGCACGCACACACACACACACACACACACACATCTATATATGTGTGTGTGTGTGTGTATGTGTGTGTGTGTGTATATATATATATATATATATATATATATATATATATATATACACACACACACACACATATATACATATATATATATATATAATATATATATGTATACATATATATATATATAAAAAAAAAATATATATATATATATATACACACACACACACACACACACACACGCACACACACACACATACACACACACATACACACACACACACACACACACACACACACACACACACACACACAGACAAACATATAGATAGGTAAATAGATAGATAGATAGATAGATAGATAGATAGATAGATAGATAGATAGATAGATAGATAGATAGACTTTTTTCATAATTATAATGTATCATGTGCTTCCAGCTTCTGGCTTCTAACTTTAGCTACAACAAGAGTTTAATGTAGACATATGCCCATAAGAAGGTTCAAGCATGTTTTCAGGTTTAGATATATGCAGTCAAGCCATAAATTTACATAACCCAGGTCTCCTTTTAACTGCTGCTCTGCTGTTGTTCTGAGAACTGCTGTGTTTTCTGATAGTTGGTGTAGGAGTATCCAGGCAAAACAGATGGCTCTGAACCAGTCCACAACTAGATGCATGCAATACTACTGACCACAAAGATTTCCTGTTAATGCATCACTTAGTAATACACTAGGAGTCTAAGTATACTATCAAAAGCCCCAGAGGACATCATTGCTTATAATACAATATTCTTTGTTGCACAGTTCTAACCAGATTCAGCAAAGGGTAGTAGCCTGTGAATGCATATCTGGTGTAAGCTTCAGTATATTTTCAACCAGTATTCAGCTTAGTCACCCAAACAGTGCATCTGCTTGCTAACTAGAAAACAACAGCTTTATTTAACCTAACTGGTTAAGTGAACAGTCATATATTGTAGCCACTGATCCTCAGATGATGTTCTATAAACATTATATTGCCATGTTGGTGTGAACGACCTGAGACGTACCTCCCTGGACTACATGAAAAGAGACATGGAAGAGCCCTCCGATCTTGTAGCCCAGGCAGGTATGACCCTAGCCCTGAGTAGCATTATGCCATCACCCAGAATGATGCCGCAGTACAAGGACAAAATTATTGACTTCAACAATTGGCTAAGCTTCTGGTGCCATTCTAAAGGGATCCAGTATCTGTCTGCCTGGGATGATATGGTTCACAGACCACAATGCTTTGCCAGAGATGGCCTGCACCTGTCACCCCTGGGATTCCGGATACTGGCTAAGGTCCTTGCCGCTCCTATAGTGCCTTTTTTAGGCAAGGTTCAAATGACAAATTCACCCCTGTAACAGGAATAGGCAAGCAAAAACTGAGGGTGATGCTACTCAATGCTAGAAGTCTAAATCTCAAAATGCACTCACTCGAGGCACTCCTTAAAATGGAGAACATCAATATCTGTGCAGTGAGTGAGACCTGGTTCAAGGCTCCAGAGAGCACCCCTGCACTACTAGGCTATAACTCATACCACACTTTTCGGCCATGTAACCTGGACCGGAACACCAAAGGTGGAGGTGTATACATATTCATTAAGGATATCCACACCTCCAGGCTAGTGGCTCAGCATAATGCAACCAAGGTTATCCAAGTGCAACTAACTCTGGGCAAAACTGCAATCCAAATTGTAGCTTGCTACAGATCACCCACCATGACCCAGGATTCCCACTCCTCTTTTCTTGATGTACTGGAAAATATTAGGGTTCAACCAAACACCCTAATAATGGGTGATTTCAACTACCCCACCATTAACTGGGAAAACTACTCATGTACCAACTCCTTTGCTCAACGCTTTCTGGAATTCATAAACTTCAATGCCCTGGATCAACAATATCCTAGATCTAGTCATTACCAATATGAGTGACCGGTGTTCCACATCTGAAGTCAACGCCTCATTGGTCCGATCCGACCATAAGCTAATTACCCTAGATATCCACATCCTGCCTCCACCCCCCATTAAGGAAACCATGGTAAAAAATGTCTCAAAAGCCAACTTCATGCTTTTTAAGACAGAAGTGGTGAACTTCATGACACCCATGCAGATGGACAATACAGTTACGACTACTGAATCCTACAAAATTGCACTTTATAAGCACTTACATGAGTGCATGGATCATGCTATCCCAAACAGAACCAAGATACTATCCTCCAAAAAAAGGAAGCCAATCTGGTGGTCCCCTGCCATAAACAAACTGTACAACAGAAGGAAGAAACTCTTGCAAAAGAGAGTAAAATCCCACGAGTGGAGGAGCTCCCTGGTCAGCCTCAGTAAGAAGCTGCGATCCCTGATAAAATCCTCCAAAGCTAGTTACAAAAACAAAATTGCCATTGATTCTAAAGACAACCACAAAGCATTCTATAGCTATGTCAAGAATCTCAATGGCAACACTCAGATCTGCTCTGAGTTACAGCACAATAGCACTAAATATACAGACCCAACTGATATTGCCAACATCCTGGCAGATAGGTTCAGTGCTAACTTTACCCCCCTCTCACCCCCTAAAGAGCCCATCTCTATACCGGAAGAATGCAAAGTTCCTGTAATCATGGCTGCACTGGTAAAAACCACACTCTCCAAAGCCAAGAACACAGCATCCATGGGACCAGACAACATCCCAGGTTGCGTACTACACAAACTACAGAATGAACTTGCACCCCACCTAAGTACCATGTTCAATCAGAGCCTCACCTTAGGCTTTGTGCCTGCTGAATGGCACACAGCAACGGTATCCCACTCCACAAGGGGGGGAGCCACCATGGACCCCGGGAACTACAGCCCCATTAGCCTGATGAGCCTGGTCTGCAAGGCCATGGAACGTATCATCATGGAACTTATAAACAAAGACATTGGTAATCTCCAAACTCTGGATCCCACCCAGTTCGGGTTTGTAAAAGGCAGATCATGTCTCCTAAACCTGATAGACTTCTTTGAAGCAGTCACCAAAGCCGTAGACAAGGGTAAGGTGATTCACACAGCCTATCTAGATCTTGCCAAGGCTTTCGACACCATCCCCCACTCTGGAATTATAGATAAACTCACTAAACTAGGTATAAATCCCTATGTCACTAGATGGGTTGCCAACTGGCTCACTGACAGAAGCCACACTGTGAAAGTAGCAGACTCCAAATCCAACTTCAGACCAGTGACAAGTGGAATACCACAGGGTTCAGTCCTGGGTCCTCTCCTGTTTGGTATCTACTTCTCTGAAGTACAGGCTAACACAGAAGGTCTTTGGCTAACGAAGTTCGCAGATGACTGCAAACTAGTAGCCATAATCAAAACTCCTAACCATGTGGACATCCTACAAAAGTGCCTCACTGAGACAGATGCCTGGTGTCAAAGTCATGGCCTCAAGCTCAATGCTAAAAAGTGCATTGTCATCCCCTTTGGTAAAAACTCTGTACCCATGAACTACAACATAGGCAGTAGTATACTTAACACTGAAAGTGTGATAAGAGACCTTGGGACACAGGTGGACAGTAGTCTCTCCTTTGATAATCACATCACCACAGTAGTCAGGAAATCCTTCTATGTGGCACACCTCATCACAAAAGGTTTCTCATCCAGAAAAAAAGAGGTCATTGTTCCCCTCTACTCATCACTCATTAGACCCATTATAGAGTACAATGCCCCTTTTGGTATGTACCTCACAAGACATCTACAACAACTGGAAAGGCCGCAGAAATACCTCACAAAGAGGATTACCGGCCTCAAATAGATGCCCTACGCAGGCCGTCTCAAAAAACTCCAGCTTTACTCTGTCACATATCGCCTACTCAGAGGTGATCTCTGCCTAACATACAAAGCTATGTTAAACCCAGAGCTGTTGGACATGCTCCACTTTAAGAAATCCCAATCCCTCCGAGCTACACGCTCTAGGGACCTAAACCTTGTCTATATGAAACAAAGCTCTTCATTAGCAATCTTCAAGAAAAATCTTGATGATTGGATGGGAAATAGGAAATTCACCCCGGGGATCACCTCTGTGGCTCTGCTCGACAGTGGCACAGGAAAATTATTTTCTTGGGTGGCAAAAGCCAGGGTACCTTTTTGGCTGGGCTTGTACTGGGGAATGCAGGGGATGCATTTAAACCATGGCTGATGATGCCCATCAGAAATTCACCCACGGCCATGGAGGAACGCTATAATGAGGCACACGCTCAAACAAGAAACATCATAGAGCATGTGTCTGGGCTGCTGAAGTCATGATTGTGGTGCCTACATACATGGGGGGGGGGCTCTACTGTACAATCCCAGTAGTTGTGCTGAAATTATTACAGTTTGTGCTATCCTAAACAATATTATCCTGCAGCAGAAACACTATGGGGCAGGAACACACATTCCACCCCCACTGGCTGGCAAGGTCACTACATCCACATGCAGGTGAAGGATCAGAGAAAGAAACCTCAGTTGCTGTGGGTATAGGTAGATGTATGCACGAACAATATGCCCCCATCCTGGTCAAGAGGCAACAGATAGCATACATGCTGGCCACACGAGGGGTACACCTTTCATTCTATGCACATACGTAGATCACAATTCATGCCAGGCAATGCTCAAAACCTTTACTTCCACATGTAATGGTTGTGTACTGCTAGCATCAGACACAGTCAGCCCTGAATGAGCAGTTGTAACTGAAAGACTGCCAATGTAAGTGCGAAACCTGTAATAGAAAAATAAATGTGTAACGACATGAAGGAATGGTAGATACCTCCATAACTGGTACTTGTAAATACATCTTAGTAGAATATGTGTGAGTTGCCCAGCAATGCCATCAATATCTGACATGACTAATATCAGTAATATGTACTTATGCAGTTTATCAAAGCACCCATTCCATGCGACTAAAGTAACTAATATAGAAAAAGAAGTTCAAAAAAGTCCACTTATCCCTACATTCTCACAAGTGGAGCAATAAGCATGATTGAAAACGGTCTCCACACCTTCAAGTTCCCTAGCTATACTATTACCTTTTAGTGTAGAGTCATACCTCTGAGCATTCTGAATATGCCAATGAGGTATGAAAAGAATTGCTTAATACCAAACTTTTGACTTTGTGTAGCAGATATAAATATAATGTAGCGTCCACACCATTGTTATGTGCTTGCAACTTTGAATGATTACTCTGACTGAAATAAAACACAGTAATGCACAGATACCCTTCCCTGAAGTGGGTGTTTCAGTGAAGATACACTTACAAAGTGTGGAGCTAACTACAGTGAGCTTTTAAACAAAACCAAACATCCCACATGTATACTTCCTTAGCATAATAGTACGGTTTCCTGCCTTTGCTGAAAATTGTTGTTTACTGTCATGTATTTGTATCACTCCTTGATAAGAGAATATGCAATAGAGATTGCATGTGTGATAGTAAAGCAGAGATAAGGGAAGGATTGCCAAAATACAAAGAGAAGGCAGAGCTGCAGTTTTGCAAACATATTCATAAATATTGTGTGATCACTCATTTCACCAAGTATGTTATCTACACATTTACAATCAACTAAGAATGTCCAACTCTATGAACATACTGGATTAGAAATGTGAACTGCTTGTATGCACATGATTTGATTGGTATTGCAAAGCTTGTCTATAGCAAAGAGAGATAACCCATTATAACTGTATTGTGTACGTGCAGTAGTCTGATGGTTCAAACCCAGGGATGTCTAATTGTTTAATTTTGATTTCCTTTTTTATCTTTCTTTTTTGTCTTTACCATGTGTGCTGTGTATGGCATAGCACAGAGTTCACTGCTTAAAGGAAAAGTGAACAGTTTAATTTCAGTCACCTTATAGAGCACAAATATGCTTAGTGGTGTTGGGCAGCACCATAGATGGTAATGACTGCAGAAACCTGTTAGCCAGCTATTTCTCACAAGATGTAAGTATGTTGATCTAAAAAAGAGAAATCAGCAGTAAAGCAGGGTTCAATTCCCACAGCAGATATTTTTAGTGAGGGGGTCATAATGAGTATTTACTCAAGTAATATATGTTTGCTATTGCCTTGTACATTTGCAAGTCATCTACTTATGTGCAAACACAGTTTACTAAAGAAAAAAACGTGAAAAATTTAATTTGGTTTACCTTCCTTCATGCAAACATGCTCGGCTGTGATATGCAACCGTGAGCAGTCTGGACAGTACTGAGTGTAGAAAATACACCTGCTGTCTAGCTTTCCCTGTGGCATCAAGTATAAGAGCAGTAAGTTCATTGTTAAAATGTAGGTGAGCCAGGGCTCAAATCCAACAAATTTCTACTTTTTAGTAAAGGTGTCCTACTGTTATTTTTCACAAAACTTTGATTATAAAGCCAAGCCATTTAGCATTTCAGTGTTGACCATTGGACAAAGTATGACCAATTATAGCAGCACACATGCCATTAATTAATGCCAAATCTCACATCATCATTGATTTTCATAAACTCCCTTTCTCTTTGTATGGTAGTGTTTCTCTTTGCTTACCATCACACAAATGCTATTGGAATGGTTATGAGTGTTTGCGCATTGGTTGTAAAACATGAGACAATTTGTCAGGAAACCATATCTACTGTTGTTGGAAGACCTTTGCAAACATGGCAGGCAATGGGAAGGATGGTGCCAAGTTTAGGGCACGGAGGTGGGGTGTGGAGGAGTCAAAAATCTTTGTTGTACTCCTGATAAAGCACTATAGCCAGAGGCTGCTGCAGGGGGACTATATTGGGTCTCAGCACAAGGCTGAGGCTTGGAACAGCCTAGCCAAGGCTGTCTCTAGTGTGACTGGCATACCACGCACTGCAGATACAATCACAAGTGACATTAAAAGTCGCAGCCAGGCACAGCTCAACCAGTGGCTGGATGAGTTTCAAACTGCTAACATCCCTTAGTTGTGTAAGTATACAGATCAAGCAACTTTAAATGCTATGCAGTGGTTTAGGTAGCCAAGACTGGTATGCATAATGCTTTTGTGTGTCTTATTCTCTCATTCTTTATCTTAAAAACTGCAGAGGAAATCATGGCAAACAGGAAGGTACATGCTGAGAGACTGGCACGACTCAGAGAGGCAAGGGATATGTCTGCAGCACAAGTGACCCTGATTGTAGTAATTACTGTGATTCCGTAGATCAGTATCGACTTCAGCATGCATATCTTAACTGCAACAGCAAGCAAGCATGCTTTATTCTGTAGCTGTTGGTAATTGTATTAGGCAAGTATAATAGTGTATTCAGATTATGTGGGTTCAGTTTCCACAAGTAACCTATAGATTCATGTTCAACAAGTATAATTTGTAAGTTTGAAACACAGCAATATTGACTTTAATGCTATGCCATTAGCTTACACTCTGGTATCTTTAAAAGCACACAAGGAATATGTGCATATTACAAGGGTTACTTGTAACAATTCACAATAATTTTTTGGATTGTGAAAACTCTATAGCTAGTATAATAAAAGGATATTCAATTGTAATAAAGCATGAATATGACATATCATTGTTCTAATCATCTCATTTCTTTTTTGTCTCACGCCACTTCTTTTTTTATGGGTTACCTGGAATCACAACATTCTGATGTCAGACCTTTCTGCCAAAATAAAAAAAAAATGCATTTCAACATAGTGAGGTAGGCCAACTGCTGTGGCTCAGCCTGCCAACCCTCCACCAGCACCAGCACCCCTGGGATGCAACCTGTCAGTACTGCCTCCACAACCTCTGCCCTACCTGGTCCATCCTCATCAGGTAGAAGTGCCCCAGCTGGTGGTGCAGTGGTACCCTCTATAAGTACTTGTGGAGGAGATGATTATGTCACCCACCAGGAAATGCCAGGGATGGTACACAATCTAATATAGAGTGTGGTCATGGTGCCCACATCAGCCAACTGGAGAAGTTGCTCTCAAAAGTAGAAGAGAGAGACTCCCATGTCAAGCAGTCTCTTAGGCAACTAAGCAAGGGGAAAGAGATGACAATTCTGAGGTTGAGGACT
The DNA here is from genome assembly GCF_019279795.1 of Protopterus annectens. Classification (NCBI taxonomy): domain Eukaryota; kingdom Metazoa; phylum Chordata; order Ceratodontiformes; family Protopteridae; genus Protopterus; species Protopterus annectens. The sequence goes on along the minus strand of NC_056744.1, from coordinate 693,337,545 downwards.
ACATTCTCACTGTTCCAACGCTTGACAGGCATGTGCCTCTGATGCCCACTATCTATCCTGAATCATAGTGCCCCCAACCTTTTTGTGTCCATCACCATCCCTGTGCCTGTCTTGTATGTCCTGTTTGTCTACACTGCTTCCTCAGCTACCCTACCTACCTGACTCTCACATTCCTAGGTCCCTTCCCCAACATCCCTCTCTTTTTGAAACAAAAAAATGGGCACCCATCCCACAAAAATAAATGTCCCGTATATAGCTCTCCACTTCACATATGTGTCTTCTCGATGCACTTGATTTGGTCCAATTTGCTATACAACATCATTGTATTGTTGTCACCCATCCGTGTTGTGGTGACAGTCCAAATTCATCAAAGTTTGTCTACATATGCACATTACTGTGGTGAAGAAGTAGTTATCTATGGTTCTTTCCAAATTCCCTCCTGTAAATGCCTGTTTTGCTTCCCTTTGTTCTTCCATCTGCTTGCCCCCCCATTTCAACACTTTCTAATCAACCTCATTTTCACACATTTAATCTGGTCAAAAAACAGAATCATACACAACACACATGGCCATAAAAAAGCCTTCACTTTTTGGCCTCTGCATTTGTGCAGAGTTTGGCATTATACACCAATGCCAAGTGGTGGTAAATGGCTGTTCACGTTCTATGGCAAAACTTGGTGAGTTTTTGCCATTGGCCACACTAGTCCAGTTATCTCTGCACAAAGGTGCTTAAATATGATGCACTATAGGAATACAGAGTTATGGCAGAGTACAGGTACTATTTTGAAACAGTTACTCTGACAGTTCTTAGACTTCTGGATTTAGCAAAATGCAACTTCCTATGTGGAGTGTTGATGTAAATCACTTGACTGAAGATTTTTTTTATCCATAGCATCAAGGCGTTGATTCCAGATGCATCTCACATCATTTCTTATTGTGATGTTATATACGTATGAGTTGTTTAATCACACACATCTTAACATTTGCCACAGGTATGAGTTCTCATGGAGATATGTTGAATAATGGCCAAATCTGACACCCATCTCCAAAACTATGAGACATTTATCCAGCCTTGTTCTGTTTATCATACACCTCTGGTCCTTCTCCTAAACCTTCTTTAACACTATATCAGTAACTTTGTGCTACAGGGTATGGCAGGCTGATAATGAGAACACACCAAAAATATGTCCATAAATGTTCCTTTACACCAAACATTGTTCTGTGCATGTCCATCTTTCCGTGCATTCACCCCATTCGCTCCCACCTCTCTTTACGTGTATGTATCTATTAGGCTGATGGATGTAAAGGTCGTCTCATGGTTTCTGCATACTGTCTTGACTCTGCTGATGAATAATACCTGCATGTTACCTTGATTCAATAGGTTATCAGTGCTCCTTTAGTACGCAAGGTTTCAAAATCTGCTATAGGATTCCCTTTATGTAATGTTCAGGTGATAATCAGATGTATAAAAGTACATTTGAATCTTGTCAATGCTTATAATCCAGCAGTAAGGGATGCTCTTAAAGACTGTTTTCAGAGATCTCTTTCCTGTGTATCTGTTGCCTATCCATCTGTCTACCCCTTCTCCTACATAAGTATGATACATCTGCCTATCAAGTGAACTGTAAGGTGGGCCACAATTGATACAACTGTGAAAAATCAATTCCCACATGGCACCATTATATTCCATAAGTCCCACATACTCTTCAAACAGATGTATATGAATGCATCAGTTGTCTCGCTATATATAGCAAGCTGTAGAGACAATTAACTTGTGATGTGCAGTGAGGCCTGCAAAACAGCTACTAGCTGTAAAAATGTATTGAGGTAGGCATTACTAATACGAATTAGGGAAGACACATATTTTAGTGTAGTCATTAATAGTCACATTTGCAGTCCTGTTCACATTTACTTAGCTAATGACATCCTGACACCATTTGTTAAAAAAAAAGAGAGAGAGAGAGAGAGAGAATCATCTGGATTTGAAACCTGGCTTACTTGAGCTCACTGTTCTTATACCCTGTTCCACAGAGAAAGCTAGGCAACAGGAGTATTTTCCACACTTGGTACTGTCCAGAGTGCTGATGGCTGCTCATCACCGCTGAGCCTGTTTGTGCAAAGGAAGGCATACTACATTAAAATTTTCACTGTCTTCCTTAAGCAGAGAACTGTGTTTGCTTGGCCCTTAACTTATCGCAAACGGGTAAAACAAGACCAACAGCTATTTATGTAATAAAACTTTGGCACCAACATTTCAAAGTTAGACTACAGCATACAAATCACATTAGCTGCCAGCACTTTCTCCCATAACATATCTTGCAAGCCTGACACATGAAACATGAACAAACATATGTATTTAGCAGTTAACCCCAATCAGGTCAGTTACTATATGTCCCTATTTGCACACAGTTTGGCAATGAACACCACTGGACATTACTGCTTAACAAGTCCAAGTTGAATTCCTGAAATTTGAATCACGCATGCACTAATACTTTGCCATCATCCATGCAAATCAGCTTCTTAGTAATGCACTTTGTGAAGAGGTGTATAGCATGTCAAACTAATATATGGAAATACGTTCATATACACAAGTGAAGGGTAGTGATGTGTACTTGACTGAACACACACTTTCTGATATTCATGTGTGTTCTGCAGCAATGCACTTGCAAATGATGTATCAGTACTTGGGCCATTGTCAAACAGACCCCAGAATTACACAGCCTAACTGCATTGTTACATTTGGTATGGGTTTCTAGTGACAAAGGACATTGCTCATGCATGATCATATCCCATTGATATTGTCAGTAACTTCAATTAATGCATACATACCTTTATCTGAAAATGAAGACATATAACTCCATCACTGCACTACTGCTGTTTCCCAACTTTGTGTGTGTGTGTGTGTGTGTGTGTGTGTGTGTGTGTGTGTGTGTGTGTGTGTGTGTGTGTGTGTGTGCGCATGTGTGCGCATGCGTGCGCATGCGTGTGTGTCTCTCATCTACACAACATCCTGAAAAACAAGCAGATGTATTTCTCACTTCTGAAATATGCATTCATAACAGCTTGTTTCATCTTGGTTGCCAGGAAGTACTTTTGCAAATTGGACTCACACAATCATTGTAACAGTATATGTTACCTGCCACACTATGATGATGTCATCCTCTATAAAATGCACTCTATCAATGTTCAAGTCAGACTTCTTTGTTGGGGTGAGTGTTAAATTATGTGTTCTGTAGCTTGTGTAACTAGATAGGTAGGGTATTTAATCTCACAACAGTCAACTTGTCTGTGTGTGTGTGTGTGTGTGTGTGTGTGTGTGTGTGTGTGTGTGTGTGTGTGTGTGTGTGTGTGTGTGTGTGTGTGTGTCTGCACATGCGTGTGTGTGCCCATGTCTGTGGGTTGTGTGTATTCAGGTGAGCATGAGTCCAGGTCCTGCTGCCCTCTCTTAAGTAGCATTCAGGAAAATACTTTTACACTGCTACATGACTCCACTGCAATTTCATACAGCCCTCCCAACATCCTCTTCTCAGCATACACTGATGATGTCATCCAGTAAACACTCACAGTGTTAAAACCAAACTTCTGCTATGGTGCTAGCATTGAGTACTGTGTTCTCTAGCTTATGTAACCTAGATAGGTAGGGGGGATCTAATCTCACAGCAATCAACTTGTGTGTGTGAATTTCTCTTCCTACAGCTATCAGTCTGGTGTCATTTTTACAGTGGGATAAGAGTCCACAGCTCTGTTAGACCCTCCCCTCAACATCCTCTTTTCAGCACACAGTGATGATGATGTCATCCTCTATAATGTGCACTTTGACACTGTCAAAACCAGATTTCTGTTGTGGTGCTAACATTAAATACTGTGTTCTTTAGCTGGGATCACTGCAGAATACCAAAATTCCACAATCCCAAAATTCTGAATCCCGAGGACCAGAATCTCGAGATTGTGGAATCTCGAACGTAGTGAATGGGGATTGCTGTACAGTGCGGAATGGGAACTTTGCCATTCACTCCACGGTAGTACGATCTTGGAGCTGGTATATTTAAGTTGCAGGGGGTGTGGAGGTGCAGAGGGGCTTGCCCCCTGCATACACGTTAGAATAGTTTGTTGTATGTTTTACTTTTTTTTTTTAAGTTTCAAGATTCCGCAATCTCTAGATTCTGGTCTTTGAGATTCAGAGTCTCGAGATTGTGGAATTTCGGTATTCCGTAGTGATTCCCTCTAGCTTGTGCAACTAGCTAGATCTAATCTCACAGTAGTCAATTTGTAGGTGTCTCTTCCTACAGCTATCAGTCTGGAGTCATTTTTACACTGGAATGTAAATCCCACCTCTGTCAGACCCTTCTCCTAACATCTTTTTCAACATACAATGATGATGTCATCCTCTATAAAGTGTCCTCTGACAGTGCTAAACCCAGACCTCTGTGGCAGTGCTACTGTTAAACAGTGTGTTCTCTAGCTTCTATAACTAGATGGGTAGGGGTTTTAATCTCACAGCAGCCAAGTTGTGTGTGTGTGTGTGTGTGTGTGTGTGTGTGTGTGTGTGTGTGTGTGTGTGTGTGTGTGTGTGTGTGTATGTGTGTGTCTGTGTGCATCTTCTTACAACTATCACTCTGGAGTTGACTGTACATGGGGATGTGAGTCCACAGATCTGTCAGACCCTCCTTCCAACATTATCTTCTCCTCAACATACACTGATGGTGTCATCCTCTATAAAGTACACTCTGATACTATTAAAGTCATACTTCTGTGGTGGCGCTAGACTTACATTGTATGGAATACAGCTTGTATACCTAAACAGGTATGGTGTTTCAATGTTACCTCAGTCAACTAGTGATTGTGTGGGTTGGTACATGTTGTTTTAAATCTCTTCTCATTTAACTCCCACTCAGGAGAACCTTTTACATAGCCCCCTAAATCCAACATCCCCTTTTTCACTCTGTCCACATAAAATACTTTCTGAGAACACTGAGGATGTCATGAACTCAAAGATGGATACACACATTGTGAAGCAGAACCCCTCCATGACCCTGTACAAGACATTTTCATACCACTGGATGTGTGATTGCTAATTCACTCATGGTGTGGTGCCTCATATCCCACATGGATAGGGGCAGTCTGTAATAGAATCAAACACATACACACATACTTCTATCTTCCCTCACCTAGAGATAGTGATTTGGATTTAAATTGGATAATAATGGCTAAGTTTGTATGGGCTCTTGGCCATTAGCCAACCCTTTGGACATTGCACATGTCAATGTTGTTGTCATCCGCATGTGTTATGTTGAGGTGTGGATGTACTGTAGCCCTACAACAGTGTATTCCAGTCTAGGAATTGAACTACTGTATTGATGCCCACTGCTGCCATTTGGTTGCATGCTTCTTTGATAACTGCTTTAGTAATATGCCTCCTGAGGGTACATGGGATGACGCTATGTATATTGTTGCCAAACCAACGCATGTATTCTGATAGTGAAGTATATCCACATTCTATACAGTTCTAATTCAGGTAACACAGTAACAGCTGCAATATGGCACAGGTGTGCTTGTGCATACATATCATCTGGAAATGTTATCTTACATACAGAGATATTATGTCATACTATTTACATGAGCACATATGCCTAGGTTTATCCACATGTAATTGTATTATATACACAAACATATGATATGTTCAGATTCACTTGCAACCTTGCCAGATTCATTGTATGCAGTAATGTGTTGCTATTCACAAGGATTATACAGGTGTTCCCCAGCAGCACTGTGTGACTGTCTGCATTTGTGTCATTAATTGTTCTACAAGAACTGCATCCAGCTCAGTTGTAATGTGTACATATATGGTGTCAGGGCCCTCACCTACACATTTCCACTGATAAACATATAGGTATATGGTGTACAACTAATGTAATGCCATGAAATAAATAGAGTTGTATGACTGTGTTACCAGTTCCACTGTGGCACATGTGAATCATACCCAAGGTTTTATTTGGAGGTGATGTACAGCTTGAAGTCCAGTTGTAGCATAGGTACAGGTGTAGTGTGACTGTACTGTGTCACAGACGTACTGCTACATTACACCAGTATTACCACCTGATAGTTTGGATGAGCACCTATGGATGTATGTCAGGATGTCGTGGTAGTATACCATTTTCACTGGCAAGATTAGGGGGACAGTGATTGTGATGCACGTGTTGAAGTTTGACATGTACTTATAGAAACTGCTGCTTGTATTGTGTGGTATGTCTCTAATGTCACAGACACAGCTTCCTCGATCTCATTCTGAGCACATGGGCATAGTTGATGCATTGCCATCAGTCTTACATACTGCTATACCATTCATTATAATGGATCAATTCTTAATTCACACATCAAATGCAGATCCATATGGCTAATACATATGTAAGGCAGGAATGCTTTTGGTCAGGTGTATCACATTTGGCACAGCGAACTCTCACATATTTGTTAGGCCATACTGAATTATTTTCTGCAATGCATACTCATTAGGATTTGACAGTGTAGAGTTTTCTTCAAGGTGTTCTACTAGATGATTGTGTGATACATCTTTCTGTCTTGCATCCAGTAAATACACAGCTCAGTGTTGAATTCATGTAGGAGGTTGTGGCTTTTGTGTCACACTAACCTCTCAACTGACAAGGATTGCTCCTGATTTTACATCCAGGTTTAACACTCTCCAAAAAGTGGTCACTTTTGGGGAAGGCGTGGTAAATTACCCTTAAACAATACTCCAAAAAAAGAGCACCAGGATAGCCGTTTCCACCAAACACACAATTTATTGAAGTATACCATGTAACCAGCCAATGTGAACACAACATAAATGCTGACATACACCAATACATTTTTGTCAATAGTATCACAGACTTCATCACAGATCTGATGAAGTCTGTGATACTGTTGATGAAAATGTATGATGGACAGAACCCAAGAATCTGAGCTAATGAGATGGCAGTTTAGAAGACAGAGGGAGAGCCAAAGGGATAAAATAATCTGGCTGAGGGTTTGATGGGGTAAAATGTCAAAAAGAAGCCTACTGGCTTTCCTGCCTTTAGTGGTCTGATGTAGCTGACTGCAAACAAGAGAAGACCTAGAACGTAGGGATAGGAGCTACAAAAATATGTTTAAGGTCCTGCAAAGATTTATCTTTTTCTTGAAGAAACTTAAACATATCATCAGCAGCAGCAGTCCCAAAGGGATTTTTATTGTTCAAAGGCGCATCCAGGAACTTGGCCTTAATGACCTCAGGTAAAGGCTGTAGACAAACCCAAGAGTAATGCCTCATGACAGACCCAAAGGCAGTAGCTCTGGAAGAGGCATCAGCAACATCATATCTGCATTTGACAGAGTGGCAAGACACCTCTGAGGTAAAACCAAAAATAGATCAAGCAGAAGACTTTCCTTCAGAATCAGGGAGGTCAGAAATAACTATACAACCCTAGGCAGTTAAGGCCAGAGTACATCTGGTCATCTGGGTCTGGTAATTGATGACGTGAAAGGCCAAAGTAGAAGCAGTATAGAGCTTCTTACCAGTCCTCTCCATTGTCCTACTATCCTTACCTGAAGGCAGAAGCGTGGAAGAGAGTAAAAGCTTAGAAGGCTTGTCAGATGAGACTTAACACCACATCAGGATCAGCAGAAGGACATTTAAATAAGAATTGACAATCTTCAGGAACTTTATAGAACCTATCAGGTTCCTTTGGAGCAGGAAGCTGAAAATCTGGAGACTTAGGCAGCTATAAAGGTAACTAAAAAAGCAGCCAATACAGGAGGTACTGCAGAAGGGAGTGTCCACCTGAAGCAGCTCATAATATCTCTTCTGGATATCAGATTCCTGAGAAGAATCCCACTTAATGTATTCCATCATTTTGGCTATTGTGTCACCAAAAGACAATTTCTCAAAAGGACACTCAGGGTTAATGGACTTCTCTTCATCAGAGCCATAAGCCAAAGGAGAAGGTATCCGGGAACAGCAAGACAAGGACCCTCCATCAGACTCTGAATCCTCATCAGGGGAATCAGGTTCCCTAGGCCATTTAGAAGGAGGTGAAGTCCAAGGGGAAGTAGGCACAGAAACCTCTTGGGGATATTTCAGGGCCATTACTGCATTAAACAGGCCCTGAATAAACACCTGACACTCCCTCCGAGGATCCCTAGGATGTACAGAAAAATGTTTAGTCTTCTACTTTTTCTTGGTAGGAATGTCAGTCCTAACAAACGCTGGAGGCTCTAAACCCTGTCAGGATTCAGTAAGTGTACCAGGAACCTCTTCCCTGACCAGAATCTGGGGAATCCCTCTAGGGCCCTCTGAGATAATCAACCAAAGTTCTCCCTCAACATCCAGAGCAGATGCCTGCAAAGCTTCTGAGGACATGCAAAAGGAATGATCCATGTCAGCCTCCAATGGGGTCATGGCAGAGGAATCTTATGTAGAAACTGGACAGCCTACAGAGTTATCATCTGTTTCTAGAGAAATGTCAAGTGAAGGCTGGACAGCCAAAGAATCTGGCTGAGATTTCTTGGCCTTCTTCTTGCTTAATGGCAGTACCTCAGGGTTAATAGATTCTACCATGCTACCCTGGGCTAATTGTTTAAGCCTCTGGTTCTCGAGATAAATGGCCAGGAAAGACAACTGGCTTCTAAGAGTCTTAGGCACAAACACATTACAAATACTACAGGAGATTTGGCTGTAAGAAGCACCCAAAGAAAAAGATGACACTGTTTCTGATGATCCTTATTTGAAATCTGCCTCCCATACTAGCATTTTCCCTTCTTGGATGACATGAGCTCCAGGTAACCAAAGGAAAACAAGACTAAAAGTAAAATAAAAAAGACCTCAATGGGGCACTTATATGATGGCTAGGTATTCAGCACGGCAAAAGGCCATTCAGACCAATAAGCAATGATGGCATTTGGACTGGCAGTAAAGAGGTTCTGGGTAATGGCATACAAGATCTAAAGGCTTTGGTATACGGGTTTATATTATATTTTCAAAATTTTCAAACATCGGACGCCATATGGCCAACACCATATGAGTGATATTTGAAATTTTGAAAATATAATAAAAAAAAATAAATAAAAAACTATACTTACCTAAATGCTGCGCCCCCACACCCCCACTACTTAAATATTCCTACTCAGAGATCGCACTGCATTGAAGTAAAGGGAAAATATTCCCTATGGCGATTTCCATGTTAAGCTTGCAACGTTTTGACATTTCAACCAATCGGGTTCGCTCAATACGCGTCCGCCATTTATAATTTTTGATCGCGAGATAGGAACCCTTGGTATACTGCCCAGATGTTGGGCTGTCCTTAGCAGGTGATCCCCAAGGTGAAGAATATTGCAACAATGATATAGTAGGACATCAATTTGAAATGCATTTAGAATAATTACCGGAGAATAATTCCAGCTACTTTTTTAATATAAAGTAATGAATGGTTATAAAAACTGCAGTCTGCTAAGTATACATGAATGAGAATAATGAGTATGATAAGAGATGCTCAGTCACATGTAGTAGGTACAGTACATGCAGGTTAGCTGAATCACTGTAACACTTATAATTAGGAAACATCACCCGTTACAAAGAATTTATAGTGATCTAGTTAAGTGACTAATATGACAAATGGAAAGAGATGCACAAAATCATATGTGACAATAAAAAATGAAAAAGTTTAATCAGTCATTACATTTAATAAGTAATAAAATCTCATGGATTACAAATAATTCTTCAAAATATTCTATCTCCTTGCAAGCAAAATATAAGTATGTTAATTCTATATTAGTGTTTAAAAATTATAAACATACAGGTTTAAAAAAAACTGGGCTTTAACAATAGTATTCATTTCCTTTACTACAGGACATACCAAAATACTAATTATGGTATAAAATGGAAGAGTGGCAGAAGAGATGTTTTATATTTTGGTTTAAATTCTTAAAAGAAATGCCTTCATTTTCAATTGACAGTATAGTATATTTATAGAAACTGAATCCTGAAGATTGGCTATCCATAAAAATGATTACACAATGCATGTTTTCTAAAATGCAGGTTGTGACAGAGATTGAGTTAAAAAAGTATTCTAGCCTATTAAAATATTAATATCAGTATTATTAAATAGGCAGACATCTACATATTTTTTTGCCAGATCTTTTTACAATAGTATTAAACCTTGGCTCTAGATAAGTGTCACTGTTCAAGTGAGACCCCAACCCCATGTGCAAAAAATCGAAAAAAGGGGTTGTGGATGGATGGATGGATGGACCTAATAATGAGATTATTAGGAATAACAAGTGTCTCATTAAACAGACACATAAATATTTGTCAGTAAAACATCTGAACACTTGGGAGGTCACTAATCAAAACTTCAGTAGTCTTGAGAAGACCTGTGAGCACTATATTAGCACGGCACTGAAATAAATACTAACATTACGATAGTCAAATTGCTGTAAAGCATAGCTCTCTGAACATTACATAAAGCAAAAATATAAGTAAACACATTTTTCTGACTCAGCTTACAAAGCATTCATAGATTTACTTGTGAGGGATAGCTGGTCTTAGCAGGATGAGATTCAGAGCTTCTGAGCTGCAACAAAGAGGAAAAAATTTATTAAAATCACTTTAAAATAAAACAATATATCAAATGAACTGGAAAATATGAACACACAAACATCTAAAACTACATTTTCTGCAGTGACTACACCAGAGAAGGAGATCATCTCTATGCATCTGAGAACTAATAAATAACAAGAAGGACCAAGTCACAAATAAAATGAAAGCAGATCAACTTCCTGGTCTTGAAGATATAAAACAGCACTACAACCACTGCAATCAGTGATTCAGAAATTCTCTAACCAAATTCAATCACTTGGAGATACAATAAATCAAATAGCGAGCAAACTGAAAAAAACAGAAGCAATATTTCAACGCAAAGGAACTAAGTATTCATCTGGATCAACTGAGGAGGCAAAACATGCTTTTATTAATGCATTTAATGATGTGCCCAAGTGAAGATGGCATGTAATATTCAATTATGAAGGTATCAGAGTGCATCGCTAGAAAAAAACATTAAGTATATTGAAATAATTTACAGTTAGTCAAGGTAACTAGTAAATTTTTGGCATTAACATAAAAATAAATACTAATTTGCCTTTTGTTTGGGACTTTGACTGTGCTTTGGAGCGTGTTTCTGACCAGAAGGTTACATTTGCTCGGTTTGTACTCAGCAGAGGTTATTTTGGAGCATCCTGTTTCTCCTTGCAAGAATCTTCTTGTGCTAATGCTTGTATTCATTGCAGAGATAAACTGAATGAATGATAGGCATGATGAAGTTGACAATATGCTTTTACTTTCAATCTTTTTAACATAATAATGAGTCCAATATGGATCATACAGAACACTGTGCTAGGAAACCTTAAAGTTATATTTACAGTTAAACAAATTTGACTTACACGTTTACTAAAAGTTATGTAATTGTCTTTTTCATTTCACTGATCACTTTAGACTTTAAAAAGTCACAACTGGGGTTGTTAGACATTATATATGGGTTTATAGGGGTGTTATGCTATACTTAGTCTACTTAAATTGTATTTTTATCTTTAAAATTATTGTTAAAAAAATAGGTTGTAGAAGATGTAATTGGATTCAAAGTTTGTATTATGTATCCATACATAAGCCACTATGCTTTGTTACATTACTCTCTTCCTGGCAAAGTAGGAGTGTGGTTAGGCACAGGATTTTAGCAGAAAGAGCTAAGTGCCATATGCCACTCTGTTTAAATTTGTGCCTTACATATTGGTTTATATGGTATAAGGAGATAGCTATTTACCATCCAACAGTTTATTTTTGTAAGAAGGGATAAATATGGATAGTAGATTCATGGAACATTAAAGGTATACAAATTAAAAAGAAAATATATTTTTTTCACTTAACATTTAAATCAAAAGCAGAAATAATATTTGTGCAAGAGACCCATATGCTATTTAGTCACTGGGCTCAAGACATGGGGAAAATGGCTCAAAACAATTATTGTAGCAGGTAACAAATCTAATAGCATGGTAGTTGCAATTATAATTAAAAAAATCACTTAAAGACAATATTTTCCAATATGACTCAGATGTGGATGGGAGATGGTATTATTTAGCTGTCAAAAATACATTTCTTGATAAGTTGGTGTTACTTTTGAATATCTGTACCACCTGTACAAAACAACATGAGTTTATTATGACACTCTGTGAGATATTAAGTCTTTTTCCAAACTGCTACTACATAGTAGGGGAGACTAGGATGCAGTAATTGATCCTACAACTGACAGAACAAGTAGAATCAAAACATATATTTATGCCTGTACAGCAAGTTCAGATTTTAAGAGCTCAGATTTTAAACATGGGCCAGGTTGGACTTTTTTCTAATCTTAGAAGTATTTCTAAGAACTAATCTAGCCTTTCATAGAAAACCGAGATTTTTCTCAGATCACTCTAGAATTACACTTACTATTAATTGGTCCAATGTTTCTAATTTAAAAAAAGTTGGGTACAACTGGACCTTAAGCCCTAATTTACTTCAAAAAGAAGATATTATACACAAAGTTAATTATACATTAGATGAACTTGGGGTAATGTTTCCAATTCACAAATCCCATTCAATATCCAGCGGGTAGCCAGTAAGACTCAGATCAGGAGAACCTTCATAAATAAAGCAACATACTATAAGAAATTATATAATTTAAAGGAAGCTACATTAAAAGAAAAGATTAACAAACTTTAAGAGGAACTTTATGTAAACTATTCAATTTCTGAAAAATGTTTAAATAATCTTCAAAAAGAACTTTACCTACTACACGTAAAACAACAGTCATTTAATGAAATGAAAATATTGACTTGATATCCGGAATGGGAACAAGGTCCTTCAAAAGTACTAGTAAGACTGAAAAATATTAATAAAATCTCCCCTCTGATAACTGATATAACATACCAAGGGAAAATCTACTACACAAATGAAGAAATTGTACAAATCTAACACTCAAAACCAATAAAAAACAAAAAAAAACTTTAAATCCAGGAGGAAGGTTGTTATTGTGTCTTTTGGCTTTTCCCAGTTAGGGGTCGCCACAGTGGAACTCCGGTCCGCTAATGATTGGCTGTAGATTTTTACGTGCCAAGTTGCCGGCCCTGACAAACAACCTTCAACGAAGGAATGCCCATTCATGCATGTCTCCACACATAAGACACTCTAGCTGAGAATCGAACGGGACAACGTTTTACTGTGAGGCGACAACACTACCGCAGCACCACCACTGCAGTTTAAATCCAGAAGGAAGGTGCAGCTCAAAAACACAAGTCAAGCACAGAATGCCAAATAGGAATGTATTTAGCGTACCACCACTTTATTCAAATTCTTTCATCATAAAACAGACTTTTTCACAACAAGAAACGAAGAGCATCAGCAAGGAATACTATTTAAACCGTTTCCAAGCAATTCATTGGTCAGGACTTAGCAAGTTAATTGATAACACAAGATCTCGTTTTCCTTATTCATTGTACAATATAAAAGTTCTTAAAGAAAACTCAACCATTAAAACCAAGTACATACACTTTAAAATAATTCATATATGCATATAATATATATATATATATATATATATATATATATATATATACGTACACTTTAAAATAATTCATATATGCATATAATAATTATATATATATATATATATATATATATATATATATATATATCTATGTATACATATGTCCATAAATATACCTAAGTCAATCTGTTAACCACAACATCCAAGATGTTAAAAACAATACATAAATTTTAATCTTAGTAAAGAACTAATGGACAACCTGTCATTGAGCCCAGGTTGTTGACAGGCATTCATCCTGATTTGCCACTTTAACTCTACAAATTCAAGGTTCTCATCAAATGCACACACACACGCCCCCCGAGTACCCAGCTCAATATGATCTATTGCTCCAAATTTAAAAGAGTGTGTAGGGAACATCTTGATATGCTTGTATAGTGCATTCCTCTCATTATGCTGTTTGATGTCATATAAATGCTGGTAGATTCTCTGTTTGAGAGCTCTCTTGGTTTTACCTATATAAAAACCATTACATAGGTCACATAATGTGATGTAAACTATTCCCTTGGAGTAACAATAATACTTTTTATGAGGCAAGATGATCCCAAAACATTTACGTGCCATTATGCCATTGTCAAAGATAAAGGAACATTGTGCACATCTCCCACATTTAAAATTACCAAAGTCACCTGGATTACATATTTTTCTCCCAACCAGCCCCTTCAGGGAAATGTCCTTTTTATACACCACGAGGGGATGTGAACCTACTCTTTTGACCACCTCATTGTCAAAATTAAAAATGGATCAAAATTTACATATGACCTGTTTGATGTCAAAAAAATGTATAGTAAAAGGTAAAGTTAGGGCCATCTTGTATCTACTCTGCCCATACGGCTCAATGTCATCCCTTTTTGGTAAACAAGTTGACAACAGGACAGTGTAAATCTCCTGCTCCCTTTTTGTTCTAACCTCTTCAGCTATAGTGCTGATAAAGGAAGTTGGATAGCCCCTTCTCTCCAACATGACCTGCAACGTGTCACATTCACCCAAAAAGTCGACTTCGTCAGAGACCATCCTGGCCAATCTGATGAATTGTCCCTTGACAGGAGATTTCTTTTAGTGTAGAGGATGCCGACTCTTAAAATGTAGCAAAGAATTTGAGTAAGTTAGCTTCCTGTACAAGTGAGATGTAAACACTTTCCTATCATAGTCCTTCTTGATCATAATGTCAAGGTAGTGCAAATAATTATTGATGTTATGTGATCCTATCTCGCCTACATTCTGAACTGATGGGTTCGTTGCCGATCCCTCGGCTCCGACTCGGCACGCTTATGCTATAGAGCGAGGCCTCTAATTGGCTGAGCTATCTTTATCCCGGGATGCACCACCACTAATCCCCCAGATCTCGTTTGCCGCTAGCAAGCTTAGACGTGGTCCCAACATTGGCTGGGCTAAGTACTATTTATTAGGCTTTTTCCTGTCACAAATTTCCTAATTTTGAACCCAAAAGCTGTTTTAACAGCTATTGTTGTATATTGGTGTGATTGGTGAATTTTTGTTGGAAAATTCATGATTTTTTTAGTCAGGGAAGGTTTCCCGTTTTAGTTAGAGGGGCCTTCCCCTGTTACTTTGCTGTTTGTGTATCTTCTTGGGTCAAGTACCCATTTAAGTTAGAGGGTCTTGACTCTCTTTATCTCGTCTTTGTCTACTAACTGTTTAGTTTAAAAAAAATATATATATATATATATATATTGTGGTTTTATTTGTTAAACTTCATATTTGTTAAAACTTGTTGTATTTAACTAAGTGTAGTGTTTTTCCACTTAGATAGTTATGTCTAAAGAACACAAACCCTCCGGGTTTAAGAAATGCATGAGGTGTGGGTTTTAAATGTCCATAACGGACGACCACTCCTCATGCGTCTATTGCTTAGGTGCTAAACACCCACAAGAGTCGTGCAGTGTGTGCCACGCGTTCTCTTCTAGAGTCCTCCAGGAGAGGAAAAACAAATTAATCCTCAAGGGATTAATCAAGCCTTCCTTCAAGGAGGCTTTATCTTCCTCTCTGTCTCCTTCTAAAAAGAAGAAAGCGTCGGCTCCGACCAGTCAGTCGGAACCGACCGCTAAAAAAGCTAAGCAGACTTCTCCATCGGCTCAACGGACTTCGGAGCCGAGGTCGGAATGGTCTGCCTCGATGCCTCCAGCCTCGACCCCTCTGGTTTCGGAGCCGAGGTCTGGGACATCGAGAGGCGGGCCACCCTCATCGGCTCCACTGATATTGGAGCCGATAAGGGTTACCGGCTCAGACTCTTCCCCCTCGGAGCCGAAGTCCTTATCGGCACCGAGGGAAATTTCCTTGAAACTTTCTTCGGAGCCGATAGTTGTTGAGTCCTTTCGGAGCCGGTCCCCGAGCCCTTCGGAGTCGATGGAGAAATCGGTTCGGGCCCGATCGGTATCCTCTAGATCATCCAAGATGTCTGATTCGGACATCGACAGGGTGCTCCTTCGACTCTTCCAGTCTTCGGTGTTCCAAAAGCTGGTTTCGGCTCCAGCCCAGTTGGCTTCGGAGCCAATGGTCCACTCCCCTACTGTGGTTCCTCCTCCAACAGCTTCGGCACCATTGGAGCCGGTGCTGGTGGAACCTGTGGAGGTGTTAGGGTCGGGCCCGACCCTTGCTCCAACTCCGGCTCTTGGGTCGGAGTTCAGTACACAGACTTCTTCCTTCGGCCCTGGGGGGGAGGCTTCGGGATTGATGCTTTCGGTCCCAAGTCTCCCTCTTGGTGCGTCGGCGGGAGTACCGTCCACTGTCGTGGCCACGGAGGTGGGACCCTCCCAGGATTCTGGTGGTCCCGCCTTCAGGGCTATGAGGAGCGCTTTCGCCAAATCTTCCTTGGCTACCTCCATGGTTTCCCCAGCTACCTCCCTGCATACGGAGACTGGGTCATTGGCAGTCCCCCTGTCTTTAGACAGTGGAGCCCCTGGGCCTCAGGTTACCCCCGCTGGGGTTTCTCCCCCTCCTGGAGGTCCTTCTGAAGCCTCTTCGGAAGAACCCCCAGGAAAAGGACGTGCAAGAGGAAGCACGTTGACTCCCCTGATGAGTCTTTGACATCTGACACTGATCTCGATGATGCAGAGGGGTCCCCTAAGTCGTCCTCGGATGATGTCTCCTTTGCAGACATCCTAGAAGCCCTAAAACAGCGAGGCGGCTGGCAGTCCAAACCTCCCTCTGCTGATGAGTCGGTGTTCCTGAAGGCCTTCGGGGCTCAGCCCTCCGCCTCCTGGGTGTCTCCGCCCTTCGAGCTCTTGGATTTGATCTGTCGAAGGGCGTGGGAACACCCAGACTCTGTGGAACCGGTGCCTGCTCGTCCGAACAAATTTCTCTCAGCGCCCCCTGATAGAGAGTTCCTTACTAAAGGTGTGGCTGTAGATGCTTTGGTGGTGGCATCTGCTACCCAGCAAGATGTAGCAGAGGCTTCTACGTCCGTCCATCCTCCTAATAAGGAGTCTAGGAGCATGGATCGGTACGGAAAGCGCACCCTTAGTTCAGCGGCCTTTACACTGAGGTCCTTGAACTACCTGACGCACTTTACCAGATTTCAGAGGGATCTGATTAAGGAGCTATCCGATACCCTCTTGGGTAACCTGCCTGAGGAGCTGGCCCAGACGGTTGGCTCTCAGCTGGCTACAATGTCGTCCATTTCAACTCGTCCATGAGGCTCATTTCAGTATGCGGCGAAGGCGAGTAGAGCGGTACAGGCATTGCTCTCGGAGACAAGCCTGGCTCCACCTGTGTCATTTCGCGGAGGCCTTTAAGTCTTCATTTGCTGACGCCCCCTTTGATGGGTCCTCCCTGTTTGGACCCAAGGTAAAAGACACACTAACCCGCTGTGAGCAGGAGGGTAAGACTCTGACTGCCGTAGGGGCACGATTTTCCACTCCCTTTCGGCCTTATCCCAAGGCTAAAAGAGGAGGGAAAATGTGGTTCCGTAGATCTCAGAAGCCTTACCCCTCTCAGCAGGAAGGTTCCCCTTCCAGAGGCAGAGGAGGGGGAAATTCATCCGGAAGACGCCGTCATAGAGGTGGCAGAGGCCCTCGCAACACTGGAGACCGCGAGTCCTTTCGTGGCTCTTCAGCCTTTCATAGTCCCTGAGGGATTGCCCGGCTGTGCTGCTCCGGAGCCAGTCGGGGGTCGTTTCTCGAAGCACCTGAAGGCCTGGGAAGGGATCACTCAGGACCAATGGGTGCTTCGGATTATCGCCGGAGGTTACTCCATCCCATTCTCTCACCCCCCCCCCTCAGTCCAGGAAAATCCCGGACCCGCCACCCAGTCAACGGGATACCGCAGCCTCAGAAGTTTCAAAACTGCTGCAAAAAGGAGTCATCCAACCGGTCCCCGCAGATCAGATCAGATTAGGGACTTACTCAAGATTCTTTTTGGTGCCAAAAAAGACCGGGTTCTTGAGGCCCATTTTGGACCTCAGTATACTAAACCATTCAGTCAGAAAGTCCAAGTTCCGAATGGTCACTCTACAAACCATTCTCCCATTGCTGGAGAAAGGTGTTTGGATGTGCTCCATAGATCTCAAGGACGCGTATTATCATATCATGATACATCAAGCGTCCAGGAGACATCTGCGCTTCAGCCTAGGAGGCAGTCATTTTCAGTTCCGTGCGCTGCCCTTTGGTCTCACCACAGCCCCCAGGGTGTTCACCAAGTGCTTGGCAGTAGTGACTGCTCACCTGAGAAGTCTAGGATTCCAGGTGTTTCCGTATCTAGACGACTGGCTCCTAACTGCCACCTCCAAGCATCTACTTCTGCGGAGCCTACAAGCCACTATATCACTGGGCAATTCCCTTGGAATCATCTTCAATTGGCCAAAGTCTGTGCTGCGGCCATCTCAACAAATAAGATTCATAGGGGTAGAGATAGACTCAAACCAAATGCGAGTCTATCTACCTACAGACAGAATTCAAACCATACAAAATCAAGTTCGAGCCTTACTTCCCAGGTCCAAAGCCCCAGCCAGAATGGTCCTGCAGCTATTGGGATCCATGTCTGCCACAGTTCTTCTAGTCCCCTTGGCAAGGTTGCACATGAGAATCCTCCAGTGGCTTCTTTCAGCTCAGTGGTCCTTTCAGGAACTCCCTCTCAGTCACCTCATATGGATCACGGAATCTTGCAAACGGGACCTTCGCTGGTGGCTAGTGCCCTCCAATTTGGATCAGGGACGACCCTTTGTTCTTCCTCCTCCAGCGGCCACTTTGACCACGGACGCCTCCCAGATGGGGTGGGGGGGCATTCCCTGGGCAGGTCAGTCCAAGGCAAATGGCACCCGGAAGAGACTCTTCTTCATATCAACATCCTAGAAATGAGGGCAGTACTCCTGTCCCTTCAAGCCCTTCACGATTATCTCCCTCAGGGCGTAATTGCTGTTCACTCAGACAACATGTCAGTTGTCTGGTACCTGAACAAACAGGGAGGAACCAGATCCTATCCTCTTTGCAGAGAAGCCATGAGAGTTTGGGAATGGGCAGTCTTGACCAAACGTTTCCTAGTGACTACTCACATACCGGGCAAGTCCAATGTCATAGCCGACAGATTGAGCAGAACCATCCTCTCTCCTCACGAATGGTCTCTGAATATGACAGTTGCAAGTCAGATTTTCAGCGAATGGGGAGTTCCGTGTTGCGACCTCTTCGCGACTCCTCTGAATGTGAAGTGCAAAGAATTCTTCTCCCTAACCCCGGCTCCGGGGAAGAGGCCCATGACTCATTAGTCCATTCTTGGCCCACCGGCTTGCTTTATGCCTTCCCTCCAGTTCCTCTCCTCCCCAGGGTGATTCAAAAGGCATCTCTCTTGGGGAGCAAAATGATCTTAATTGCTCCTTACTGGCCTCGTCAAGTGTGGTTCCCCTATCTTCGGAAACATGCTCTGGAAGGTCCATGGTTCCTGGACCAGGTCCCAGACCTACTGGTTCATCAGTCGGGACTATTCCACCAGTCCCTACACACCTTAAAATTGACGACCTGGCTCCTCCTCTTCCGATGATAGTCAGGAGTCATACATTGGATCCAGATGTTGTGCACATATTATCTTCGGCCCATAAGTCTGCTACAAAGAAACTGTATTCTAGCAAATGGAAAAGGTTTGCTATTTGGGCTCAACTCCGGGGCCTGGACCCCATTTCTATTCCCGTGGCAGAAGTACTAAAATTTCTGACCTCTCTTTTCAATCAAGGCTCTTCAGTTTCTACCATCAAAGTACAATTGGCAGCAATTTCTAATTTTCACAAATCCATAGATCCACCTTTAATGAGCAACAGATTGTGTAAGACCTTCTTGAAAGGTGCTGCTCTATTAAGACCTCCGATTTCTCATCCTGCACCTCCATGGGATCTCGATATAGTCTTACATGCCTTGACTTCTTTCCCCTTTGAACCGGCAGCTACCTGTGATCTAAAGTTTCTATCATGGAAGACAGCCTTTCTGGTGGCGATTACTTCTGCCAGAAGAGTTTCAGAGCTTCAAGCTTTGTCAGCGAAACCCCCATACTTGGTTTTTCATAAAGACAGAGTATCCCTCAGACCAAATCCTTCCTTTGTTCCTAAAGTTTGTTCTACTTTATGCTTACAACAGTCGTTAGAGCTTCCAGTTTTTTTTCCCAAAATACTCTAACAAAGCGGAGTTTATATTCCACACACTAGATGTCCACAGACAGTTACATTTTTATTTAGACAGGACCAAACAAACAAGGAAAACAGATCAGTTGTTTGTATCCTTTGCAGATAACAAATTGGGCAACGCTGTCACAAAGGTCACTATTGCCAAATGGATCAGGGACTGTATTACTCAAGCTTATATTTATTCTAACAAAGAGCTTAACACCTCTGTCAAGGCTTATTCTACAAGGGCTATGGCTACTTCGGTAGCATTTCACTCTAAGCTTGCTATTAGTGACATTTGTGCTGTGGCTACATGGTCTTCCCCGCACACCTTCATTTCCCACTACAAATTAGATGTGGCATCTAGAGGACGAGCTTCATTTGGTTCCACAGTGCTCAGGAGTGTTTTCCAATGAGCCACCCGGGATTTAGGTGCTAGGGACGCTGTCCCATCAGTTCAGAATGTAGGTGAGATAGGATCACATAACATCTTTTAGTTATGTACTCACCATAACTTCAGATGTTTGGGATCCATCTCGCCTACATTCCTAATAACCCACCCTCCTTCCCCCTTCCTTGGAGATCAGAGGATATCAGAAGGTCCGAATCCTGTTGTTTCATCTTGAAACATCTAACAATGTTATATAACCAAGTTGTGCATGTGTGCATGAATGCGGACAAACAAGATCTGGGGGATTAGTGGTGGTGCATCCTGGGATAAAGATAGCTCAGCCAATTAGAGGCCTCGCTCTATAGCATAAGCGTGCCGAGTCGGAGCCGAGGGATCGGCTCCGAACCCATCAGTTCAGAATGTAGGCGAGATGGATCCCAAACATCTGAAGTTATGGTGAGTACATAACTAAAAGTTTTTAACCATGATAAATTTCAAAAAATCAGTAGTGTTGTTAATATAGGTGAAAAATCTTTCCAAGTCACCCTCACTACCTTTCCAAAAAAAAGGACTAACTCATGTAGATATCGGCCATACAGTACTCAAAGATGTTTAAAGTCCAAGTCTAAGATGTACAAGTTCTCCCACTGAGCAAGGACAATGTTAATGAAAACTGGGGTGCAACAAGCTCCCATGGCAACCCCTGTGTCTGCTTAAAAATTTGTCCCTCAAATGTGATGAAGTTGTTACCAAGGGCTAACTCCATACAACTATGAAGTGTGAGAATGGTATTGTGGTCCATACTTGTATTGAAACAAAGGTCATCGTAGAACTATTCAATACCTAAGTCATGGGGGATTACTGATAAGAGGTCACAAATGTCAATGGTGACCATAATTAAATTGTCTGCGTACATTTCTGGCTTAATTTGACCCAAAAAGTCCCGGGAATCCTTAATCACCCATTGTCTGTCATCCAACACGTTTCACCTTACTATCAATAAACTTAGCTAAACAAAAAGTCTTTGAAGCTTTCATGTCCACAATTAGATGAAGGGGTGGGTTAATTATGGATTTATGGACCTTGGGTTTTCCAAAAATAGTGGGGATCCGTGGATGTTTAACATCAAGAAACTCATGAACCTCCAAGCTGATTTGACTGTTGAAATGTAATTCTTCTAATGTCAAATCAAAATTTCTATAGGCTATGTTAAGCTCGTTTCTAGACACCTCAGTATATGTGTCACTATATAACAACTCAAAGATTTTTTGGTTGTAGGCATCATTGTTCATAACTAGCAATCCCCTATCTTTGTTGGGTTTCATGAGTCTTAAATCACCGCTATCCAAAATACTATGTAATAGCGTTCTTTCAGTTTGTGTAAGGTTAGTTATGTCATGGTGCCTATTCTCATTTAAAATTTCCCTAATCTATAACTCACATAGGTGCTCATAAATTTGCACCATAGGATGAACCAGAGGCATAAAGGTACTAGGCCTAGATAACCGTAATAGATTTGTGGTCAAAGTTTCATCAGAAAAATATAAAGCAAGGTTCAACTTCCTACAGAACATTTTCAGTTGTAAGATAGTGTTAGTGATGTTAGCTTTCCTAGCAGACACAAAATTAAACCCTATGGAAAACAACTCAGCCCATTCAAAATTTATATTGGCTTGACTGTAGTTATAAACAGTGAAATCACCAGCACAGTTTTTAATAATAATGACATCATCATCATTTTCGACACCATTAACACTATCAAAGCTTATCTCTAATAAGATCCCATTCTCGCCCTCCACTGTCCCTAACGAGATTGGTGACCAGCCCTCTAATTAATTTTACCCTGGTTGTTCTGGTTCCATAATCTCTCTGATCTCCTCAGGGGTGGTGGGTCTAAAGGGATATCCATTGGATTACTGTTAAAGTAATCACATTCCATTTCATTACCAAAATCAGTATACGAACTACTATTGTTAAAATAAGTATCTTGTTGCCCCATAGGCCCTACCAGCCTCATAGTCATTTTTGTCTCTTAAAAGTGTCTTTTCTTTATTCACCTTTAATTTTTGTAGCTCATTGTCAACAGTCATGAAAATATTAAAAAATTCATTTTTCCTGTGTTCAAAAAACAAATCATTCTTAATACAAGCCTCCAGCCTGTTAATATCCCTTAGTAACAAAGCCATTTTTTGTTGTTGTCTACTATCAATAAATTAAGAAGCTCACAGCCTTGCTTATTGAAAAGTTTCAAAAGGTCTTGATGCAGCTGTGAGTCTTTAATAAGCCCTTTTGGAAATTTCCATGACCAGAGACCTTTAGGTATGTGTTCTCTGTTTAAACATACCTGTAAGTAGTTGTTTTCCAGCTGAAGACGTTTGTATCTAGTTATGAAATTGTACAAATCTCTGAACAATTATACTCTTACACATATAGCAAACAAAATCTACTATTCACAATATAAGAAAAGGAACAATTTTTAAATCAATTAGAATTCCCAAAACTTAATCAAAGTCAACAGGATTTTCTTACAGCACCCTTTACCTAACAAGAAATTCTGCTAATGATTAATAATCTTAAACTGAGTAAAGCCCCGGGACCTGATTGTTACACTACAGACCTTCAGTCAAAAAATCTCAAAAATAATATTGCACTTGTTCGAGTACACAAAGGACAATTGTATCACAGATCAGTACCTTAACAACTCCAGAACAATTTTTATTCCTAATGAAAGATTTGGCACTAAAAATCCATGGAATTACAACCAATTTCTTTGATTAAGCTAGATAAGAAAATATTTGCTTCAGTACTATCTAACAAACCAAAACCTGTTTTATCAAGCATAATCTAACCTAACCAATCTGGTTTTGTAAAAAGCAGACAAACTTGTGATAATACATTAATACTAAATATGGTTATACTTTTTAAACAATATAATAACTCAATTTCTACCCTTACAATTGATGTGTTTAAAGCATTTTACAGACTTAACTTAGATTCCTTTTCTCAATGTTGTATTAAGGACTACCGCAAACCTTTATTAATTTAATCAGAGCTCATTATATGAATGCTCATACAACTTTACATATAAATAAGACCATTTCCTGACCAATAAAAATCATGAATGGAACAAGGCAAGGTTGCTCATTACTCCCGTATCTAATTAAATTATATATAGAACTTCTTTTCTTTCTCATAACACAAAAACACTTTCACTACATACCAGTCATATAATGCAAAGATTGCATTAACAGCTTTTGTGAATGGTTTAAACCTCTATTTACTTTACTCAATACCAACTTACCAAAAATATTAGGTTCTATTGACATACTGAAGAAAAGAAAAACACCAACTACACAGTGGAATGAAGTGCCCTCACATCTAAAAATACAAATCCAGTAAATTCAATGAAATGTGAAGGATATGGACACAGCCAGCATTATAGAATCCAAGTAATTTAATAGAAAATCCAAGCAGTATATTAAAAACAACAGACAGAACAAAAAACTAAATGGATAAGTGCTTTCACACAAAAAACAGCACTTCCTCAGATCCTAAATTGCATTATACATATCACTTCCATTCATGTAATACTAAAACACAACAAAAAAATCACATGATGATATTAAAAGGAACATCAGCAAATAGTATACAGAGAAAAACTAACCAATCAGCTGGAAGGGGTGTGGTAACAACTGATTTCATTCATGCATACATAGAACATGCTATGTAAGTAGCTAGATGTGACTAAACCAATCAGGTCACCTAAAAAGAGGGTGTGATTTCAAATAAGGTTTCATTATACCATACCCCCTATCAGCATGAAGTAAAATAATCCATTTTGGCTTGTTCTCTTCAGTTCTGTTAATGATATCCCCCAAACTAGGAGCAGTTTATGTAATATGTAAATCTAAAAAAATGAAGGAACGTGCATTGCAACAGTTCAAAACATATTTAGCTAGGGCATTATTAACAATGGAAGTTCTAATGTCATATAGATGTTCCTGAAAGCACTCTTTCAAAGATAGTTCATCTTTCCAACATATCTTGTTAGCTTATGAGAGAATTGAAGATTTGGTTAGTCCAGAACTGAGATTTGTGTTTTACTATTGGATTTTATGTTATATGAATAGAAGTGATGTGTGTAATGTGATTTAGGACCTGAGTAAGCACCATTTTTGCAGTGAAAGTGTTTATCCATTTAGTTTTTGTTCTGTCATTTTTATTATACTGATTGGATTTTCTATTAAATTGCTTGGATTTTATAATGTTGGCCATGTCTGTGACCTTCAAATTTCATTCAATTAGCTGTATTGACATATTCTCAAAATTCTCTAATTACAAACTAAATTTGATTAAAATCCTTTATTTTCCTTTACATCCAAATTATAATGTAATCAACTACTGGCTGGCATCTGAAATTAAATTAATTAATTCATTAAAATACTTGGGTGTATTTTTTCAACGTGACCCAATTTTATTTTATCAAAATAATTTAATCAAACTATGGATGACTATTGAGCAAGATATCCTTAGGTGGAATAAACTGAAACTTTCTTTTCTATCAAAATGTGCTATTATTAAAGCAAATATATAACTGAGACTATTATTTCAATTAAATGCCTCTAACTTGATAATACAGTGCATATTTATTTAGAAGTATCAATACAAATTTATCCAAATTCATATGATTTCCTAAACTGGTTAGAATTAGTTACCAGAAAATGATATACCCCCAAAAATTGGTGGATTTGACCTCCCTCACTTTAAACTTTACTATGACATAATTAACTCTCGTAGAATTGTAGCAATATCTGAATATAACCTGAGCAGGAATGACTGGAGCCATATCTGGGTCAAAATATGGTACAATTATATAAATAAGTACATATTTAATCCTAAAATTCTACCCTTTCTCAATAATGAGAGTCTTAGAAACATCAAAATACATAAATCTCTAAAAAATAAGATAATAATCTTATAAAAAATAACAGAATCACTAAACTTAACAAGCTCATTCAAGATTCTACAACCAATGCATCTTACCCCAAATCTCAAGCTAAACAGGGTAATGCTTAATCTAAATAGTTATCCCCTACTCAAAGGGAAGAGTGTATTGGATATATATACTCACAGAAGTCTATCAATTAATGACATGAGAAGTGCTTTGAACCTCCCCAAAATTATATTGTTATATTGAGACAAGTGAGAGAGATGATCTCAAAGCTTTTAGAAGACCCTAAGGTGGATGATAATAATAATGTAAATATATGTAAAGCATTATGGAATGTTTTATACTCGAGAAAAAAAAACAATATCAAATACATTTAAACTAATCATGTCTCTCTAATATCAAAACACTATTCTCTATTATAATTATTGGACTAAACTAAATCCAGCAAGTACAAGCAATCAAAAAATTCGGTCTATCCAATTAACTTCAAAATTACTCCCCTTTAAAAAGTTTGTGTATACTCAATTGATGATTACAAATAATGCATATTTAACCCCAGATACATGTCTTCTGGAGCTGTAAATGCTCCTATAAACTATGGTGCTCTTTAAAATTCAGGCTAGAGAAGATGAGATATGAGAAATCCACCTTATCCTGGGAATTTGAAATTCTACACATCCCCTTCAGGATTAACAAACCAAAACTGCATATTTTAATCACTCTCTTCTCTCTGATTAAATTATATATCACTCAGAACTGGCTTGACAAATCAAATATGTCATGGGATGGTTTCAAACAAGTGGCAATTAAGCATATAACAGCACACAAATTGATAATAAATAATCAGAGTAAATGTTAGTACTTATTATATGCAATATTGGAGCATACTCCTGGACCATATTTTACAATAGCATTAACAGTATATACATGGATATAACTAGTTAATAAAGCAGACCAAACCCAAAGATATATCATGTTTAACACACTCATTTTTTTCTGTATATAATTACTTTTTATCAATTCAATACATGAAAGACATAGGCATTTAGCACTTTTTGTATATAGTTTTTAGGTTCAGTATTGCAATTTATTAAACATTTTTCCTGTTTGTATTCATAATTTCTATATTGTTGATGAATGTCTATGATTGTTATGTAAAAGTCTAAACATAAATCACAATAAAGATATTGGAAAAAAAACTTCAGTACTCCCAAGGTTATAAAAACTTTTTTTCATGGTTAAACCCCTAGTACTCTCTAAGTGGCAAAACCTCCCACCTCTAAGATATATACATTGTCAAAGAAGGGGATGAATGTGATAAAATGAAGCACTCATCTTCTCACTCCTCTTCAAGTCTGATTGATATTATGAGACATTGGCCACTAGTGATGTCATTCTACGCACCAATCAACTGAACCACTATAAGTCATCCATATTCAAATCTTATTGGAAGTACATGATTTAGACTAATTATCCACATTTTTTTCTGAAGGAAATAAGACACTTATTTTGGGGTCTACTAAGAACAACTTGACCTTTCTGGACAGCATTTATGTGGAAGTTACTGCATTGTGGTACTGTGTTTTTTATTGTCATAGGTTCATAGGTGTTTACTAGGCTAACAACCAGAAGGGCCTTTTTAAGCCTAGCCATGTATCCCAAATGTCTGACAAGTTCTGATAAGGGTAAGCATGGGCCTGGGAGATGAACCACAGGTTACCTGTGTCCATTAGAGACATAAGTGCCAAGTCAGTGATGACTTTCCAGTTTCCTGTCCAATTTTCCAAGTTGCACTTGAATTGGGTTAGGGAGGAACTCTGCTTCACACAGATGGGGATCCTTTTGTACTTCTTACTAGTGGGTACAGCTGCCACTATCCAGCTATTAACATGCTTGTAGAGGGCTTCTGTGAGCAGTTCTGCATAGGCAGCAGTGTTATCAGGTTTTGTGGGGGCTTGGAATTTTGCCAGGTTCTCACTTAATAGCAGGAGGTTAGCCTTAGAATAGTTCTTAAATATACAAATATACCAGGTTTAGCTGGGGGTCCAGGTTTTATTTTTACTTCAAAGAAAACCATTTTGTGGTCTGACCTTACCAGGGAAGGCATTACAGTAAGGGGTGTGCAGCAGTCTCTAATATTAGGACCAGATCCAGTATGGTTGCACACCTGGTTGGTGTATTGACTATCTGGTACAGGGAGTTTGTGTTTACAAAACCCAGGAATCTCTGTGCATGTACATTTGGTGTCATATAGGATTCCCAGTTAACAGTGGGGTAATTAAAGTCACCCATGAATATAGCATTGGGTTGGATGGTTAATGTTTCTAATAAGTTTAAATACACTGTATGGGTTTCCAGGTTCATAGAGGGAGACCTATAGCTTGCAAGGAAGTGGTATTGGATTTTACCTATGGTGATTTGAACATGGGAAAGCTCAAGTACATTGCCCTGTTTGGCCAGCCTTGAAGTATATTTATTTTTTATGTAAATAGAGACACCTGCACCTGTGGTGGTGGTGCTGCGGTAGCGTTGTTGCCTCACAGTAAGACGCTGTCCGGTTTGATTCTCAGCTAGAGCGTCTTCTGCATGGAGACATGCGTGAATGGGCATACCTTCGCTGAAAGTTGTGCATCAGGGCTGGTAACTCAGCACATAAAAATCAACTACCAATCATTAGCGGACCGGAGTTCCACTGTGGTGACCCCTAACCGGGAAAAGCCGAAAGACACAAAAAAAAAATGTAAATAGAGACACCTACACCTTTAGTCCCTGCCTATGAAGTAGCTGGCTTAAATGTGTGGAAGGCATTATAACCTTGCACTGTTGGTGCTCTCTCTCTGACTTTAAACCATGTCTCCATGACCGCTAAGACGTCAGCATTCTCTAGGGTAAAGAGAGCTTCTAGGGAGTAGAGTTTTTTGTTTAGACTCCTAACATTGAGAAGTAATACCTTTAGATTTTCTTGGGTTTGATTTGCTATGTCGGAAGTACTTTCAGTTTGGCATTGCATAAAAAAGGCATTACGTGGGAAGATAATGTTTTAGCTAATATTCGAAAGCCTAGTGGGGCAGACCATCCTTAGCAAAGCAGCATGGTCTGTCAACCATCTCCTTGCATGCTGACAAATATTGCACCCCATTAGAATGACACCAGAAACTAACCCAGTTATTAAAGTCAATCATCTTTTGTTCATATTGTCGCATCATTCTTGGAGAAGGTAAAATGCTGCTAAATGCAAGGCTCATACCAGCCTGAGACACATATTCCGAGAGCTTCACAATGTCTCTCTTCATATCGTCTAGAGAGGTATGTATCAGGTCATTTACTCCCACATGGACTATGACTGAGTCATATTGGTAATCGTGGACCAATGACCTGAGTGCATGTGTAATGTGGAGGAGCCTAGACGTTGATAAGCAACTGACTGTAACTTTTTTCCTTACTCAGCCTGGTGAGAGCGACATCAGTGTGTCCCACTATGGAGTCTCCAATGACTAGTATGTTGGATTGTTTGTTGGTTTGCCTTATGGGCTTAGAGGTAGAGGCTCCATGAGATGTAACTCTATGTACTGATGTGGGTGTTGTCTGAAAGAGTGCATTTGGGGCTGCTAAGGGTATTTGTTATGTGTACCTCGTCTAGAAGGTCTTTGTAGTTTAGGAAGGTTACATGTAAGTGCCTCAGCATATGTGGATCGATATGTCTGCTTTAATTGTGCTTGATGGTGCAGCATGTGTACTACTGACAACCTTAATGACATTAGGGATACTTTTATGTGAGAGCTTTGCCTCCAGTGACATTGTGCAAATACATCTCTCCCATAACATATCAGTTTGTTAAGAATTAACTGGTTGTCAGCAAACATGAGGCAATTTCTGCATTGCCTCAGGATGCCCATATCCACCAAGCTGGTAACAGAAACAGTAAGAAAGTCATGGCAACAGACCCTTTTTCATTGATTAGACAGTTGGAGTGAGAATATCAATCACTGTCAGGAGTAACCAGTTTGCAACTATGTGGACAGTGCTTGTTACTGCAAACTAGTTGTCCTGTGTGCAACTAGGTATTGGAGAAATTTCAATTGTGCTTTTACAGGAAAAATGCCACTCAAGGTGTCTTGAGTCTGTACAGAGCACTGTCAAACACTTGAGGGGAAACAAATATGTAGACCCTGAAAATTTAATGATGAAGTACTTAGGCAAATATTCTGAAGTTAGAAACAAATCAAGCAGTACTTACTGAAAACAAAGAATTAGCTTGTCAAAATGATGAAACAAATGGAGGCACATGAATGGTTCCTGCCTGGCTACTACTAGTGCTAGTCTCACCACAGCATCACTGTGCTGGGATACAATACTCCTTTCTTTCTTATCTAACCAGAAGCAAAATGTCAGCACCAATCCTAAGAAGAGAAGCAGGCCACAGTTAATTAAAAACTGGAAAAATCAACAAGAATTTATCTGTTGTTGAAGAATGTAATGAAATGACAGTGCTGACTGGCAACACAACTTTCATAACTGCAAACAGGTATCAGAATTTTAAGATGGTTTCCAATCCTTTCATCACACTTTACAGCCAGATATATTTAAATCATTAAAACATTCAGCGTTATTTAGGGATTGGTCTCCGATCAGTTCCTAATCCTTTTTGGTGTCTTTTAGCTGAGGTTTAGCTGAGGCCAGAAAGATACCAGAAACTGGAAAAAGAATATTGTTGCTTCTTTTTCTGAATTCTTGAATATAACACTTATTATATATAAAAGAGAATGTGAAACTGTTTAAATGAGAGTGAAAGCTTAGTCAATAAACTATAAATGTTGGCTAAAACGGAAAATATTAAACACATATAATAAAACCACACTATTAGTCTATGAGAATAATTTTTATAATTTTTACTCTATCATATTGTGTAAAGAAATGTATGGATTTAAAAATCATTTATACAATGACATACAATGTAAAAGATGTAAACAGATGTTATAGATATTGCTTTGTTGAATTTTCTATTTTTTTTATTTGATGTTAAGATAGGACATAATTTCATTATATGTTCATTGTAACAATTAATTGTCATAATTTTGTTACTTGAATCTATAGAGTGTGGTATCTAAATGATTGTTATTTTGCCCACTATAATTAATAAAATATTAAATAAAAAAGATGCCAAACTTTATTAAAAATTACATTAAAGAGCAATTTATGTTTGCTGTTTACTAAAGATTTCAAACATTTACTGTTCTAATTTTCAGAAAGACATGACTCGGTTTTTACAATATTTTCCAAATCTTGTGAATAAATAATCAGTTATTTATGATTATTCACCTCAGATAACTTGCAAACAGAAAAAAAAAAAATCTTGGAACAGCGTGTCCTGTGTATATATATATATATATATATATATATATATATATATATATCTATGGGTCTACTTCATATGACCTAACTTTCATATGATCGACATTCATTTCACCGAGACCAAAACACCTAAAACCCATTTGATCGAAACTCATAACATCGACACATGAAATAAATAGCATTATGCCCTTTTCCCCACTGTAGCTCGATCCTGGAGGGGTGTAGCCTCCCACATAGTTTAGATAACTATTGTTGTCTGCAAAGAGTTACTCATATCAGTTATAAGTATCCATGTGTATCTTTGAAATGTATGAAGTATGTGGGGGCTATGCCCCACACACCCCCTAATGTGGGGGGCTATGCCCCCCCACACACACACACTAACTATATATTCTAACTCCAGGATTGTGCTACAGTGGGGAACAGGACATAATGCTATTTATTTCATGTATCGAAGTTATGAGTTTCGATCAAATGGGTTTTAGGTGTTTTGGACTTTAGGTGTTTGGTCTCGGTGAAATGAATGTCGATCAAATGAACTGTCAATCATGTGAAGTAGACCCATATAATATATATATATATATATATATATATATATAAACCAACAACACCTCGTGAAACCAGGACAAATTCCAATAAACAGATGGGAATGTACGAAAAATAACACTGTGATTTATTAAAAACAAAAAGACTGAATGGGTTAAGCATTTTCGTCCACCACAATACAGGACTTTATCAAAACCAGTTGTGCCAGTAAGGAAACTCTATTTATATCCTTGTCAATTACATAATTGATTAATTAAATAATCAAACAATAAAACAATTAAAAAGTTAAACAGGCAAGCTTAAAAAATCAATGACTTAAAAAGGAAGTGCAAAAATGGCAATCCAGAAAATATACTGAGGTAGTCAACAGCAACACTATAACACATGTGCCCTGTCCTTTAATATGGGTAATAGTGAAACATGGTCATTAAGCCCTGGGGGGTTAGTGGCATTAAAATACAATTGCCATCTAAATTCACTCTTGTGAATTTCATCGGACTAGTCCCCCCCTTTAAATCTTTCCTAATAATTTCCCAAATCCCAAAACAAAACTCTGACCTAACCTCACAAGAAATTGTATACTTATACAGTGCGTTGTTTCCATTATGAGTTTCAATAGCATACAAATGTTCATAGATCCTCTTGCATAGGGATCTTTCTGTTTTCCCTATATAGAACATTTGACAATCTTGACATATGCTAATGTACACCAAACCGAAACTATCACAGTTGCCCCTCCTCAACTGAATTGTCCTTTGAGGGCTACCCACCACCAGTTCCTCACCTTTAAAACTATAGGGGCAATATTTACAAAAACCACAGATTGTTGTACCTCATTGGCTAGTATATGGGTGAATAGGGTGTTCAAATAAAAACTTTAAACTATGTCCCGCCTTAGATGTAAACACTGGTTTCTCCCATAATTTACTATGTAATTCATGGTTACACTGTAAAATTATCCAATTGTGGGTCAAAAGATTCTTAACCTTATGGTCAAAAGTACCAAATTGTGTAACCATAGTGTGGGAAATTTTTGATTTTTGGACCTTAACAAGTTCATTCACCTTAACATTTTGTCCCAAGAGTGGGGTAAATTTAGTACCCAACCTTCTAGGATTTCTTCAGCCAAACTAAGCACGCTGCTTGGAGGGTATCCCCTGGCCATAAACATAGAGGTCAAATTGCCTAACTCAAGCTTGAAATCTGAAATTGTAGAACACATTCTAGCCCCATGGATCATCTGTCCTCTAACCAGATTCCTTTTAGTAAACTGTGGGGGGTTGCTGTCATAGGCCAAAAAACTGTTAGAGTAAGTTGGTTTGCGGTATACCCTGGGAGTAAATTGTTCCAAGACACAGTTTTTGGTGATGGTAACATCCAAATAATTAATTTCAACCTGGAAATTGTGAGTAAACTTGAACTGTATCTTACTGAAATTGGTACACCTTGTTTGCTGTAGCATAGACTAGATCCAGGCCTGCTGAATATAGCTTTGTTTATATGCTTGTTGTTTGTTTGCTTGTTATTTCCCTGGAACGCTAATTCCACCTAATACGCGGCTTCTCAGCGCTTCTGTGGATCACTAGTGATATCTGCATTGCTTACTATACTTATTTCCTTGTTTCACTTGAAAGAAAGTTACTGTTTGTCGTTTTTGCATTTAAGTTACCTGTAACACATTGCACTTAAGTTACCTGGCACTTGCTCACTAAAGCAATTATATAAGTCAGCACTAAAAATTAAAAGCACTACACCCTCACTCCCCACTGGCCCTGGTTTTCAATTATTAAGGAATTCCCAATATTATTCTAGCATGTCCAAAGGTCAGTTGTCAATCTCCTCTCCGGTCCAGCTGGTGAATCTGGGAATCTTGAGGCAATGTTACAACTGCCTCATGTACACAGACAACCATCTCCTCCTCCCAACAAATTCCAACACATGTGAGAGATGCAACCATATTGCCAAACTGGAGGCTAAGCTCTCTCAACTCAGTACTGGCATAACCAGTCAGGAGGAGAAGGAAACCACACTCACTACAATTCCAGTCTCACATAGACCTACCACGACA
This sequence comes from Protopterus annectens, assembly GCF_019279795.1. Lineage (NCBI taxonomy): Eukaryota > Metazoa > Chordata > Ceratodontiformes > Protopteridae > Protopterus > Protopterus annectens. The sequence continues at coordinate 693,303,976 of NC_056744.1, read as the reverse complement.
GCAAACCAAACACATAATCACACAAAAACATACTCGGAGGCTCTAAATAAAGATCTGCCGAAGCAGCAGAGACCTCCAAAGCAGACACCCAAGCAGCCGCTACCCCAAAACAAAACACATGCAACACATATCTCACAAAGCCAGTGTGCCAAACAGTCACAGCCCTTAAGACTATACAACACACCTGATACACTTGTAATAGGTGAGACTATCGTCAGGCACACTGACGTCCTGCTCACCAGGCTGAACAAGGAGAGGGTCACGGTGAGCAGCCTGTCGGGTGCTAGGATCCGCCACATAACACAAGCACTCAGGTCACTCCAAGGCAAGTACAAATATGACTCAGTCATTGTCCATGCTGGTGTGAATGACCTGAGACATACCTCCCTGGACTACATGAAAAGAGACATAAAGGAGCTCTTTGAGCATGTAGCCCAGGCCGGTATGACCCTGACCTTGAGTAGCATCTTACCCTCACCAAGAATGATGCCACAATATGAAGACAAGATGATCAATTTCAACAATTGGCTTAAGTACTGGTGTCATTCAAAGGGGATCCAATGCCTGTCAGCTTGGGATGATATGCTCGACAAGCCACGATGCTTCGCTAGGGACGGCTTGCACCTGTCACCCTGGGCTTTCGGATATTGGCAAAGGCTCTTGCTACCCCCATAGTGCCTTTTTTAGGCAAGGCTCAAAAGACAAACCCACCTCCATAGATATCACAAGGGATAAGAAACTAAGAGTAATGCTACTCAACGCCAGAAGTCTAAACCTCAAGATGCACGCACTCGAAACTCTCCTTAGCATGGAGAACATCGATATCTGTGCAGTAACAGAAACCTGGTTCAGGGCTCCCGAGAGCACCCCAGCACTACCAGGTTATACCTCATACCATGCTTTTCGGCCCCAAAACTTGGACCGAACCACAAAAGGAGGGGGAGTATCGATATTCATCAAAGATACCATAAAATGGGAAGTACACCAAAAGGAGAAGCAGTCCAACTGTCCAAAAGCTTTTATTCTCAAATAAGTAAAATAATAAATGAACACTGTTAGTAATTCATGCGTTTTCGTCCTCCACGGACTTCATCAGATACAACTTCATTAAAACAATTATCATTTTATATACATTTTGACGTCAGTACCCTAACCAATCATAAAATCAATTCAATTAAACAGAACTTTCAAAAAATTATTTTAAACTTGTAATGCATTTTGTTTATAGATGAATGCAATTCTGTAAAAACTGTTAAAAATGTTTGTATAGTAAATATTATAATATCTTAAAATAAATTGTGATATAAATACCTAAAATATCTATCAAAATGTTTAATACATTAAAAGGTGCCTGTTCTAAATGTATGTTGATGTATACTGCCATCTACTGGCATATAAAGGGAAATATGCTTCATTTTTATTCCATACTTGCTTTTAATTTTAATCGTGGCTGGATCGAAATATATTCATTCAATCCTGGATTTCTGTTTGCTTCAAGTGCTAACTGCCACCATAACTCCCTATAGCCTATACATTCTTCCCATGGACCACCACCATGGAATCCAGAGGTTTGGTTTATCTGGTTATGTGCACTACGTGCACATCATTTTATGTCGGAAAAACAGAAAGAACTATGAGAAGACAAATATACGAACATATGTACGACATAAAAAAATGTAAAGATACAAATGCACTGTATAGGCATACTATGGTATGTGAAGAATACAAGTATAGATTTTTTGTTTTAGAACAAATTAAAAAGGAATTGAGGGGTGGTCCATGGGAAGAATGTATAGGCTATAGGGAGTTATGGTGGCAGTTAGCACTTGAAGCAAACAGAAATCCAGGATTGAATGAATATATTTCGATCCAGCCACTATTAAAATTAAAAGCAAGTATGGAATAAAAATGAAGCATATTTCCCTTTATATGCCAGTAGATGGCAGTATACATCAACATACATTTAGAACAGGCACCTTTTAATGTATTAAACATTTTGATAGATATTTTAGGTATTTATATCACAATTTATTTTAAGATATTATAATATTTACTATACAAACATTTTAAGAGTTTTTACAGAATTGCATTCATCTATAAACAAAATGCATTACAAGTTTAAAATAATTTTTTGAAAGTTCTGTTTAATTGAATTGATTTTATGATTGGTTAGGGTACTGACGTCAAAATGTATATAAAATGATAATTGTTTTAATGAAGTTGTATCTGATGAAGTCCGTGGAGGACGAAAACGCATGAATTACTAACAGCGTTCATTTATTATTTTACTTATTTGAGAATAAAAGCTTTTGGACAGTTGGACTGCTTCTCCTTTTGGTGTACTTCCCATTTTATGGTATTGGTTTTTGGAGGAGGTTGCCGTTTCGTTTATCAATTCATCAAAGATACCCACACCTCCAGCTTGGTGGCAAAGCACGAAGCATCAGAGACTATCCATGTGCAACTAACAGTGGGCAAAACTGCCTTCCAGTTTATAGCCTGCTACAGACCACCCTCCCAAACCCAGGAACCCCACTCGGCCTTCCTGAGAACACTGGAAAATATGAAGGTCTCTCCAAACACCATTATATTGGGCGACTTCAACTACCCAAACATAGACTGGGAGCATTACTCTAGCTCCAACACCCTAGCCCAAAGGTTCCTAGAATTTATAAACTCAAATGCTATGGAACTACTTGTTACCACTCCCACAAGAGGGGAAAACATACTGGACCTGATCATCACCAACATGGGGACTCTATGCTCCAGACCAGAAGTGTATCCCTCACTGGTAAGATCAGACAATAAACTAATCTCACTGGATATTCACATCCCAACCCCACCCCCTGCCCAGAAAATCACAGTGAAAAACTTCTCTAAAGCAAATTTTACACTCCTCAAAACTGAGGTGGAATCCTTCAAAGCCTGTGGAAAATACGGCCCAGACCGCAGAATCCTTTATAAATGCATTCTATGAACACCTTCAGGAATGCATGGATCATGCGATCCCAAATAAAACCAAGACCCAATCCTCCAAAGGCAGACGTCCTGTCTGGTGGACCCCTGCCATAAACAAACTATACAATAGAAGGAGGAAGCTACTAAATGATAAAGCAAAATCCCAAAAAGGGAAGGCATCACTGATCAGTATTAGCAAAAAACTACGGGCACACATAAAATTGTCTAAGGCCAGCTTTGAGAGAAAAATTGCACAGGACACTAAGGATAATCACAAGGCTTTCTTTAGTTATGTTAGGAACCTGGGTGGTAATTCCCAGATATGCTCAGAATTAGTCCAAAATGACAAAAATACACCGAACCCACAGACATTGCCAACATCCTAGCTGACAGGTTCAGCGCAAACTTCTCCCCCCCCTCCCCACCAAAAGGGCAAATATCTGTCCCAGCAGAGTGCTGCCCTCCTGACATCTCAGATGCTCAGGTAAGAGCCGCCCTCTCCAAAGCAAAAAACACAGCATCAATGGGACCAGATGGTGTCCCGGCTGCGCCCTACATGAACTCAAAGAAGAGCTAAACCCAAACATAAAACTACTGTTCAATCTCAGCCTTACTACAGGATATGTGCCCAAAGAGTGGCGTACAGCAACAGTGGTCCCTCTCCATAAAGGTGGTGCCTCAATGGATCCTGGAAACTATCGCCCCATAAGCCTGACTAGCTTGGTCTGCAAAGCTATGGAAAGGATCATCATGGACCTCATAAATAAAGATATTGGGGACCTACAAACACTGGATCCTACCCAGTTTGGCTTTGTTAAGGGCAGATCTTGCCTCTTAAACCTGGTTGATTTCTTTGAAACAGTCACCAAGGCCATTAACGAGGGGAAGGTGGTCCACACAGCCTACCTGGACCTCGCAAAAGCCTTCGATACAATACCCCACTAGGGCATTATAGATAAGCTCACCAGCTTAAATATAAACCCCTATGTCACTAGATGGATTGCAAACTGGCTCAAGGACAGAACCCACATGGTTAGAATTGCTGGAGCCATGTCGGACTCCAAACCAGTTACAAGTGGTGTCCCACAAGGCTCAGTCCTGGGACCTCTCTTGTTCAGTATATATTTCTCGGAGGTACAGGCCAACACGGAAGGACTGTGGCTGACCAAGTTCGCAGATGACTGCAAATTGGGCGACATAATCAACTCTCCAGCCGACACAAGCATCCTCCAAAAGGGCCTCATAGAAACAGACAACTGGTGCCAGAGCCATGGCCTCAAGCTAAATGCCAAAAAGTGTATAGTCATCCCCTTTGGCAAAAACAAAGTGCCCACAAATTACCACATAGGTGGAAATCCATTAAGTACAGAAGAAGTAATTAGGGACCTGGGGACCCAAGTTGATAGCAATCTCTCATTTGACAACCACGTGGCCAAAGTGGTTAGAAAAACATTTTATATAGCCCACCTAATCGTGAAGGGATTCACATCTAGATCAGGGGAGGTCATCGTGCCTCTTTACTCATCCCTCATCAGGCCCATAATTGAGTACAATGCCCCTTTGGGATGTACCTTACCAGACACCTGCAGCAACTGGAAAGACCCCAAAAGTACCTCACCAAGAAGATCAAAGGGCTCAAACAGATGCCATATGCTGCCCGGTTAAAGAAACTCCAGCTCTACTCAGTGGCATACCGCCTGTTCAGAGGCGATCTGTGCCTGACGATAAAGCCATGTCCAACCCGAATTAATGGACATGCTGCACCTCAGAAAATCCAAATCCCATCGAGCTACGCTACCGAGAGACTTGAACCTCAGCACTGAAATAAATAGGACATGCTGGAGGGACAGATTCATAACCCAGAGGCTCCCTTCACTCTGGAATAAAATCCCAGTCCAGGTTAGGCAGAGTCCCTCATTGACTCTCTTCAAGAGGAATCTTGATGAGTGGATGGGAGATCGTAGGTTTACCCCGGGTATCACTTCTGTGTCACTGTTAGATAGAGGCACAGTATACTAACCTCGAAAAAGGGCATAGCAAAATAAATTTAAAATGGGTGGCGAAAGCCAAACACATTTTGGCTAGGCTTATAAATGCCCTAGGGCAGATAGCCTAGTATGAACCTATGAACCTATGAAATATTCACAGATGGTATTAGTATATTCACAAAAGTTGTCTACCAATGTTTTCTCACTTTTCCACAAGACAAAAATGTCATCCAGGTAATGCAAGTATAAAACCCATCCACCATCAAACCCCAAATCAAAAATAAGTTTCCTCTCCCATGCAGCCATAACTAAATTGGCATACATGGGGGCACAGCTTGATCCCATGGCAACACCTCTAAGTTGTTTGAAAAATTTGCTTTCAAAACTGAAATAGTTATTGTGTAATATGATGCCCATGGCATCAATAATAAAATTAAAAAGGGGGCCTATGAGTGTAGTGTAATCCAGTAGTGCTTCTGAAAAGAGTTTCAAACCCGTATCATAAGGTATGGAGCTAAAAAGGTCCACTACATCAATAATAGAAAACCCTGTAGATCCAGAAAAAAAATTCCTGCTTGATCCTACCCAGAAAGTCCCAGGAATCAGTGAGGATGTGCTCAATGGGATGTAATGTGTCTTTAAGTAACCGGTCAATAAAGACCCGCAATGAATAGGTGGAATTATGGGCTGCTATAATACGACGATAAGGTGGATGCAACACATTCTTGTGCACTTTAGGAATCCCAAATGCTGTGGGTATGTAAGGGTGGTCATTATACAAAAACTTGAACATTTCCTCATTAATTACCCCCTGAAATAAATTGTCTTCCAAAAACAATAATAATTTTTTGTGGGCAATGTCAATTTCATTCCTAGATACAATTTTGTAATGGTCTGTATCATAAAGCAAATTTGCTATATCATTTATGTAATCAGACTTTTCCACCAAAACCACCCCACCCCCTTTGTCAGGTTTCATAATCCTAACGTAGTCCAACTCCCTAAAGTGACTTAATATAAGGGTTTCCTCTCTAGTAAGGTTGTAAAGTTTCTCCTTATGTGCATGGTAAGCCTGATAGATCTATTTAGTACATATTTTTTCAAAATCAGCTAGGTTAGGATGTAATGGAGGATTAGAAAAACTCTTTCTCTTAAATCTGTTGCCAGAAGAAACATTGTCACCTTCTCTGTGGTTAAAATATAATTGAAAATTCAATTTCATAATATAAATCTTCAGTTCAGTCAATACTTCTACAATATTCACTCAACTACCTGGTACAAATTTAAACCCCTTTTTAAAAAGGGAAAAATGTGCTTCAGTTATGTCCAGGTCTGTGTAATTGTAGATATAAAGCCCCTGCAAGCTGGTCATTTTCCCTTTAAAACATGAAGCAACGTAGTCTGTATGAGAACTAGTATTCAAAACCTGTTCCCCTTCCTGTTTTTCCATATATATATATATATATATATATATATATATATTATGTGTGCATGTGTGTGTGTGTGTGTGTGTGTGTGTGTGTGTGTGTGTGTGTGTGCTCCATTATTGCCCATCTTCATTGTTTTATGTATCTCTTTTACTGCCAGATTCGTTGAACAATTTTCCTGCACTGACAATAACTACTGCTGCTTCATAACACAAGAATTCTTGCAAGTTTTACTGTATATTCTAGATTGCAGCAACACTGTCACAAGTGCATCTTCTGATAATAAATATGCAGCTATAACTTAATATTTGGTGTCAGTAAGCATTGCTCTATTGTGACAAACAGTACAAGAAAAGAACATAAATCAGACACAAAATCAGTGAGAGCTCTGGTAAGTCTGATAATTACTAGTTTTGATAGATTTTCATAAACATATCTGGATGTGTGCTTGTTTTTATCATTGTTGTGTGACAAAAAAAATGCAGCGCTTTTAGCCAAGCCATATAAATAATATTCAAAAGCATATTTTCAAAAGAGGGAACATTAAGATACATACACCATAGACTCAGTTTTCATCATTTGTAACTACCTTCTTGTTTTATCCTATTTATCATATCAGATGTGATGGAATGGATGCCCACAGTTTATAGATTCCCTGCAATTCATCTTGAAAAAATGAGAAGTCATTTGTCTACGAAAATTATAAGTAAATTAAAAGAACCCTAACTATAAACATGAGATAGCAAATAAATGAAGTAAAGCCTATGAGTTTTATATTTGGTAGAGAAAATTATAGCATGGGACAGTTAAGCATTCAGCATCTGCCATCATTTTCAATAGTTATCTGTCAAATTATGTACATATGGTATTACTCTGTAAGATTTGGGGATGAAAGTCATGCAGAAAGGTATGAATAATGTGCACAGTATGTGCTTCAGAAGCTATATAAAGAAAAAAACAAACAAAAAAGTATGTCATAGTAATTACTCTTTACAGTTGTGAACTACAGTCACAAGCAATAGTTTTCTTAACAAGAATTTATGTCATTTTTGGCCATCAGCAAATAGTTTTAAAAGGCAAAAGCAAACATATATTGCATAGTTTTTAAATAGAGATGCTCCGTTGTTTCTTTTAACATCATCGGCCAGATTCAATAAACCCTACATGGTCCGTTGCAATGCGCACGATAGCACGTTGTTTTGGATCTAGTAAGGGGATCTACATGATGTGTAAAACCACACAAACAAGGTAAACACAGTGGCATGCTAATAAGCAAAAGAAATGGAAGATCAGTGCAAAAAACGCCAACCAGTAAACAAACCAAAAGCACTGAATAGAGGAAGAGTCAAGCACCGGGCAGCTGAGATAAAAAAACAAGTTTATTGTAGATCACAACCTCCAAAGTAACGTGAAACGCTAAAAAAGTCACATAGCGTTTTTCGTCGATACAACAGACTTCTTCAGACAGAAACCTTAAGCGTAAACAAGCACATGTATTTATAATGTAGTTGAACAATTCAAATGAACCAATAGCTCAACATCTCATGAATAAATAATGCCTGTTGGTCTAAGGTGTGTAACTCAACACAAATATATAAATTACATACAAACATATGTATATTTAATGTACTCCCTGGGGTAGTAGTCATGAAACAAAGAATAAAATGAGAAAATTAGAAGCTCATAAAAAGATAAAAAAGGAAAGAAAATGCATATATATAAATATATATAAAAATAAAGTGTAGAAGCTGTCTATCTATCACAGAAAGGTATACAAATACTCCCATCTGGTGGTCAAATAAGAAATGGCAGGAATAACAAAAATAGATTAGAAAGTTTTACCCTAAAATGTTCTACACTTAAATAACATACTATATTGTTGATGTTAAAAAGATGATTAAAAAAGTTATTAAAAATAGAGTAATAGATAATAATATTATCTTAATAATAATATTAAAAATATTATTATTAAAAATGCTTGAATAACTATAAAATTAAAATAGAGTATGGGACATTCACAGTCTAGCAGCCCTCAATTTTAAAACGGGGGCAAGTGAAACATTGTCATTTAATCCAGGGAACCTGTTGGCTTCAAGAATGATTTGCCAATATAGTTCCCGATATTCGATCTTTGTTTCCCACAGCCCACCCCTCTCGTCTTTTGGTATCTCTTCAATTATAAAAAAATTGTATTTAGCTAGGGGACAAGTGAGTGTGTGTTTATATAACGCGTTAGTTATTTTCTTATTTTTTTATGTCGTTAATGTGTTCGTATATTCTTCTTCTAATCTTTCTTTCAGTTTTGCCAACATAAAAACTCGAACAAACTTTGCATAACGCAATATAAACCACTCCTGTAGAATCACAGGTACTATGAGACTTAGCCTTTATTTCCATTTCCCTCGCTTCAATAAAAACACTGGTAGTATCAACCAACCAAGGACATTGTGCACACATTTTGCATGAAAAAGCACCATAAGGCTTAACGGTATTCTTTTTCACAGTTGGTATGGGCAACAGACAGTCTTTTAAATTACGTCCCTTTCTAAAAATAACTCTAAGGGGGGTAGTCCCTTGTAGTCCTAAATCACTAATTCTAGTGAAATTGTCTCATTTTTTAATAAAAGTGTTCTGAATAATGCTACCATCTCCACTAAAATCAGTAATAAAAGCTCTATTGTATTTTTTATCAGTATTGATGGAAATGTCCGAAACTTCTATGGTGTTTATATTATCACCAGATAAAAATTCTAGACCTCCTTTTCCTAGGATAGGTTGAAATCTATTTTCCCTATCTTTAACTACTTCATCTTTAATCCTTGTAATAAGATCTAAGGGATAACCCCTATCTAAAAACATTTTGACCACAAATTCAATTTCCTGGTGGAAATCCAAGTCATCAGAGGTCATTCTTGAAATCCTAACGAACTGACCTTTCACGATGCTTCTTTTCTGATGGATGGGATGTCCACTGGTGAAATGTAAATAACAGTTGGAAAAAGTTTCCTTTCTAAAAATCCTTGATTTAAAATGGTTACCATCCTTACTTAAAGTAATATCTAAATAATTAATTTCTCCAAGGCGAATTACATGTGTAAATTTTAAGAATTCGGTAGTATGACCAATGTAACATAAAAAATCTTCTAGTTTGTCCCTAGTATCTGTCCATAAAATAATGATGTCATCAAGGTAGCGTTTGTATAAATACCAACTGTCCTTATAGATGCTGTTAAAAATAAAATTGTTTTCCCAGGTGTTGAGTACCATGTTAGCAAATATGGGAGCGCATCTTGCTCCCATTGCTACTCCACTCTTTTGTTGGAAATATTCTCCTTGAAAGAAAATATAATTAAATTTAAGCACCATCTCCATCAAAGTAATACAAATATAAATATCATTGTCAGATATATCTCCAGAACATCTAATGGCTTCTTCAAACCATTCCAATCCTATATCATATGGAATGGAGCCAAACAAGTCCACTACATCGATGGTGACAAAAATAAGATTTTCTTTAAACAAATCATTGTTAACTTTCTAATGTGATATTAGTAAGCTTGTCATTGATCTTAAAATGTTTCTTAGAAAAGTTAATTTCAAACTACTTTTTTGTGAGGGCCAAGCATTAGGGGACACATCTAATGAATTGAGAAAGAAAAGTACTTGGAATCCCCCTATACATGCGCAATGGAGAAATTTCGAAGTACTACTTGAAAATAAGTTAAGAAAGGTAGTGAATAACAAGTTTGTATCTAATCTTACATCTGCTGAACACAACCTACTACACCAACTAAGAGGGGATGCGAATATTAGGGTGATGAAACCAGATAAAGGGGGTGGCATTGTCTTGATGAACCACTTTATGTATGAAGCTAAAATGTTTCAGTTACTTTTGGATACCTCAAAATATGACAATGTATCCAAAAACGAGATTCATATTGGATACAGGAGAATCCACTGTACTTTATATGATTTGTTCTTGGAAGGATTTATAGATAAGGATTTATTGGGGTTTCTACACAATAATAATCCTAGAATTCCTTCCATTTTTGGTATTCCAAAAGTGCATAACAATTACCAGGATCCCCCCCTGCGCCCTATAGTAGCTGCTGAAGGTTCAGCTATTTCCCCTTTGGCTAAATATATTGATTCCAAATTAAAAAAATCTATGGTGAAACATATTTCTTTTTTAAAAGACTCCTGGGATTTTTTAAAGAAAGTTAACAATGATTTGTTTAAAGAAAATCTTATTTTTGTCACCATCGATGTAGTGGACTTGTTTGGCTCCATTCCGTATGATATAGGATTGGAATGGTTTGAGGAAGCCATTAGATGTTCTGGATATATATCTGGCAATGATATTTATATTTGTATTACTTTGATGGAGATGGTGCTTAAATTTAATTATATTTTCTTTCAAGGAGAATATTTCCAACAAAAGAGTGGAGTAGCAATGGGAGCAAGATGCGCTCCCATATTTGCTAACATGGTACTCAACACCTGGGAAAACAATTTTATTTTTAACAGCATCTATAAGGACAGTTGGTGTTTATACAAATGCTACCTTGATGACATCATTATTTTATGGACAGATACTAGGGACAAACTAGAAGATTTTTTATGTTACATTGGTAATACTACCGAATTCTTAAAATTTACACATGTAATTCGCCTTGGAGAAATTAATTATTTAGATATTACTTTAAGTAAGGATGGTAACCATTTTAAATTAAGGATTTTTAGAAAGGAAACTTTTTCCAACTGTTATTTACATTTCACCAGTGGACATCCCATCCATCAGAAAAGAAGCATTGTGAAAGGTCAGTTCGTTAGGATTTCAAGAATGACCTCTAATGACTTGGATTTCCACCAGGAAATTGAATTTGTGGTCCAAATGTTTTTAGATAGGGGTTATCCCTTAGATCTTATTACAAGGATTAAAGATGAAGTAGTTAAAGGTAGGGAAAATAGATTTCAACCTATCCTAGGAAAAGGAGGTCTAGAATTTTTATCTGGTGATAATATAAACACCATAGAAGTTTTGGACATTTCCATCAATACTGATAAAAAATACAATAGAGCTTTTATTACTGATTTTAGTGGAGATAGTGGCATTATTCAGAACACTTTTATTAAAGAATGGGACAATTTCACTAGAATTAGTGATTTAGGACTACAAGGGACTACCCCCCTTAGAGTTATTTTTAGAAAGGGACGTAATTTAAAAGACTGTCTGTTGCCCATACCAACTGTGAAAAAGAATACCGTTAAGCCTTATGGTACTTTTTCATGCAAAATGTGTGCACAATGTCCTTGGTTGGTTGATACTACCAGTGTTTTTATTGAAGCGAGGGAAATGGAAATAAAGGCTAAGTCTCATAGTACCTGTGATTCTACAGGAGTGGTTTATATTGCGTTATGCAAAGTTTGTTCGAGTTTTTATGTTGGCAAAACTGAAAGAAAGATTAGAAGAAAAATATACGAACACATTAACGACATAAAAAATAAGAAAATAACTAACGCGTTATATAAACACACACTCACTTGTCCCCTAGCTAAATACAATTTTTTTATAATTGAAGAGATACCAAAAGACGAGAGGGGTGGGCTGTGGGAAACAAAGATCGAATATCAGGAACTATATTGGCAAATCATTCTTGACGCCAACAGGTTCCCTGGATTAAATGACAATGTTTCACTTGCTCACGTTTTAAAATTGAGGGCTGCTAGACTGTGAATGTCCCATACTCTATTTTAATTTTATAGTTATTCAAGCATTTTTAATAATAATATTTTTAATATTGTTATTATTAAGATAATATTATTATCTATTACTCTATTTTTAATCACTTTTTTAATCATCTTTTTAACATCAACAATATAGTATGTTATTTAAGTGTAGAACATTTTAGAGTAAAACTTTCTAATCTATTTTTGTTATTCCTGCCATTTCTTATTTGACCACCAGATGGGAGTATTTGTATACCTTTCTGTAATAGACAGCTTATACACTTTATTTTTATATATATTTATATATATATGCATTTTCTTTCCTTTTTTATCTTTTTATCTTTTTATGAGCTTCTAATTTTCTCATTTTATTCTTTGTTTCATGACTACTACCCCAGGGAGTACATTAAATATACATATGTTTGTATGTAATTTATATATTTGTGTTGAGTTACACACCTTAGACCAACAGGCATTATTTATTCATGAGATGTTGAGCTATTGGTTCATTTGAATTGTTCAACTACATTATAAATACATGTGCTTGTTTACGCTTAAGGTTTCTGTCTGAAGAAGTCTGTTGTATCGACGAAAAACGCTGTGTGACTTTTTTAGCGTTTCACGTTACTTTGGAGGTTGTGATCTACAATAAACTTGTTTTTTTATCTCAGCTGCCCGGTGCTTGACTCTTCCTCTATTCAGTGCTTTTGGTTTGTTTACAGTGGCATGCTAATTACAACATAAGCAGCGGAACCATATGCTAATGAACTAATCCAAGATAGAGGAGCTATTCTTCAAGCTATAAAGCAACCGTGTAAGCACAGTGCTGGTTTTCCCGGCAAATTCCAAAACTATTGGAATACAGACACAAAAAAGAGTCTACACAGAAACAATGTTAGGGGCTACTGTTGCTTTAATTCATGTGTATGTGCAACAGGCTGAAGTCTATGCTGCTGCTGCTGCTAACAGACCATGGCCAAGGAGGAGAAGAGTTTTCAGACCCCATTTAACTTATCACAATCTACATGATGTGGAAATTGTAGAGCACTGCAGGGTGTATAGAGACACACTACAGGAGCTCTGCAGCCTCTGTCATCCTTAACTGAGAGCCAGGGCAAACCGATGGGAACCGATACCACTGAGACAAAGGTCTCAGCCCTTCAAGCTCTCATACAACCATACACCACCACTAGAACACTCCGTTCCAGTGACAAACTCCTAGTTAAATCCACCAAAGCTAACAACTCAGCTGGAGAATCCTTATTCTCTAACATCATTCCTAAAATATCACTTCCTTCTGCATCATAGTACAATTTAAAAAACTTATATTTGCTCACTTAGAAAAGTCCTGGCTTTGTTCTTGCTACCCACCTGACTAACTCTATATTCTCCACTTTTTATACACATGCTCTGACTTTCTTTAGATCTACACTTTACAATACTATCCTATTATGCCTTCTTCCTTCCCTATATATACTTACTCTTTTACCTCAAATCATTTCAAGTCTTCCTCAAAAATATCATACTGTGCTTTCTAATATATATGCTAGCCTAGTTTGTATAATACCATATACTCTTTGATGTACAAATTTTGTTAAAATTGTTAAGGTGTCATCTCTTTCGGTTATTTATATTTGCAATGTGTACTTTCATTGTTGACCTGTACTCTGTGATTTTCTTGTGGTATAATGTTTGTTAGTTTTTCATACTGTTGGAGCTTTTCTCCCCGGGCCTCCGCTGAAAATGGACCCGTGTCCAGTTGGACTTTCCCAGTAAACAAATGTTAAATAAATAAATAAATGTGTAGCACTTAGAATTTTAGCTACAGGAACCTTTCAGAAACCAACAGGGGACATACTGAGGGTGTCATGGGCATCAGCACTCAGAATCCTCCATCAGTTCCTGACTGCAATGCACCAACATGCCAGTAATCACATATATTTTACCTGTACTCCTGAGAACAGGACCACAAATATGCAGGAGTGCTACCCCGTAGCATACTACCCTGAAGTACTGGGTGCCACAGATTGCACACATATAGAAATTAAGGCACCATCCGAGAAAAGGGAATGCTCTACATAAGTAGAAAGGGCTTCCACTGTATTAACTGGGGTCTATATCACATAGTCGAAGTTCCATAACTCCGAACACCTAATGGTCGAACCATTATGTTCGAAGTTACACAATTCAACTATATAAAAAAAATGGACAAAAAAATAAATTGTGCCCCCTACACCCCCTGCTACTTAAATATACCAACTCCAAGATCGCACCACATTGAAGTGAATGGAAACCTCTGCTTATGGAGATTTCTATTCAAATGCTCGAACTTTTACAAATTTGAACGTATGGTCTCGACCATATGTGGTTTGAACTTGCAAAAGTTCGACTATGTGATAGGAACCATATTAACTTCCAAACAGTGAGTAATGCCAAGGGAATCCTCTTGAATGTGTGTGCTGGCAATCCAGGCAGTTACCATGACTCACATATCTGGCACACCTCCTGACTCTATCAGTTGTTCACTAGGGGTGATATCCCACAAGGTCATTTACTGGGTGATGCAGGTTATGCACTGGAACCATGGCTGATGATGTCCATCAGAAATGGACACACACACACTAAAGAACACCATAATGAGGCACATGTTCAAATCAGAAATATCATAGAGCATGTGACCGGGCTGCTGAAGTCATGGTGCTGGTGCCTAGATTGATCTGGAGGAGCCCTGCAGTATAATTTATGTACATGCACTGAAATATTCATCATCTGTGCCATGCTACACAACATCATCCTGAGAAAGCAGCTTCAGTGGGATCAACAAGGGGAAGGGGCACACATCCCACCACCAATGGCAAGGTCACCACAGCCACATACAGATGAGGAGTCAGAGGGGGGAACAGCAGCTGCTGTGGGTGTAGGCACATGTAGCCGTGCCCAATATGCCCTCGCATTAACTAAGAGGCAATGCATAGTGCACTCACTCACCACCTAAGGGGCTAAAACCTTCATCCTATGTACATACATATAATAACATTGATGGCAGGCAACACTTACAACCTTTACCTACCCATGTAATGGCTGTGTACTGCTAGCATCAGACAGAGTCAGCCCTGAACTAAAACTGTTACAACTGCTGAATTTACAAGGTAAGTGCTGAACCTGGAGTGAATTGAGTAATAATATGAATGACTGGCATATCCTTACATGTTGTTACTTGGTAATGTAAACAAACGGTGGGTGATTTATACAGAAATTACTTTAACATGTGACAGCAGAGACTTATGTGACTACATGTGTCTTCTATCAAGTAGTAGGCCTTAGGCATCAAACATTCACACAGTCATACCTCTCAAAAGTAATGATGGTCATCAAATATCCTCAGTTTAACATCATACTTTTGGACTGGAAAATCATTAGAGAGAGAAGTTAGGAAGTAATGAGACATCTTTCAGTTTCAGACTTCACAACCCTCACAAGGTCATTAACAACACTGATGCAAAAAAAAAAAGTTTGATTCTATCAACTGTCTAACATTCTAAGAGCAAAATGTGTCAAAGGTACAATTAACAAAACAACATCACAAACACAGATACACTGAGCACTAAGTCAGCTATGCACCCTAAGCATCAGACACAAATGTTATGTATCCCTGAATCCAAAATATAGAAAACAAGGATATGGCACAGTTATCATCACTTGCACAGGGTGTTCTGTGGGGGAGGGGGCAGGAAGCCTAGGTTGACACAGAATTGTTCAATGTGTGTGAGTAAGAAAGAGAAGCAGGCAGACATTTGGATAAAGTGACAAATGGCCACTGAGACAAAATGAGCTTTAAGCTTCATGGCTGAACTGTGTAACCATTGTGTGTGTGTCTGTATGGGTCCTCCAGGTGAAACTGGTGTGTGAGTGTCCACAGGAACACAGCCAAGCTCTGTGCTAGATCTACATCCTGGTATCACAATTAAACTAGGAACCCAAACAAACACCATGAATACTCAGTCCAGAACTTCATATTGGTATGTCGGACAGTGTGAGCCATGCATGTAGAGGTGGCAGTTCATTGTTGTCATACCCAACCATGAGAACTGCCTGTGTCAGGAGTTGCACTGGCATGTCCATGCCCTAGGTTAGATGCACTGCTGCTACCTGAACATGACTAACGTCTGCTGGATGAGCTTTCCTCATGAGGACTCCCAGGACCATGACCCCATGGCTTGCCATGTCTGGGTGTGGACACCTCAACCACTGAGAGAGCAGTGGAAGTACTGCCACTATGGGAGCATGATATTTAATGTGTACCAACAAAAGTTTTGTAGTATTTATTTCATAAATTGCTTTCTTTATTTCAACTAATTTTCCTTTATTTATTTATTTTTGCCCAATGATTGCGCTGTGAGCAGCTCAGTGCAAACAAGGGAAATGGAGAAACACAATGAATGGCAGGTTTAGCTGTGCTTATCTCCTTTGCATGACATTTTGCAGTGGCCCACACAGGAAGCAGACAGAACACTTGCAGACAGGGTGTGGACAGTGTAAAGGTCAAAAAGGATACATTGTTGAAATTTTTGCTTTCAATTGCACAATGCCACTAAGCAATGTTGTGCAGTGGTTAGCGAGGTTCCCCAACCCCTGCCACCATTGAACACCTAAAGACAGGAGGCAGACAGTCAATAACTGAAAACAGATATATTCCATTAATTCTGTTGGGCACTGCACAAACACACTAAGCAGTATTGCGCTGTGGTTAACATACAAAACTTAAGAATGAATAGGGAATTATGCAACTATCATTTAACTGTTCCGGTGGCAGCAGGCGTAACTGTAGGGCTGCAATACAGATGGCCCTGGTTCAAATACAGGAAGTGCAACATATTTTTACTTTTATGATAGTCCAGTTTACAGCAATGAACAGACAAATATACAAATGTTAGTTCAACGTTCTTGTGGCAACAGGTGCAAGTATAGGGTTCCCATACACATGGTTCTGGGTTCTAATAAAGGACATTCCAGACATTTTTGCTATTGTTCCATTTCACATTATAATCAATCCCTCTTATACCACTTTAGATAGTGGAGCTTATATGAATTATTGGTATGAGGGATAACACACCCTTATTGTGTTTTCAGATGTATGACTCAGGGTATACTAACTACTATATTTCTGTAAGTATAATTCTGCTAGCTGGACTTGGATAGCCTTCACACTTAAATAAGACACATACACAGATGAATCTGTATACAAGAACTGTGTCAGATCGCACACATACTGGGTTAACACCTCAAACTGTCAGATATATTTATGAATGATTCATGACTGTCTGAGCAGCACTTCTTTGGCAAAAGTGGAATATCACCACTGTGCAAGAAAATGTTTTGTCCCTTATGCATAGGTTTGAATCCCACAATTTAAAAATCAATTTTATTAGTGTATAAAGCCAAACAAAATGAGTCAGGTCATGAATTTATGCCCCAAGTGCATGTTTGCAAAGTTACTTCACCTAACAGTTACCTTCCAGTTTTAAAAATGTGTTTCCAACCTACAGCAGCAAACTCCCTCAAACTAATGTCAAGTGTCAGATTAACCTTCCAGTTTCAAAAACTGCTTTCCTCACTGCTTGGCACTGTTTCTCTCTGCTTAACGTTGTACAAACATGGCTGGCATCATTTCTCGGGTTTGTGCACTACCAGTAAACACAATAGCAGAAATTGGCGGGAAATCATTAGTTGCCATTGCTATACATTTGGTATTGGACGTGTCTGGCATTAGACGGGAAGGTGCCTAGTTTATGGCAAACAGCTGGGATGTTCAGGAGCCCAGGATATTTACTGGACTTCTGATAAAGCGCCACAGCCAAAGGCTTCAACAGGGGGACTATTCTGGCTCCCAGTACAAGTCTGAAGCTTGAGGTAGTTTGGGTAAGGCTGTATCCAATGCGACTGGCATTCTACACACTGGAGAACAGTGTAGGTGCCACTTCATTGACCTACAATGCCAGAAGAGGGATACCCTCAACCAGTGGTTGACTGAATTACAAACTGGTGACATCCCACAGTTGTGTAAGTATGGTAATAAAGAGAATTTTTAATACATCTAAAGCTAAATATAGGCAAGACTGGCATGCATAATGCTCTTCTGTTCTTTTCTTTGCTTTTTACAGCTAATATTGACATAGAGTAGAATTGTCAGGCTCATGCTGAATGTCTGGAGACACTGGGGGAAGCAAGTGGTATGTATGCAGCACAACAGAAGTATTATTGTAGGTTTAAAAGTTAATGATAGATTTTTTGGTATTCTATACAGTAGTAGCAAAGTGAGCATGCATATCCTAACTATAAAATCAAGAATGCATGCATAAGTCGTTAGTACAAACCACCTTTAGAAGTTAAGTGTCAGAGGTTTTGGGTTCAAATACAATGAGCAGCAATTATTCAATACTGCATTTCTTTCATAATATTACATAAAATAAATTCTATACAAGTGGCATAAATGTCCCACTGTTAATAAAATCAGTATACGTGGACCAAGCATATGTGCAATATATGCACATTGCAAGGATTACTTTAAGCAATCTGTAACTATAGTTTGTAATTGATAGGACATATACTTAAATATAATTGGTTAGATAAAATAGTTGTATAATTGGGTTAGTGCATTGTATGTCACATATGACAGTATCTCTTTTTTATCTTTCACCCCAACCCTTATCTCTTTTTTTATTTTCTGTTATGTGTCATCAAAATGTCTCCATGCCATCCATCTATAACAAATCACTAAATGCTTCACAGCGCAGCAAGGTAGGCCAGCCCCAGTGGGTCAGCCTGCCCCCACTCCACAGGCTCTAACACTGATGCCCAGCACATTTGGGACCCATCCCGGATGCACTGCCTATGCTGCCCTTGCACTACCTGCACCCCCAGGGAGCACTGCCCTGGCATCTGGAACTGTGGTGCCCTGCGAGAGTGGTGGCAGAGGTGGGGATTTCATCACCCACCAGGAGATGCCAAGGGTTGATGAGTAGGGTTGTGCACTGCACTATTGGTGTACACCTATGCTAGATGGAGAGGCTACTCTCCCTCATGGTATGTAGGAGGAGAAAATGTCAAGCACTCCAGCATGCAGTGGAGTAAGGGGACAGTGATGACAGTCTTGTGGGTGAGGACTAGATTCTCATTGTCTCCATGTTTGGTGGGTATGAGCTTGCGTTGTCCCCTCCCTCAACCCAGTCATGGTGTCCCCCAACCTTTTGTGTCCCTCACCCTCCCTGTGTCTTGTCTTGTTTGTTTGCATTTGCTTTTTCACCTACCCAACTTACCTGCCCCTAGAAATACCAATGTCCCTTACCCAGAATTCCTCTGTTTCTGAATTAAAAAAAAAAGGGCATCTGTCCCACAAAAAAAAATATCATCCCATAAATAATTCTCCAATCTGCACATGTGTCTTCCTCATACATCTGATATGGTCCAATTGGCTATACAACTTGATTATGTTGTTGTCACCCTACTTTGTGGAGGTGACAGTCCAAATTCACCTAATATTCTGTACGTATTTTCAGTTTACACTGTTAAAGAAATGAATAGCTATGGTTCTTTTCTCCCTCCTGCACATTCCTTTACTTATTTCCCTTTGTTCTTCCCCCTGCTTGCTCCCCATTTCACCACTTTTTATCTACCCCTATAATCTGGACAAAAATAGAATCACACACAACACACATAACTACCAAAAAAGCAATGCAGACCTTCACTTTTTGGCCTCCATTTTTGTGTGGAGTTGGCCAGTGTGCAACAGTAAATGGCTCTTCTATGGTGCAGTTTACCTCCAAGCAATGCTCCTTAAACATATCGTGCTAAAGCAAAATATAGTAACACAAGGTGAATGTAGTATAAGAATAAATTCAATGCATTATCACTATTTATTGAAATAGTAATAAACGGTGAATGTAGTATAACAATAATGTCATTGCATTATCACTACTTATTTAAAAGAATTACATACACTTGGATTCAAACCCAGTATCATCTGGGCTCAAAAATAAATGTGTCAATACATTTACATCTGCTACCACAGAGCCAGTTAAGCAGTAAGTGTGTTTCATACACTCAGTACTAACTCTCAGAATGTTAGTAATGGCCCTCATATTTGCACATTGCTTAAGTATGCACAAAAAGGGAAAGGAGTAGAATTGTCTATCCTGTATGCGCAAACACTTTACTAGCCATTACTCAAACCTGCTGCTCACTGTTGCTGTATGCAAATTAGAAGTTATGTACTCACCATAACGTTCCATCTGAGTAGGTGTATTCATTTGTCTGCAACCTGTGGGTTATGGATCCGATATCGGATCCGAACCGGCATGGTTTTCCAGCTATGGATCCGAGCTCTCAGCTCCTCCCCTCACCCATAATGCCCTGCTCTCCCTACATGACCTCAGATCGAGTTTGCCATCAAAAGAAATACCCTAGAAAGGGTAACACATAATATGCAGGAAACTGATAAGGCCAGGGGGATAGGAGGGCAGGATGGTTGCAGACAAATGAATACACCTACTCAGATGGAACGTTATGGTGAGTACATAACTTCTAAATCTGAAGTAGGAGATTCATTTGTCTGCAACCTGTGGGACAGAGTCCCCAGCTACCAAAATTTTGGGCGGCCATCGTGGAAGGATATTCCAAAGCACCGCGGAGCCAAAGGATGCTCTACCTCTAGATGTAATATCCAACTTGTAGTGGGAAATAAAGGTATGAGATGAAGCCCAAGTGGCTGCTGAACAAATATCATCCAGAGGAATCCTAGCCTTAAAGGCCGCTGAGGTAGAAACTGACCGGGTTGAATGGGCATGTACTCCCTCCGGTGCGGGCCTTCCAGAAGCTTGATAAGCCAATAAGATGCACTGCGAAATCCAGCGTGATAATGAGACTTTGGAAATTGGCTTGCCCAAATTGAATTTAGCAAAGGAAATAAACAACTGGTCGGATTGCCTATGACCAGCTGTCCTGTTCAGATAAAATCTAAGTTGCCTGTGAACATCTAAGGAATGAAGCTTGTATTCACCCTTGTTTTGATATTTAGGAAAGAAAACAGGGAGGTTAATGGATTGATTAATATTTGCTTCAGAAGCTACCTTAGGAAGAAAGGACAGGTTGGTCCTGAGGTATACACGGTCCGGATGAAAGACCAAGTAAGGAGGCTTGGCTGATAAGGCTTGATGTTCTGAAACTCTCTTGGCCGAGGTAATGGCTACTAAAAAGGCCGTCTTGAAAGATAAAAATTTCAGATCTACCGTCGCCGCAGGTTTGAAGGGGGGAGCGGTCAAGGCCTGAAGGACCAATGAAAGGTCCCAAGGAGGAACCACTTGCTTTACAGGGGGCCTGAGAAGAAAAGTACCTTTTAGGAAAATCTTACACAATTTGGCAGACATCAGTGGACTGGAGTCGTGACCAATATGATAATGAGAAATTGCCGCAAGTTGCACTTTGACCGTGGAACTGCTGGCACCATCATTAAAAAGAGTGGTTAAGAAGTCAAGCACCAGAGGAAGGGGAACTGTGAAGGGGTTTAGACCTTGCCGCTCCGCCCAAATGGAGAACTGTTTCCACTTGCTGCGGTAAACTTTCCTGGTAGATGGTTTATGAGCCGCTACCAGGATGGCCTTAACTGGAGACGAAATACCGGGAGTCCTGATCAGGAGTGGAACTGGAGCAGCCAAGCAGTCAGCTTCAGGTTGTCCAGATTCGGGGTTGATAGATGGGATGGGTGAGATATCAGATCCGGAATGGGATCTAGAATCCAAGGAGGATTCACCGAGTGAGACCTTAGGAAGGGGAACCAGATCTGTCGAGGCCAGAATGGGGCAATGAGAATCATTCTGCACGCCAACCAAGAGGCTTTCTGAAGAACTTGGAGAATCAGAGGCAAAGGGGGGTAAGCATAAAGAAGACCGGGAGGCCAAGCATGCACCAGAGCGTCTCTTGGGGTATCTCCGGGAGGAGGGATTAGAGCGAAAAAACTGTTGCACTTGGTGTTTGAGGGAGACGCAAAAAGATCGCAACAAGGAGTTCCCCACCGTGCGAAGATGCGTTTCGCTACCTGAGCATTGAGAGACCACTCATAAGGAGAGAGAATGGTGCGACTGAGTTTGTCCACCAGGATGTTGGACCGACCCGGAATATGCGTTGCAATGAGAAAGCGGTTGGTGGAGATTGCCCATTCCCACACTCTCATGGCTTCTCGACAAAGGGGGTAAGACCTGGTTCCCCCCTGTTTGTTGATATACCAGATGACAGACATGTTGTCTGACTGAATTGCAATAGTTCCCAAGGGAAGAAAGGCCTGTAGTGCTTGCAACGCTAAGAGCACTGCTCTCATCTCTAGAACATTGATATGCAGTAAGGTCTCGGAATCGTTCCACGTGCCTTGGACCATCCGGCCTGCAAAATGCCCCCCCCACCCGAGGTGGGAGGCGTCCGTGGTCACCGTGGCAAGAGGGGGAGAAGCACAAAAGGGGCGGCCTCCGTGGAGATCTGGTGAGTGGAGCCACCACAGGAGGGACCGCTTGCAAGCTTTGCTGATCGCAATGGGATGATGCATAGGAAGAGCAAGATAAGACCACTGAACAAGTAGTGTCCGTTGAAAGACCCGCATATTGAACCTGGCGAAAGGAAGAAGAGCTATCGCTGCTGCCATGGACCCTAGAGCCCTCAGGACCAACTCCGCCGGAACTGAGCTGGAGTGGAGAATGGCCCGCACCTGGAACTGCAGATTCTGAATTCTGTCCGCAGTGAGGAAGGCTCTTAACCGTCTCGTGTCTAACCTGGCACCTATAAAATCTATGAACTGCGTAGGGGCTAGGTTGGACTTTTCTGTATTTATTGTGATGCCCAGACGGGGAGCTAGATGGAGAAAGGAATCTCGCGCCAATAACAGTAGATGCCTTGTTGGAGCGGTGAGAAGCCAGTCGTCCAGGTAAGGGAAGACCTGCACCCCCTGAAGCCTCAGGTGGGCCGCTACCACTGCTAATACCTTGGTGAACACCCTGGGGGCCGTGGTGAGACCAAAGGGGAGGACCCGGAATTGGTAGTGACTGGCTCCCAGCCGGAAGCGGAGAAACCTCCTGGAGGGCCTGTCCATTAGGATATGGTAGTACGCGTCCTTGAGGTCTATAGAGCACATCCAGTGATTTTCTCCCAGAAGGGGGAGAATAGACTGTAAGGTAACCATTCGGAACTTCTCCTTGGGAACTGCCAGGTTCAAGAGTGAAAGGTCTAGAATTGGTCTTAGATCCCCCGTCTTTTTTGACACTAAAAAGAACCTGGAGTAGAACCCTGATCCGATCTGGTCTGGCGGGACGGGATGGATGGCTCTTTTCTTTAGCAGATGGCCAATTTCTGCTAAGGCGGCCTCCCTCTGACCGGGTGGAACGTCAGGGAGGGACTTCAATTTTGGAAGGTGATGAAATGGGATGCGGTAACCTCTGGATATGATGCGGAGGACCCAGCGGTCTGACGTTATTGACTCCCATGCCGCTAGGTGCTCTGAAAAACGTCCCCCGACTGCCTCCAGAGTGGAGCAGCCGGGCAACCCTTCAGGGCTGCTGCGCGGGCCGTTCAGAGAAGGGTTCTCTGGACCCGAAGTTCCTGGGAGCCCCTCTGCCCCTGGGGCGGCGTCCTCCCTGTCCTCCTCTGCCACGGAAGGACTGGTTGTCCGGAGCGGGTTGGGACTGCTGCGACTTCCGGAACCACATCTTCTTCTGGCCCTTTTGGTTCCTAGAATAGGGCCTCTGGGGCACAGAGAAGCGGATTCCGACGGCAGACAGTGTCTTCCCATCCTTTTCGCTCTGGGTCAAAGTATCGCGAACAGATTTGCCAAAAAGGGCAGAACCATCGAAGGGAGCATTCGCAAATGACACCTTGAAGGGCTCCGTGAAATCGCAATGACGGAGCCAGGCCTGATGTCTAGTAACTAGGCCTGTTCCTGCGGCTCTAGCGGCTCCCTCCGTAGCATGGGACAGTAGCCGCATAGAGGTATTAGTCACTGACCTGAGAGTGGCCATACGGGTGGAGTGCAACAATTTGTCCTCCTCCGACATGGACTCTGGGGGGGATGCAGCGTATTCCTTGATAAGATCTCGCTGCATCCTAATAACATGTGCCAGGTAGTTCAGCGCCCTCACTGAAAAGGTCGCTGAACTAAACATCCGCTTTCCCAAGCGGTCCATCATCCGAGACTCCTTGCTCGGGGGGTGGACTGAGGGGCTCTCCTGAGCAAGTTCCCTCTTGGTGGCTGCCGCTGTCAACATGGCATCTATCGGAGGCCCTTTACTCCAGTGGGCACGGTCAGCCGGGGGACTAAGTATATGGTCAGGCCTTTTTGGGATTGGCTCCACGGTGTCTGGGTCCTTCCACGCCCTGGTGGTAATCAGGTCCACCAGGGGGTCGGCAGGAGGTGACACCCAAGAGGTAGATGGGCCTGCTTCAAATGCCTCCAAGAACACGGACTCGTCCGAGGAAGATTTGGGGGCAGACCACCCCCCCCTTATGCGAAGCATTTCCATGATGTCTCCAAAGGAGACATCTTCGGGGGGTGATCTTGGGGAGCCTTCCCCTTCCTCCAAGTCCGTGTCTTCTGTGAGAGACTCGGGGGAGTCTATGTGCCTCCTTTTGCACGTATGCTTGTGAGGGGCATCCTCCGGGGGGCTGTCAGAAGATCCTTCGCAAGCAGTGTCATGTTCCAAAGGAACAACTTGGGGCAAAGGAGCGGGCTGTCCCAGTGGCCGGATGGTGGAAGCCTGGCCCAGTGCAGATGGAGCGCGGGACGGAGCCGAAGCAAGTGCCGGGGGTCCAGAAACCCTCAACAGGGCCCTCTCCACTACATCAAAAGCCGAGGGGGAGCCGACCTCGACCAAAGGATCCGAGAGGTCGGATCCGAAGCACTCGAGGGCAGGGTCGGATCCAAAGTACCCAGTACTATCGGCGCCGACCCACCCCGGCCCGGCTGCTCGGCTCCAACTGCTCCGAACCCGGGTAGCGGGTCAGAGAAGGAGCTATAGGTTTAAAGAAAGGGGTCGAGCTCCCCCCCAGAGGGGGGGAGGCAAGAGCACTCCCATCTGCATCTGGGCCTGGATGAACCTTCTCATCATCCAGTCCAGATCAGCATCGGATAAACTGTACGTAGATCTCGACGAGGCTACCGAGGTAGGCCTTGAGTGCCTCCTCGATAGCCTTGACGGAGATCGGGTCTCCTCCTCCTCAGGTCCCGGTGAAAAGCACACAGGAGACCGGAGCCGAGGAGGGGGAGAACCAGCAGATAAGGAGGCCGGAGGAGAAGCCCGCTTGGCTGGTGGGGCCGAAACAGAGGTCTCGGCCCGCCGCTTATGGTGCTTCTCCCTCCGGTCCTTCTTTCTTGCTTCCCTCTCCTCCAAACCACTAGAGGGAGGTTGAGTCCCAGATGGAGGAGGGGGAGCCGAGGAGGAGGGAACCGTAGACACGGTACCCCCCGAAGGAGCGGAAGCCGGAGCCGAGTCCGGGGGCAAAAGTCCCGCCAGGACCAGCTTAGACCTCCGCTCCTTCAATGCCCTGGGGTTGAACCCTGCACAAATGGAACATCCAGAAGTGAGGTGTTCAACCCCAGACAAGACCGAGTGTGGCCATCAGCAGGGGAAAGCTTATGGCCACACTCGGAGCACTTCAAAAAAACAGCCTTAGGTTGTTCAGACATCCTAAAGACACTAGTTTTTTTTTTTTTTTTACTTTAATTAGTCTAAAAGTAAAGGCTAACTAGCCAAACAAACACAGGCCCAAACACACACTACGCACCAGCGAGGGGAGGGAAACTAAAAGTTATAAAAGTTAATAAAACTAAACAACTTTAAGTTATAATAAGGGAAACCTATAACTTTCACACAAACTGACTGAAAAAAACCTTAAATTTAACACTTAAATTAGCAGAAATAACACTTAGCTGTAGAGCTCTCAGAAACCAATCTGGTCACCAGCGCGGCAAACTAGATCTGAGGTCATGTAGGGAGAGCAGGGCATTATGGGTGAGGGGAGGAGCTGAGAGCTCGGATCCATAGCTGGAAAACCATGCCGGTTCGGATCCGATATCGGATCCATAACCCACAGGTTGCAGACAAATGAATCTCCTACTTCAGATCTAAATATTAACGTGTATTAGTTCTGTTTACTGTTCAGTCTTCATGGCATGAAATTGCATGTGGTAATGTAACAAAATGAAGGCTCTATCTAAGAATATGTCAGATATTTGCAATGCAGCCATGTGTTACCCCCCCCCCATGCACTGCAACCCTGGTCTTTCAGTACTTGTTCACAAATACCTCAACTACACTACATAAATTAATAAGAAATATTGTGCAATATACCATTCACATCTGTAGAATGACAATACACATTCAGATTTTCAAATACTTGTAGTAATGTGGACACAAGTCTATCCATATTGCTTGTAAAGCTGTCTTTTAAACTATACCTGTACGTTAGAACACAACCACCAAACACTACTTATTGCACACTCATCAATCTAGTAACATGCAGAACTTGAACTATCTTGACAGTTGCACATGCCTATACATCCATTTCATGCAGGCCTCCTAATAGCTTCTCTCCAACATCTAGTGCTGATATCATCCATCATAAGTTGTTCTGCAGCCTTGTAAGAGTCAGACCTGTGCCATGGCACTTGCTTAAAGTACAGTGTTCTCTAGTCTGTGTACTTAGATATGGGTTCTGCTCTCACTGTAGTCAAATGGTGTGTGTGTGTGTGTGTGTGTGTGTGTGTGTGTGTGTGTGTGTGTGTGTGTGTGTGTGTGTGTGTGTGTGTGTGTGTGTGTGTGTATCTATCTAGCCAGAAAAGCATACAGGTGTATCTGACAGTTAACACTCCAAGTCCATGCAGTGACAGTATTTTGACACTTGCACATCCATTTTATGCAGGTCTCCCAGCATCTTCTCTCCAACATCCAGTGTTGATGTCATCCACCATAATTTGTCCTGCAGCCTTGTAAGAGTCAGACTTGTGACATGGTGCTTGCTTAAAGTACTGTGTTCCCTAGTCTGTGTACTTAATAGGTAGGTGTTCTGTTCTCACTGCAGTCAGCTGGGGGGTATGTGTGTGTTTGTGCCCTTGCTTAACATTACAGAGTGCATTTTACACCAGCATGTGGGACACTGCTATTAACATTTTCAACTCACCAGACTCTGCTGATGTCATTCACTATAAAGTGTTGTCTGATACTCACCAAGTCTGACTTTGAGCTGCAGTGCTTGCCTTAAGTATAGAGTTCTCTATTTGGTGTACTTAGGTAGGGGTTCTGTTCTCACTTCAGCATATGTGACACTGCTATTAGCATTTTCTCCTCACCAGACTCTGCTGATGTTATTTGCTGTAACTGATTTGTGGATGTGCAGTATTCCAACCATGGCAGGGTCAGAGACTGGCCTGGAGGCCAGGCACAAGTCACCTCATACTATACAATACAGATTACAGTGACAGCGCTTTCAGTCTATCCACATATATTATGGCATGGTTTGTAGGCCCCATATTTTCTTGGTGAGAAACCCCTTGTGGTCTTCTAGCTGCTGCAGGTGTCTGTTGAAGTACATGAAAAAGGAAGTATTATGCTCTATTAGTGTTCTGATGAGTTTGAGTACAGTGCTGTTATACAATCCTCAGATCTGAATATAATGGCCTGACTTATTTGGTGCACAACTTAGCCTTTCCATATCACTGTGGACACTTGGTGGTTTAAGTTCAGATTGCTATCTTTGTGTGTTCCCAGGTCTTAAACCACTGGGATTCAGCATGGGGGAGTGTTATCAATGCTGTAATTAGCAGGGAATTCCACTTTGCAGAAGGACAAAATAAACACACATTTTGCATTTAGTTGTAGAATATGTGGCTTTGACACCAATCATTTGTCTGTGTTATCTCCTCCTGTAGTATGTTACTATCATTGTTAGACTCAATGATTGCACCTAATATTCAAGAATCAGAAAACGTGGTAAGCCAAATCCATATACTTTAGCCTGGACTGCTGCGAAATACATTACAAACAGTAAAAGGTCAAGCACAGATCCCCGGGGTACACCAATGGTGACAGCTCTACTGGTGCAGGTTGATTCACCTTTCACATTATGTGTTCTGTTGGTGAGCCAATTGGTTAACCCATCTAGTGATGTAAGACTTAATCTCCAGGGAGAGTTTCTCAATGATACCCGAGTGTGGGTCTGCATCAAAATCCTGGACCAGATCAAGCTAGGCAGTATGCGCTGTCTTACCTTCATCCAGGCCTATCACACAGAATCAATGGGCTGTGACAACATTACAGATTGCCTATAGTGTGACTCAGCACATACACCTTCCTGAGACAGTTGAATACACACTTCAACACACCCACCACATGCACTATGTTCCTGTAGAAGGGTGTACATCAACATGCATCCATCTGAGATGGGGGATAGCACCTGATGCATGCATGTATATACACATCCTGACTTTCCTCATCTGTGAGGTAAACCAACATGTCATCATGGACCTTTTCAAAATGGACACTAGTAATATCCCAGCTGCGTGTAACAGACCTGTGTGAGTTCTTAATGCTACATCCATGTCTGTTACATATGTTAGATGTCCTCAAAGTGGTCATTGAAGGTATGCATGTTGACAACACTACCTTCCTGTAGAACTTGACCAGTCCAAGGCATCTGACACAAATCCACACTGAGGTATTCACTCAACACTGTCAGATGTGGCACTTCCAAGATGGCTGCACATTGAGTAATAGCTTATTTCTAACTCTCCCAGTGTGAAAATAGAAACTCAGCAGAGAAGGCCAGTAGGCTTGTGTTTATGGGTAAATTTCAGTAACTGGCTAGAAAATGCACTGGCTGGATGCCAGGAATAAAGAAATACAGAAGACTTGGAAAAAATTAGCTACAAAAAGTCAGGAAGAAACACTGACTGAAGAACGTTCTGCAGCTGTTCAGCAAAAAGCAATGCAACTTTCAGACATTACTTCCAGTAACTCACAGGAAGATATAAGACAACTGCATACAGACTTGGTTAAAATAAACAAAACACTGATGGAATATATCAACACAAACAACAAAAGGCTGGAAAAAATGAAATGAGCTTTAAACAGATATTCAGATGAGATGAAAAAGCTGCAAAAATCAGAGGTGAAAATAAAGAAAAATCTGGCTGAATATGAGACTGTTCGGGAAAAGATGTTTCAAAAAATAATAGAATCAGAGGACAGAGCATGTAGGGAAAGCCTGATATTTTCAGCTATACCAGAGAAGCTTGAAGGAACAGACTGCATTAATTTTATGAAAGCACGAATAAGCAGCTAGACTGGTATTCCACATAGGTTTACCGTCATAAACTCGAATCACAGTGGTTCGAGTGCTCATATGAGTGACTCGAAACCATGAAAGTGAAAACGTCAGCAGTCCTTAATGTTCAAAAAACAGCAAATCGAAAAGCAGATTAGCTTTTTTTTGAACATTAATGTCGAACAAAAAAAAATGAAGTGTAAAGCAGGGAAGCAAGCCCCCCTGCATCCCCATGTGGGGGCTGCAACCCCCCACACCCCCCTACTTTATTATTCTAACTCTGAGAACATACTACAGTGGGAAAAGGAACCATTTCCCGATCCCCACTATAGTGCAATCCGCCCCACAATGTCGAATGTGCAATGAGCGAATGTCACTGTGCATTCGCTCATTGCACATTCGAACCTTTTTTCTTTCGGCGTTTGCAAAATTTGCAAACAGCCTTTCAAACACTTGCTGTTCACCAGACTGTGTATCACCTTTATAAAGGTAAACCTTCCACATACCCCATGCCTATAACAAAGAAGGTAACCAAGAGATCCTGTAGATGTATTAGAAATATTTTGGAAATTCTATGAGTCTATATAAAGCAGAGAAATATGAAAATCAAGAAAAGATACAAATGGAAATGTTTATGGAAGAATTAAATATGCCATAGTTAGAGGTAGATGAGGTTCAATTACTAAAAGTCAGGATAGGGGGAAATGGGATAAAAATTGTTTTGTATAACCAATCTACAGGAAAGTTCCCGTGAAGAGATGGTATTCCTGTGGAAGTTTGGAAGCTAGGAGATAAAAACTGATAAAGATCTGGAAGCTTTTGTTTAACAATATCTTAAGAGGAGAAGACGTATCACTGTCCTGGAAGAAAGCATTGGTAGCTGTGATACCTAAAGAGGGTAAGCTCAATCAGACCCAGCTTCATACAGGCCCATTTCAATACTAAACCATGATTATAAAGTGTTCATGTCTAAAATGGCTAAAAGAATGGCAAAAGTAATACTAAAACTGATAGATATGGGTCAATGTGGTTTTGTGGAGGGGGGGCAAACATTTGACAACATTAACAGAAAACTGATGACCCAGAAGCAGAATGTAAGAAAATATCATTGTTGTTGGTGGGTGCTGATGCAGAGAAAGCATTTGACAGAGTAAGCTGGGACTTTATGAGCAGGGCAATTGAAGCATTTGCATTTCCTGAAAAAAATATAAGGTTGATTAGGAAAATATATGAGGGATTGGAGGCAAAAATTAAAGTGAGTGGGTTTCTCTCTGATAATTTCTGTTTGAGCAGAGGAATCAGGCAGGGGTGTCCTCTTTCCCCTTTATTATTTGCATTATATTTAGAACCATTGGCAAAGAAAATAAGGGACTAAGAAATTCAAGGATATAATAGGTATGGTTGTCAGGAAAGGCTGGTCTTATTTGCAGATGATATTATTTTGTACCTGAGAAAACCAGGAAAAAGACATTACAATGTTGTGGAACATTTTGAGATAGTTTCAGATCTTTTTGGTTTAATGAAGCTAAAACAAAGGCAATAGCAGTAAATTATGTCTCCACACATGAACAAGTTCACAAATACCCATATTCATGGGGACATGATAAAATGAAATATTTAAGAGTATGGATTAAAAATTATTCTAGGGTGGCAGCTAAGGATATGAAGAAGAGACTAAACAAAGATAATACAAACTGAGAAAATGGAAACTTTGTTATGTGGATATGGATAGTAAGTTACAACCAGTTAAAATGTTTATAGTCCATTTAGTCTTATACACAGGTCAGGCATATTTTTATCTACCAGAGGAGAAGTTGTGGATAGCAATTAATAAAGAGCTGAAGGACTTTATCTGGGAGGGGAAGACAGCAAGAGTCAAGTGGGATAAGCTGATTCCTCCAGATGAACAGGGTAGATTGGGATTACCCAATTCGAAGGGGCATTTCAGAGCTACACAGTTAAGACTCCTATACATAGCAACTGCAGAAACCTATAATTCAAATTGGAAGGGGATGATGATGAAACACTGGGGAAGCTCAAGAAACAAGGAGAGACTGGAATTTTGGATGCAGACCTTTAACGAGAATAACAATAATCATGCAGAATATTATATCCATAAAGTAGCAGAACGTATTCTAAAACCTAAACCAACATGGGAATGGAAAAAGGAGATTCTGCTGATAGGGATGACTGCAATTAGGGATACAGACAATAGGCAAGGGGGGCTGGAAGTTGCTGGAGAAAACTGGTACAGGAACCAAGGTATTGGGAGCAAATAACTAAGAGAGGGAAAGATGATAGAATGGGAAGATGTCACAAATTTATTTGGATTCAAGGTTAGAGATTGCCTTCCTATCAGGTTCTGAGATCAGAGTATAGGCAAACAGAAAGAAATATGGGTGTCCAAAACAAAAGATCAGCACTGGTATTGTTTTTAATAGAATCTAGAACAGAAGCTGCCATTAAAAAGGAATAATTAGTAGAGCATATAAAATATTGCATGATAACTAGACGAATCAGTCAGAGGAGGTTAGAAAGGATTGGGAAGAGAGATTGGATAAGCAATTCACAAAGAAACAATGGGGGATATATGTATATCTCCCAAATATGAAACAAAATCTATAAGATTTAGGATTTTTGCCTGAAAATGTTTACACAGAAATTTATATACCCCAAGAAGATCCCAGAGAATTTTTCCTCAGGCGGACAGTAAATGTTGGAGGTGTGAAAGGGGTAGAAAGAGATCATTTGGAACATATTTTCCTGGAGTGCGGTGAGTTGGTGGACTTTAAGGATTCCCTGCAGGATGCACTGTTGGAGATGCTGGGTGGTTAGATTGGTCTAAAATGGGAGATTATTTTTCTGAGCTATGATACAGAATTGGAATTGCCTAGACATGGTAAGGCCTTGCTGTGTCTAATAATGGTGGCTGCCAAAAAAAGCAATTACTAGAAAATGGAAATCAAAATCTAAACCAACTATACTGGAAGTAGTGAATATAGTAACAGAGATAAAACAAGTGGAATTGAGATGTTTAGAAAAGGGTAGGAGCAAACTGCATAGGAAAAAATGGAAATTGTGGGAACAATACATACAAGAGAGGAATTAGGTCTAAAAGGTGGCAGGACTTAAATGAGCTATGTAATGTCTGAGTGTGAAAGATTGGGTAGCTTATTCGTGATGTATAATGTTTGCAACTGGGAGTGTGTCAGTTATGGTTTGTGATGTAAAATGCGTGTGACTAGGATAGTGTTGGTGTAGTTTGCTTTGATTGCCTATGTAGTAAGTAATGGTTTAATAAGGATGTTTCTTGTTTAAAAAAGGCAGGAATTGAATAATTTATGTAATATTGCTTAGGTTGCAAGCTATATAGCAATATAAGTGAAGTATAATGTTTGTTATATTAATATAGTTTGATTACTTTTATATGAATGTAAATTTGCCTATGTCACAAGTGATAATTCAATAAAGGTGTTTGAAAAAAAAAACACTGTCAGATGTGGCTATAAACACCTATATCACTAAGTGGGTAGACCAGTGGATCACAAATGTGGAATCTAAATATATTGAAATGTGTGAAGTGACCTATATCTCACGTCCAGTGATCAGGTCCCTACATTACAGCAGTCTGTTAGACCCTTTCCTGTCCATTATTTAAGTCACATACATCACAAATGACATATCCATCCTGTGTCCAAACAGCTGTCTGAATGAATACAGATTGTGGGCAATCATTGACTCCAACTGTGATATTAGTATAATACAGACAGTATCAACACACACTGCAGATTGCTGCCACAGCTTTGGCAACACATGCAATTTAAACAAAACATGGGGGGATTTGTTACATTATGAAAGCAAATGCACATCCCAAGAATAATGTAGACATTGGACCCTATAAGCAGACCAACTGGCATGTGACATGTGTCCTTGGGTAGATGATATGTGGAATGTCCACCAGCATGTGGCCACAGTGTTGACAACTCCCTTGTATGTAACACGACTACTGAGTTTGTGAAGGACATCCACATCAGAGGCCATAATACCTCCACAGTTCATAGCCTTCATTACACTAATGACTGAGTACAATGCACCTTACTTCATGTACATCCCTACACATCCTCCAGTAAGATTTAACTGAAGTGTGCCACCTTTGCCACAGTGAGCTGTCACACATCTTATTGGACATACCTAGGTATTATTTTTATTGCATAGATATTACTGTCTGATGATGCAGAACACCCATCAAGGTGTTCCTCCAGATGTGTGTGATACCTGTTTTGGTGATGCACACGGTACATACATAGCTGTTTGATAACATTGATGATATGGGTTATATTTGTAACAGTCTGGATTGTGCTCTCTCTCTCTCTATATATATATATATATATATATATATAGATAGATAGATATCTTCTCCATTGTTATGTCACCTTGTGTGACAGTCACATACTATACATTTGCAATGTGCAGTCCATACTGTACTATATTGATATGTGATTAGTGTACATGCTGCAACTGTCTTCCGTTAACATGCCCTCATCTGCTGTACATAAGGATGTTTCACCTGTTTTCTTTCCCTGTGTTCATTCCTACAATTCATCTGTGTGTCCATTTTCAATACACTTGCCAATATACATGTCTATGGTTTAAAACATTTAAAATAGGTGGGGGGCTATGCCCCCAATACCCCACACCCCCTTTCCTTTATATTCTAACTCCAGGATTGCACTACAGTGGGGAAAAGGCCATATATTACTTTTGATTAAATGAGTTTTGATTAAATGAGTTTTCAGTGAAGTGAGCTTTCAATCAAGTGTGCTTAGTCAAGTGAATTTCGACCAGATGTGTTTTCAACCAAAGTAGATCCATATATATATATATATATATATATATATATATATATATATATATATATATATAAAATATATGTATATACACACACGCACACACACATGCACACACACACATATATATATATATATATATATATATATATATATATATATATATATATAAACAAAGTATAAAAAGTATCACTACTACCACAGCATAGAGCATAAAACATAAAATTAATGAAGGTATAAACAGGGTGAAAGATAAAAACAACCAAAATCAAGAGAAGATAAGCTGTTTCAGGTACTAACAGTACCCTTCATCAGATCTAATTCATTCATTTTCTGTCAAACAGTATAATTGAAACAATAATGAGGAATATAACTAAATTGGGACAATCGATTGCTCCTTTTAAATATGGATGGACATACTTGAGTGATGGAGGAGGAGACCAAAATGAATATGGAAGCTTTTAGCAGTCAGGATAGTGTGATAAAACCTAGCACATTTATACCGCAAAACAACACGACTTTAGATACCTTTTTAAAGTCTGTGAGACTGAAATTTCTAAGAAGTTGAATAAACCTAAACATCATTTTCAGAATTTGACTAAACAGGAGAGGTCAGCACTGAGAGATCTACAAGGTAATACTAGCAATGTAATATGCCCAACTGACAAAGGGGGCACCATTGTGCTTTTGGACCACTAAACATATGATAACAAAATGCAAGATATGTTAAATGATGTTCATACTTATAGCATAGTCAATAAGTTACAAACAAATAAAATGATTAAAGCTATAAATGAAACTTTATATGATCATCTATGTCGTAAATTGGATTGAGTCCTCTATGAATTTTTTTATAGCTATATATCCTGTTATTCCATCTATTAAGGGGCTTCCTAAAATACATAAGAATTATACAAATCTTTCTCTATGTCCAATAGTTGCTGATAAAGGATGGGCAACTGAACCTCTCTCAATTTATATTGAACAACAATTAAAGGATGCATTGCTGCTGGCGCCTACTGTCTTGAAAGATACTAAACATTTCTTTGATACATTATTTGAATATACCCATTTGATCACTGACTTTGAATCTTACCAGATGGTCACCATGGATATAAATAGTTTAATCACTGTGATACCCAATGGCTTTGGTATTACAGCTATTAGAATTTTATTCATGAAAGTGATGGATATTCGAATGAGAGAACAGAATTGATATGTCTGCTGCTTGAGATGTATTGGCAGAAATGGGGAGTTGAAATGGGCACTTCTTGTGCTAACAGTTATTCCAACTTAGTGTTGGCTAACTGGGAAGCCAACTATGTACTTACTAATAATATTTTTTATCCATGTATAAAGTACTACAAACGGTTTGTTGACGATGTTTATATCTTGTGGTAAGGCACGGTGGATCAGCTGATGAACTTTGTCAAATATCTAGAGACCACCATGGATTTATTAAGATTTACTGTGCAACATTCTAACAGTCACATTAACTTTCTGGATGTTTCTTTAGAACTTGACATGAAGGATGGAATTAACACCACTTTATATCACAAGAAATGTAAAAGGAATAATCTATTGGTCTGCAGCAGTATGCATCCTACACATGTTTATAATAATATACTAAAACGGCAGATGCTAAGAAGTTCCAGATTACATACTAGAGGGGAAGATTTCCTAATGGATAATCAGTCCTTGGCTCATCAGTTTATGCAAAGAGGATATAAGAAGAAAGAGGTTTACAAATGTGTGCAAGAAGCTACAATGTTAAGGAACACTCATAATAAACCATTATTTTTCACATAAGTTGGAAGAGAACACTACAGAAGTCATAGAAAATGTTAGAACTGACCAATGCACCAGAGTTGTCCTGACTTATTCCATGATATTTATGTTTGTGACGTTATAACGAATAACTGGAGGATTTTAACCAGTGACAATACTACCAAGAGGATAGTGGGGGATGTTCCAGCTTTCTCCTTTAGAAATAATGAGAATCTAAAATGTTTATTATGTCAGAAAAAGTTATACAATGTTCGGGTTTGGTCCAGTAGAGTGAGTACCTATCCATGCAGGACTTGTACAAGTTGTAAATATATCTCTACAAAACAGGATTTTGTCTACCCCATGACTGGTAAATGCTATGCACCATGAATATATGCTGACTGTAAGACCAAGATTGTGATATACATTGCTTGTTGCAACTATGTGATTGTTTCTATGCTGGCAAAACTAATAGACAGTTTAAGGAAGGAATATCTAAACATGTGAATGACATTCAATTAAAGGCCAACAAAAGTCTATTGATGAAACATATTTCATCTAATGTTACATATTTTTTGTTTGTTTTTTTTGTCTCTTCAGTTTCTCAGAGAAAATGCTAGGGGTGGTGACATAACTTTACAAACTGAGCTAGCTGAGATGCATTGGATAGGTAACCTACAAGCCGACCCCCCCCCCCCCAGGACTTAATACATGACTCCCTTTGAACCCTGCCTTTAAAAGACGTAGACTGAATTGTTGATTGTGACTGATCATGAGTTTAGATCTGATGAAGGGTACTGTTAGTACTTGAAATTACTTATCTTCTC
This sequence comes from Protopterus annectens, assembly GCF_019279795.1. Lineage (NCBI taxonomy): Eukaryota > Metazoa > Chordata > Ceratodontiformes > Protopteridae > Protopterus > Protopterus annectens. Next base: position 693,267,080 of record NC_056744.1, on the reverse strand, counting down.
CTGACTTTGGTTGTTTTTATCTTTCACCCAGTTTTTACCTTCATTAAATTTGCATTTTATGCTCTATGCCTTAGTTGTAGTGATACTTTTTATATGGCATTTGTTATTTTTGTTGCAGTACTTACCTTTAGTAGCCATGTTTTAACTTCTGTTTGTTGTTTTATATATATATATATATATATATATATATATATATATATATATATTTTTTTTTTTTTTCCAGTACTTATGACAGTGGACAGTCAAGTAATTAAAAATATTATTACAGCTAATTGGAGAATTAGTCTAGGTAACCCTGACTTAGTAAAAGTAATAGGAGAAGCCCCCCCCCCCAGTTTGCGTTTAAGAAATTGTGCAATTTGAAAAAAATGTTGGAAACAGATTTAGTTAAGGGAAACAAAATATTTGTCAGAACAGATGGCACTTTTTCTTGTGCCATTTGTCAGCAGTGTAGATACATTAGTAACATCAGTAGTGCCAAACTTGAACATTTAAATTTTAGTTTTGTAGCCAAAGCTAGATAGGACTGTCATAGTACTTGTATTGTATGTCTAGCAGTATGTAGCACTTATCCACAATTTTATGTGGGCAAAAGCATCAGATAGCTGAAACTAAGAATGTGTGTACACGTTAAAGCCATAAAAGATCATGACTTTAAGAATGTATTGGCAAAACATAGTTATGAGTGTTCTGGCTTTCGCAAATTTCATTTTTTGGTGTTAGAACAGATTAATACTGTGAAATTCGTAATTAGTTGTAATATTGTGTTGGAAGTCAGGGAACTTAAGTTGCAAGTGTTACTTAGAGCTGATAAGTTCCCCGACTTAAATTAAAATATTAATGTTAAATGTTTATTGCAGATGAAGTTATTATGACAAATGTTTATGTGGTTCAGGGATGAGTTTATTAAATGAATTAAATGCAACAGATATGGATGGATATTTTAATTTTAAACAGTTTTTAGTAGCAGTAAATTGTTGCGAGTTGTGTGATTAGTCAGACATCAAGGTTGATTGATCAATTGCATTTTATGTCATGTTGGGAGGGTTATTTAAACTGTGTGTTTTAAACGGAGTACATTTCTTATGAGGTTCCATTTTTTTTTTTAAATAAACAGAAATAAAAACACTTATGGAAGTCTCAGTGGTTATTTGTTCTGGGCTCAGTGTTGCTTTTTAACCTTATCAGCAAGGTTGTGGTTTTATGTTCATTTTAAGTGCCTTGCTTTGGAGTCCAGTGTTTGTTTGTTTTTAGTCTGCTTTCAACCGAACAATATGGCTTCTATGGCTTCTACTGGGTACTTGAATGCTAAAGGTAATATGTTCCCCTCCCTGGAATAAATGGGTTCTGTCAACAGAGTTCAGAGTACTTTAAATGTCAGTACCTATTCCACCTATTCCATCCCCAATGAGTTGCAGTTCTTGAGTCACACTTTTCAAACAGCTATGAAACATGTACAGACTGTACTTAAAAGATTAAATTCTGATGGAAATGGCAACGGTACTCTTGTGAGGAATGAGTTTAGAACTCCTATTAATAATTATGGTTCATCTAACTCCTCTGGTAACAATTCCTGGGTCAGTGACACCACTTTGTTACTGAGTATACAATAGGAAGATTCGGATGTCATAAGGTGGTTAATACAAGGCCTGGAGGTTAGTGTTAAGTGGTAAATAACTGAGTCCAGTGTCTTGGCAGCAGTCCAAAAATCTTTATTGCACACATGCATGTGGGAGACAGTTTCAGGAACAGAGTCTCCCCAAAGTATAAAAATCACTAGCTTATATACCTTTAGTATGCATTGTCAGCAGTTAGTTAGACAAAGGAATGTAATACTGACCAATAAACTTTGAACAAGTTTCAAAACATATACTTTCACATACAATAAGATCTTGTTGCTAGGCTAGGTAGATTCGGACAATTCATAGGTTCATAGGTAGGTACTAGGTTATTGGCCCAAGGGCCTAAGTAAGCCTAGCCCACAAGATTCCCTGGCTTACGCCACCCAAGAAAGTTAATTGACCAATTAGTTTTGTACACATCTTCAAACTGGCCATACCATTTCCTCTGTTGCTGGGGTCTTAGGCAGAATATCTAACTTCCTCAAAACATGTTTATCAGTTAAATTCCAACTGTCAGCAGTTTGGTTTGAGAAGAAAAACATGCTTATCATTACTTCTTCAGTAACTGTATGCACAAATAAGGTCAATACTTCCGAGACATAAGATTATCCCTAAAAGGACACAGCACATTCAGCTTTTTACAAATGTCCAGTTCTCTTTCTTCCCTTTCTGCATGCTCTTAATCACATACTCAGGCCCTTCTACAGAAACGTACATTTTGTTTATTTTTTTTCCCACTACAATTCCCCATTTGATGCTGTGTAAGCATCACCGTTAATTTTCTTATTATGCATTCATTCATACATTTTGCCAAAATCTTTCATTACCTCATCTGCATTTGTATCCATTTCAACATACCCCTCATCACCATTTTGCACAGTCCATAGCATACTTTCAGTTTCATCAACAATTACTTGCTGTAGCTTTACAGGAGTTCTTGCGCTTAACAGTTTTAAACATAATGCTTTTAGTATAAACAACAAAGAAAATAATACTATAGCAATAATCACAATTAACATGAAAAACGTCAATAATCCACCTCCCCATCCAGAAAACAAATTAGTGAGCCAAGCCCACTGAGAACTGTCTGCTTCTTTAGCATGTGACAGTTCAGCAACCTTTTGTAAAATTTCAAGATGGCTGTCTATTGCGTGCTCGTTATCCAGAATAAACATACAGCACGAAATCAAGTTACATTCTGTTTTGCAGTACTACAGTTCTCATAGCAGTCATTTCAGCATTGATTAGACTCACAGTGTCAAAAGCTGAATTTGCTAAAACTTCTAGTAATTTTGACAATTTACGCAATTCCCAAATTGCTTTAGGGGCTCCGTAGGCAGGAAATATTCCTGCTCTGGAAATTACTTTATCACTTAAATCCATATGGGATAGGCCCTTAAATGCTATGTGAGCCAGATCATTGTGATATATCCATGATGCAGCAATCTTTCCCACAGGATTGTTGGTAGGCTTAACTTCACGCACATTTTGAATTTTTCCTGCTGGCAAAGCATCAGTGTGTTGGAAGGCACGAATCAGCTTCCTGACTAGTTTTCAGGTAACCATTTATATGTTTTTCTACCACAAACAAAATAACAATTTTCAACAAGTAATGAAATATTAGAGACAACAGAAGCACCCTGAAGTCCATGAAACATTTTGAAATGAATTATGCCCATCTCTCTTCTAAACTTTTCTATTGTTCAGTTGTTACTTTCATTAAACAAAATAGTTTCAACTTCTGAATATTTGGCATTACATCCAGTAGAATTATAAGAACAGTTATACATTGCAGTAATATTACAGAAACTCCAACCAACATTCAAATTCCACCCATGTCTCAAGTTCTGTTTTCCTTGAAAACACAAAGTCCCATTTCGTCTGCTGAATAACTGGAGCAAAACTCTTTTTGTGCTAGTGGTGTTTAAAGTTTCATTTAGCAAACTAGTCCAAGTCTCTGTGACGTTTAAGGGGGCTGTATCCATCATCAATCCCCCATGCACAGTAGGAATAGCAGTATAAACCCAGCAGTTGTTAATGTTAAATGATAGGGCATAAGTGTATTTTATGGCTTGATAAGTATTAAAAGTTGGATGCCAGGAAGTAGCTCTTTTGGCAATGTTAATGTCAGCATTGGCATCAGGCAAATGAATGTGTATGGCTGCAGCAGGAAATAAAAATGGCGAAAGCAGCACAAGTAGAAATACAAAAATAAAACAGAGGGCACATACCCAGTGTTGCTGTGGAAAAGGAGTCTGTGTCATCGATTTGTTGGAGTTCGGAGGACCAAAATGTTTGAACTGAGTAGATGGGGTGGATGCAGAAGTTTTGACCAGAGGTAGTTGATCAGTCACCTTCATGGTCAGCTGGTTTTTGCTTCTGGTACGATGGCTCGATAATGTTGTCCTCGGTGAAAGGAAGTGGCTGATGGTCATCTGTTTGTAGTACATTACACACGTGTGATACGTGTATCCAAGTTGGAGACCCTTGGAGGCGAACAGCTGAAGTAGTTGTGAGAAGTACCAGGACCGGACCTTTCCATTGGGGCTGTAAAGAATGCTTGCATCGGAAATTCTTTACATAGATTCAATCACCAGGCTGGATGGAATGAGTGAAGTCTGGGTCAGGTGGCTGTAGAAAGGAGACAACAGTCTTGTGACAGCACTGCAAAAGAGAAACAAGCGTTTGGCAATAATGCAACAGACAGTCATTAGTTAAGGTGGTTTCTATGTTTACTGGAGGGGAGGGTGGGAGCCGCATGGGGCGGCCCATTAAAATATCATGAGGAGAAAGTTTTCTAGTAGCATTTACTGCATATCTAATGTAAAACAATACTAAAGGAAAGCCTAAGTCCATGTAAACCTATTTCAGCTGTGGCAACCCCTAACTGGGAAAAGCTGAAGGACAGTGAGTATTCTTTATACTCTGATTATCTCTTTCAACCATGCCTGAGGCTTGTGGCCTGTATGGACAATGCAAAGACAATTTAACATTTAGCATAATACAAATGTCATCAACAAGTTTGGCAGTAAAGTGGGACCCTCTGTCTGACTGTATTTCACATGGGACCCCGAAACGGGGAATCAGTTTCTTTGCAACTGTTGTGGCATTATTTTTACCACAGGGGAAGGCCTCAATCCACCCCGAAAAAACATTAACCACAACCAACACATAACAAAATCTAGCACACTGTGGCAGTTCTATAAAGTCCCACTGTACAGTACAAAATGGTCCCCATGGTTTAGCATATGTTGTGGGGTGATCGGAGTAGTTTTACAAATATTAAAAGCTAAACAAACAGAACATGTCTGAATTACATGCTGAACTGCCTTATAAAGGTAAGGTGCATACTAGTCAGTCAAAATTTGCTTAAGCAAAACATTTTTACCTACATGAGCTGGCAAATGATATACCCTAACCAATTGGTAAAGAAAATTGCATGGGCTACAGGTTGGACGTCGGGGTGGCACCAAAGATTATCTGCCGACTGAGTGCAGCCATCATTGATCCACCTTACGTTTTTGCGGTCGTCAGAGGCATTCTGAAATGAAAACACATTGATTAAACAATCAGAATTGTTCCTCTCTACCCGACACTCATTAGACCCATTATAGAGTAAAACGCCCCATTTGGAATGTACCTCACAAGACAGAGGGTCCCACTTTACTGCCAGTAGTCAGGAAGTCCTTCTATGTGGCACACCTCATCATAAAAGGGTTCTCATCCTGGAAAAAAGAGGTCATTGTTCCCCTCTACTCGACACTCATTAGACCCATTATAGAGTACAACGCCCCTTTTGGAATGTACCTCACAAGACATCTGCAGCAGCTGGAAAGGCCATAGAAGTACCTCACAAAGAGGATTACTGGCCTCAACAAATGCCCTACACTGACCGTCTCAAAAAACTCCAGCTTTATTCCATAGCATATCGCCTACTCCGAGGTGATCTCTGCCTAACATATAAAGCTATGTCAAACCCAGAGCTGTTGGACATGCTACACCTAAAGAAATCCCAATCCCTCTTAGCTACAAGCTCTAGGGACCTAAACCTTGTCAACACAATAAACAGGCCATGCTGGAGGGATAGATTCCTGTCCCAGAGACTTCCCATACTCTGGAACAGGCTACCCATCTATGTCAAGCAAAGTTCTTCATTAGCACTCTTCAAGAAAAATCTTGATGAGTGGATGGGAAATAGGAAATACACCCCGGGGATCACTTCTGTGTCTCTGCTTGACAGTGGCACAGGAAAATAACTTTCTTGGGTGGTGTAAGCCAGGAAACCTTATTGTCTAGGCTTAAGTAGGCCCTTGGGCCGATAGCCTAGTACCTACCTATGAACCTATGAATCTATGAAGATAAACCAACATTCGACTCATTTTCAATTTGTAATGGCTGCAATTGTATTGCCTGAACAGGAGATGATAATGCAGCCTGTTTTGCTGCCCAGTCAGCTAAATTGTTTCCTTTGGTTTTAAAAGAAGAATCTGATCTATGGGCAGCACATTTTACAACAGCTATCTGCTTTAGGAAAACAAGGCATTTAACAGTTCATGTACAAGATAAGAATTTTTTATCAAAGTTCCTGAGGATGTTAAATACCCTCTCTGCTTCCATAATGTTCCAAAGTCATGCACGACACAGTGCCCATACCTAGAGTCTGTAAAAACAGTAACAGTCTTGTCTTTAGCTATTTTACAAGCTTCAGTTATTGCAGCCAATTCGGCTACTTGAGCAGACATCTGTCCTTGCAGAATCCTGGTTACAAGTACACTTTTGAAAGTACAGACAGAAAACGCAGCTACCAGCTGGCCATCTTCTCTCCGCAAGCAGGAGCCATCCACAAAGAGGATTAAATTTGGATTTTCCAGAGGTGTATATTGTAGATAATTTCTAGGAGAAAGCATAAGATTAACACAGAAAGGCAATCGTGCGGCTCTCCCTCCTCAGCTGTAGGCATAAGGGAAGCTGGATTTAGAGATGGGCAGCGGATAACCCGAATGGAAGGGTTGTTTAATAAAGCTAATTCAGACTTAGTCAAGCATGTAGTGGACAGATACTGTTTTAGATTTTTAAGAGTAAAGACTCTACTGCATGTGGTATGGCCAGGAAAGTATTGTGGCCAAAGGTTAAAGATGAGGCCATATCATAAAGATGTGATGCTGCAGCTACTGCACACAGACAAGGAGGCAAAGCAGCTGCCACTGAGTCAAGTGAAGCACTGTAGCAGACAACTGGACAAAATCCACCTTTTTTGTCTTTGTGCCAATAGACCAAGGGCAACATGGTTTCTCTCGTAACAGAAAAGATAGAATTCCTTAGAATAATCTGGCAATCCCAAGGTTGGAGGGTTAGATAGATGTGTTTTAAGCTGACAGAAAGCATTTTCATGGCTATCTTTCCAGGGAAGAGACACAGGAAGTACCCTTTTTTAAGAGTTCCAAAAGAGGTTTTACTATTTCTGCATAGTTTACAATCCACTGTCTACAATAACCAGTAAGGCCCAGAAAAGAACGAAGTTGTTATGGCTGACACCGTAGTAGGGAGTACCTGTCTGTAATTAGTGGAAATAAGATGTCCAAGATACTGGACCTGAGGTTTCCACAGCTGCAATTTTTCTCTATTTACTTTGAAGCCTAATTTAGCCAAGTGCTGGGGCAGAGTAAGCGTGTCAGTTTTACATGTGTCAAGTGATGGAGAGGCAAGCAGCAAATCATCTACATACTGTATTAGAGTAGAATTACATGGAAAAGATACTTTGTTCAACTGACGTTTCATTTCTCGAGAGAAAAGGGTGGGGGATTCTACATAGCCTTGCGGTAATCTTGTCCAGGTGTACTGTTGACCCTGGTAAGTGAATGAAAAAAGGTATTGACTATCAGGATATAGCAGGATAGAAAAGAAAGCAGAAGAAATATCTATGACAGAGAAAGTGGTAGTTGTGGGCAGTATAGAGCTTAAAATAGTAGCCAGATTTGGAACTACTGGAAACGCTGGTATTACTACAGAGTTTACTGCTCGAAGATTTTGCACAAACCTGTAGGTTTCCTTTCCTGGTTTCTTTACAGGTAATATTGGAGTGTTGCGGGGATGGTAAAAGGCACTATTATGCCTTGCTGTAAGAGAGTTTGGATCACAAGCTGTATGCCTCTTTCAGCCTCAGCAGATAAAGGATACTGATTTACCCACAGTAGTTTTTCATTTGGTTTTAAAGTGATTTGAACAGGCTCTGCATCAGCTATGCAGCCCACATCATTATCATGAGCAGTCCAAAGGGAAACAGGTAACTGATTTAAGATATTCCAATCCTCTGCAGTGACGGTAGGTTGGTTAGAGTCAAGTTGAGGAAAAAAATAACATCTTCATGTTGTGGAGGGATATTTGTCAAGAAGTTTGATTAACTTCAACAATTGGCTAAGCTTCTGGTGTCATACAAAGGGGATCCAGTATCTGTCTGCCTGGGATGACATGATCAACAGACCACAATGCTTTGCCAGAGATGGTCTGCACCTGTCGCCCCTGGAATTCAGGTTACTGGCTAAGGCTCTTGCCACCCCTATGGTGCTTTTTTTAGGCAAAGTTCAAAGGACAAAACCACCACTGTAACAGGTACAAGCATGCAAAATCTGAAGGTAATGCTTCTCAATGCTACAGGTCTAAACCTCAAAATGCACTCTCTCAAGACACTCCTAAAAATGGAGAACATCTATATCTGTGCAGTAACTGAGACCTGGTTCAAAGCTCCAGAGAGCACCCCTGCAATACCAGGCTACAACTCTTACCACATTTTTTGGCCACCAAACCAGGACCAAAACACTAAAGGTGGAGAAGTGTCCATATTCACCAAGGATATTCACAACACCAGGCTAGTTGCCCAACACAATGCGTCTGAAATTTTCCAGGTGCAACTAACAATAGGTAAGACTGCAATCCAAATTGTAGCTTGTTACAGATCCCCCACCTTTCTAAACATACTGGAAAATATTAAGATGTAACCAAACACCCTAATACTGGGTAATTTCAACTACCCTGCCATTAACTGGGAAAACTACTCATGTACCAACACCTTTACCCAACGGTTCTTGGAATTCATAAATTCCAATGCCCTGGATTAACTAATCCTTAGTTTCACCAGGGGCTCCAATATCCTAGAACTGGTCATTACCAACATGGGAAATCAATGCTCCACACCTATGGTCACCTCCTCGTTGGTCAGGTCTGACCATAAGCTAATCACCCTTGACATCCACATCCCACCCCCACCCCCCAGTAAGGAAACCTCCATAAAAAACTTCTCCAAAGCCAGCTTCATGCTACTTAAGTCAAAAGTGACAAACTTCATGACACCCATGCATGGGAACTGAAAGTTCAACTGCTGAATCCTCCTCTAAGACATTGTACTAGCACATCCACTTGTGCATGAATCATGCCATCCCCAATAGAACCAAGATGCTCTCCTCCAAAAAAAGGAAGCCAATCTGGTGGTCCCTTGCCATAAACAAACTTTACAACAAAAGGAAGAAACTGTTGCAGAAAAGAGGAAAATCCCAAGATGCAGAAAACTCCCTTACCAGCCTCAGTAAGAAGTTGAGATCCCTCATAAAATCCTCCAAAACTAGCTACAAAAATAAAATTGCCAAAGATTCCAAAGACAACCACAAGGCATTCTATAGCTATGTCCAGAATCTAAATGGCAATGCTCAGATCTGCTCTGAGCTGCAACAGAATAGCATTAAATATACTGATCCCAAGGATATTGCCAATATCCTGGCAGATCAATTCAGTGCAAACTTCACCCCCTCTCACCCTCTAAAGGGCCCATCTCAATACCAAAAGATTGCCAAACTCCAGTAATAATGGCCACACAGGTAAAAAACACACTCTCCAAAGCTAAGAATACAGCATCCATGGGACCAGATGACATCCCAGGCTGTGTACTACATGAACTACAAAATCAACTGGCACCTCACCTAAATGTCATGTTTAATCATAGCCTCACCTCAGGCTTTGTGCCCACTGAGTGGTGCACAGCTACAGTTATTCCACTCCACAAGGGGGGGAATCCACCTTGGATCTCAGGAACTACCGCCCCATCAGTCTGACGAGCCTGATCTACAAGGCCATGGAACATATTATCATGGAACTTATAAACAAAGACATTGGCAACCTTCAAACACTGGACCCCATGCAGTTTGGATACGTGAAGGGATGATTTTGTCTCCTGAACCTGACTGACTTCTTTGAATCAGTCTCCAGAGCTGTAAACAAGGGTAAGGTGGTCCACACAGCCTATCTGGACCCCGCCAAGGCCTTTGACACCATCCCCCACTCTGGAATCATAGATAAACTTACTAAGCTGGGCATTAATCCCTACATCACTCGATGGGTTACCAACTGGCTTACTGACAGAACCCACACTGTAAAAGTAGCAAACTCCAAATCCAGCTCCAGACAAGTGACAAGTGGAGTACCTCAGGATTCAGTCCTGGGACTGCTCCGGTTTGGCATCTACTTCTCTGAAGTACAGGCCAACACTAAGGGGATCTGGCTAACAAAGTTTGCAGATGACTGCAAACTGGGAGCCATTACTGAATCCCCAAATTATGTGGATATTCTACAAAAGGGCCTTACAGAAACAGATGCTTGGTGCCAGACCCTGGGCTCAAGCTCAATGCCAAGAAATGTATAGTTATCCCCTTTGGGAAAAACATGTACCCGTGAATTACCACATAGGTGGCAATACACTAAACAGTGAAAGTGTAATGAGAGACTTAGGGACACAGGTGGATAGTGGTCTCACCTTCAATAACCAGATTGCCACAACAGTCAGGAAATCCTTCTATGTGGCACACCTCATCACTAAGGGCTTTTCATCCAGAAAAAAGGAGGTCATTGTCCCACTGTACTCATCCCTCATTAGACACATTATAGAATACAACGCCCCATTTGGTATGTATTTCTCAAGACATCTGCAACAACTGGAAAGGCCGCAGAAATACCTCACTAAAAGAATCATGGGCCTAAAGCAGATGTCCTATGCTGACTGGCTAAAAAAACTCCACCTATACTCTGTCGCATATCGTCTACTTAGAGGCAATCTCTGCTTAACATACAAGGCCATGTCAAACCCTGAGCTGTTGGACATGCTACACTTAAAGAAATCCCAATCCCTCTGAGACACACACTCCGAGGATCTAAACCTTGTCATCACAATGAGCAAAACATGCTGGAGGGATAGGTTCCTGACCCAGAGACTCCCCAGACTCTGGAATAGACTGCCCATACATGTCAAGCAGAGTGCCTCTTTGGCCCTCATCAAAAGGAACCTTGATGATTGGATGGGAGATAGGAAATTCACCCCGGGGATCATGTCAGTCACCCTGCTAGACAGGTGTCCAGGGAAGTAAATACCGTGGGAAGAAATAGCTAGGGAACTGTTATGGCTAGGCTAGTATAGGCCCTAGTTTCAATAGCCTAGTACCAACCAATGAACCTAAGTGACTATCAGGAACATTTAAGAAAACTCCCTGCAGAGTACGGTAAATAGTACAGTTAAACTTGCACAACAGACCCCCTCCTAGCAGGTTTAATGGTGCTGAGGATCCTACCAGGAAGGTATGTTCAGCTGATAATGGCCCGAGATTTACACTTACTGGTTCAGTAACAGGGTAACCGACTTGCACACCTGACACTCCAATTCCTTTCACTGAATTCATAGAGAGAGGTAACGAATTAGCTGAGGAGGCAGTAATCATAGATCATGTAGCACCAGTATCTATCAGGAAAGGGATAGAAGAATTTTGCACTTGTAACTGAACATGTGGTCCAGACTGTTGTACTGGAAGCAGAGATAATAGCTGTGATTCCAGTTCTAGGCTATCCTATTGGCTAGTCTGGCAAGTAGGCGCTTGCCACTGTGTAGTAGTTACTGGAGGTTTAGGGGGCCGTAGCCTGCACAGTGGGCTGGGGTCCACCTTGTTGAGTGACAGTTGAGTGCCAATTCTGCAAATTTTGTGCAGATGGCTGTTCTCAAGGTTGAGGTGCAGGCTGCAAGTAAGGGCAGTTATTTTTCCAAAGACCTGTCTGACCACAGTTAAAACATGGATTTGGGTTTTGCTGCTGAAAACCCTGGTTTCCTTGAAACCTTTGCTACTGTGGGACCATAAACCTGGGTTGGTTAGTGTATCTTCTTCCCCATTATTCAGTGAGCATTGATTGCTGTGTGTTTGCTATTGTTGCTGCTGCTGCATGAATGAGGTTAATACCTGTAAGTGTGCCTGGTCTTGTTTTTCCTTTTGCTCTCACTTTTCTCTATCCATGAGGTCGGCTAAGTACTACACCTGGGACACTAATTCATGTAAGTTCAAACTAGGCCAGTTTAAGCAGACCTTTTTCAGTTGGTCCCAAATGGAGGGCAGTAGCCCTTTCACAAATGCAGCCAACAGCCCACTAGCTGCGGGGCCATCTGTTACTTCAAAGTAACCAGAGTAGGCTTCAAAGGCATCAGTCATACATTTTAAGTATGCATCAATAGTCTCCCCCTCCCTCTGTGTAACAGCCTTAATTTTAGACTAATTTGGCACTGGTGGACACACAACCGTAATGGCTTATAATATTTTTTCCCATCTGTCTGAAATTTCTTGGTTGGTGTGTTGTGGTATTTGGGGAGGTACACCTGCATGTTCCCAGACACGCTTCAGGAGGTCAGGGGTAGAACATATTCGAGTACTGCTCTGATTTCTTCGATGGTTGAGTTTTTCAAGTTTAACATGGCCAGCTAAAACTTTAGCAAACTTTGCAGGATTTTGTCTAATAGGAGGTAATGACTGCTCTATTGCTTGAAAATCTACAGCCAACCATGCCCTAACCACTTGCATGGTTTGGTTAGCTCCTGCTACAGTCCCAAAGTCTGGATTTGGGACCTGCCGTAGTGGACATAAGGGACACTCGGGGCTGTCATCTTAAGAATTACTGTCTTCTGAGGATGAATGAGAGGAAGGGATTGTTTCATCCGGGTTAAACATGTCTGGCCCATAATATTCTTCCTTTTTACCCAGTACTAGGGGCATCTGATGTACTCTCTGATTTCTAGGTAAATGAATTCTGCACTGCGAGACTCATTCTCGCTGTCTCAAGTTGTTTCCCCATGTAACAGGGCTAATATAAGGGTCTCATGATCTACTGGGAGCAGAGGCAGGGGTCGCCTCAGAAGTTGCAGTCTGTGCTTTACGCTTTTCTGTATGTTTTTGTTTTTTCAAGGAAACAGGCAGGTGAGGGGTTGTCGTATCTGGTGAATAGGAAGGAGGGTGCTGAAACAGGCTTATGGGAGGTGCCGAAGGAGATGTGGGAAATGTACTGGTGGTGGTGGTGGAGGAAACTGAAAATCATTGTTAGATGATTCCTCTTTGCCTGTTTGAGTGACCTTTAATTTCTCCAATTCTCATAATGGGTAAAGGGCAGCAGAGTTAGTCTGCTGGTGGAGTTCACTAACTATTTTAGTGGCTGATTGCAGCTGGGTGGTTAGCTTTTCCGTATTATCTTTCAGACTCCTAACAACTGACTGTCTTTCTCTCTTTAGATTCCTGCATCCAGGAATTAAAGGCTGACCAGCAGCCCAAAGGGATTTTTCTACCTTTTTTCTGTAAGTCTTTTATGCAAGTTATTTAATATCTTTTTATCAAAACTACCTTTTTCTGGAAACATTAATTTACCATCATATTTCATCAATCTTTCCCACAAATGAACATACATACAACTTTCAGGTGAATACTTTTAAACATTTGTCCTACGGGAGTACCTTTTTCAGGCTCTTTAACAAAATTTCCCACACTCACACCCATTTTTACGAGTTTGCCAAGAAGTCTTGGATACTATTGAAAAATGTAAAAGAAAACCCACTCACATACAAAAATAAGTAGCTTGATAAACCCACTATCACTCTACACAGATAAACCCACAGTCATGCATACTCAGTTTTGTAAGAACAAGTAACTTTAGCACTTACCTTATTACACTGTCAGCTACAAATTCTGCCAAGAGAGGAACAGAATAAAATGTGCAGTTTTGAACTAGTCCCACAGGCAAAAACTCAGCAGAAAAATCTGCTTAGGGCCCTTAAATTATCCATTTGTCTGTGGCCACAGCTCCCATAGTCTGAAAAGCAGAGTCACGGCACCAGCTGTTAAGGTGGTAAATAATTGAGTCCAGTCTCTTGGCAGCAGTCCAAAAATCTTTATTTCACACATGCATGTGGGAGAGAGTTTCAGGAACAGAGTCTCCCCAAAGCATAAACAGCACTAGCTTCTATATCTTTAGTATGCATTGTCAGCAGTTAGACAAAGGAATGTAATACTAACCAATAAACTTTGAATAAGTTTCAAAACATATAGTTTCACATACAATAAGATCTTGTTGCTAGGCTAGGCAGATTTGGACAATTGACCAATTAGCTTTGTACATATCTTCATACTGGACCATACCAGTTCCCCTGTGATTGGGATCATAGGCAGAATATCTAACTTCCTGAAAACATGTTTATCAGATAAATTCCAACTGTCAGCAGTTTGGTTTGAGAAGAAAAATATGCTTATCATTACTTTTTCAGTAACTGTATCCACAAATAAGGTCAATACTTCCGAGACATAAAATTATACCTAAAAGGACACAGCACATTTAGTTTTTACAAATGTCCAGTTCTCTTTCTTCCCTTTGCACATGCTCTTAATCACATACTCAGGCCCTTCTACAGAAACGTACATATTGTTTAATTTTTTTCCCTCTACATTAGTCCGTTTGTGAATGGTGAGTGTGTGAACCAGAATTCTCTGACTGTGGGATCAGTTGTCTGTACGTTAACTGTAAGTCCCTACTTTTTGATCTAAAGAGGAAACTTGTTAAACTTAAATCACTGGAGTATGATAACTTATGCTTACACTATTGTATTGATCTTAAAATTCTTTTAGGCTTATGTGTATACAAATTCCCTAATGACATCAGTTTTGCTGACACCATTTATAAAGATTTGGTGAAGTTCTATAACAATACAGGACTCAAAATGCTTAAACTGCTAATTAAACATAGCCTTAAGTTACAGGCAACACTGATATATATGCATATATATATATATATATATATATATATATATATATACATATACATATACATATATATATATATATATATATATACATATATATATATATATATATATATATATATATATATACATATATATATATATATATATATATATATATATATATATATATATATACATATATATATATATATATATGTATAAAACAGCCAGTTATATTTGTCTTGTTGATGTATGCTCCTTAAGGGCAGATCTCAATTTTCTATTTACTCGTCAAAAAAAGCCAGTCAAATAATCTTAAATGAACTTGCCCTAATAACAACCAATCGTATTTTTACTTCTTAGTCTATGTCCTTTAAGGGCTGTCTTGAGTGGGAAATTCCATTTAATCCAGGAGTTTTATAGGCTAATATACCAGGAGGTGATATAATTTTGAAAAGAGAGCAGTGTGAAATTAATTGAATAGCAGTTCTTCAGGCTTATATATGTCCTGGTATAAAGGCACTGTCAGGAATACCTGTCAGTAGTAAAGACAGTAGCAAAGTTATAGTTCATTTACAAGTTATACATCACATAAACCAAAGCAAACCTAAAAATAATGGTTAGTTAATTAGCAGCACTGAGCCTGGGCTCCTAAGCAGTTAAGGCAGAAATATACAAGTATGAAAACAATTCAGTATGCATACTCCTGGACCGGAGGCATGTTTGCCTCCTCTAGCAGGTCAGTCTATTCTCCCAAATCCTATCAGGTGCTGAAAGACATGAAACAGGCAGAAAAAAAAACACAATCTCAGCATATCCATGAACATCAATAACTGCTTATAAATGTACAGTAAGGGCTAAATTTGTAACACCAATTAACAGGTAGTTATACATACTAAAGTAGTCAGAGTCTCTCTCCCTAACCTCTTCTTCTCATTGGTGGAGAAGGTGAGGGTGGCACCTCTTCAGTTCTCTGCACTGACTCTAGAAGTGTTCATAAAGTGAGTGATCTGTACCCTAGGAAGACAGTGCTAGGTTTTTTACCTTGTACTTAAGGCCTTCACATGTCCCACAGTAAGCACTCCAGTGGTGTACATGCAGCAGGTGGGGAAAGATATTTGTCTCATTGCTGCACCAAGTGGAAGACCCCCAAATTCATCCCTTCCAGAATCTATAGCCACTTGCCAGGTTGATACCACGAAGGAAATGCTCACTGAATCATATTGATCCATATTGTGGGAATCACATGATGTACATCAATGAGCAGCATGGAAATGCAATTTTGTCCATTGCCAAGGTGCAGCAGCATGGCCAAAACAGACATTTGGGGGGTGTCAGATGTGCATCCATCATACATGGTAGCACGCCTCTCCCAAAATATGTATGGTATAGTAGCATGTCAATGCACTGTAAAACATGGCACTGATATGCCATTGCACCTCTATAGGCCACTGCCTTACTTGCAAAACAAACTAATGCATAGTTGCAATGGAGCTGCCTAAGCATGAGCAGAATGTATCATGGCCTATCATGCATTTGAATGGGTAGGCTCTGTTCCTGTAGCAAAATGCAAAACTAATATCATGTTGTGCTATGTGTATAATTCAGAACATTTCACTGAAATTATATAATTGCTTAACTATGAGCCCAGTAAAAGCATGGTAAAAGCCATGCCTACTGTTGTGGTGCTCATTGTGCTACTAATATTCCAACTTGACAGCAAGCAGATATTTTAACAAAGACTACTGGAGTGGTCTTCTCATAAATCATTGTTCTGCAGCAGCTGTAGTAAGGGTATGCAGGCCAGCATAAAATTCATAGACACAGGCAGCAGCCTCAGGTACACAGTTTGCTGTGTAACCATACCATTTTTGAATTTGGGATTACCAATAAGATCAGCAAATATCAAGTAAATGATTTTGGAGTAATCAAGGAAAGAAAAGGCGTTATTAGGGCTGTGAAGCAGGTTTTCAGTGAGAAGGTTAAATTTTACTAGGAAGGGTATAACAAGTGGTGTGGTGCTGTTGGGGCAAGTGGACAAAATCTGGAAGACTAACATCTCTGTGAGTAAGGAGACAATTTGGTCAAGTATATTAATAGTTATGAAGTCCAGAAATTTCTGGGCGTATTTGTTGGCAGAGTACTTAAGCCAGTTTATGGGTGGATAGTTAAAGTCAGCCATAACAAAGGTATTTTGTTTGATGGTTAACTGTTTTCACTGATTAATATTCTCTAAATTTTTTGAATGGGCCATAGAAGTGGTTGTATAATTGGCTGTAATATGTTAATCTATTATCTGAGCACTACCAGCACTTTATGAAGAATTTTGCAAGAAACAGTGGATTGTAAATAAAAATGTATACTCCCATCAGAATGCATGATAGGCATTCTACCCTGGGATAGACAGAATACCAGAAGTGTAGCTGCCTCGACCAGTGTCCTGTGCCAGTACCATGAACCAGCACCCCACCCCCTCAGCTCTTCAAGTGAAGAGAATAAAAAACACTGTACTGTATTATTACAGTTAGCTCCACCACCAGCAATTCCATTGAAAAACACAGGAAAAAAAGCACTTCACTATACTAAATTGTAGTGATTGGGTTATGGTTAGATCCACAGCTTCCCCAGTCTTCCACTGAAGAGCAAAAAAAGGGTGTTCCTTCTAATGGCACACCAAACAGATGGCCATATGCATGACATGTTTCCTTGACCCCCCACTCCATTCCTGAGCCCAGCCCTGACCCTTCTTCACCATATTTTATTTTAAAAAATGTCTTATTCTAAACTGTAGCAAAATGTTTGCTACAAATGTAGGAAGCAGTTGCTAGTTTATATCCTGACTGCATAGAGTGCTATAGCTGTCATGTTTTAGTAAAAAAAACAAAAAATAGAGTTTTTTAAACTGCTTGCTACAGTTTAGATCAGGCACAAAGCACTACAGTGCACAGGGTTGACTCCAAATGCAATACCATCTTTTAAAAGCTGGTACTGCATTAAAGAAGATCAGAATTGGCTGATGGCGCTCCCTCAACACTTTGCACCTGGGGCAGTTGCTCCTCTTGTCCCACCCTTGCTACACTACTGCAGACTGCTATTACTACACTGGAGCCAGTTTTCTGTAATCACACAAATCTTCAAGAGTAAGGGAGTCCACAAGTTCAGATACCTTGCTATTTAAACCTCTGGTATTTGGTAGTGCTACATTTATATTATCAAGACTGAATTTTGCTATGCTAGGATGCACACCAAGTGAACTTTGCCTACAAAGGCATTATGGGATCAGCAAAAGTTTTACTCAGTATGTGAAAACTATAGGATGACAGGTGCAGGCCATCTCTGGTAAAGCAGAAGGATATCTTGACCATTTCATCCCATGCAAACACCCACTGGATCCCTCCTCACATGACTTCAATTTATGAGCTTACTGAAGGCAATTATTTTATGACTAACTTTAAGCATCATTCTTAGTAAAGGTAGAATGCTGCTCAATACCAGGACTTTGCCTTCTTTGAAGAAATGATCAAAGCTCAACAATTTCTCGCCACAATTCTTCCAAATTGAAATGCCTAAGACCGCTCACCCCAATACTGCCATCTACAAGTTTGTATCTGGGGCACTGCATGGACCTAATGGTCCTAGTGAAATTTCTTCTTCTGACACCAAAGAGGCAGTTGTCATCCTGTCCTTTGCCAACCTCATGAGTGCTGTACCTGAGTATCTTAATGGAATCATCAATGACTACCACATTCCAGGGATGTGCTGCATTTTTGTGGGACCAGAAAAATAATAGGATACAGGTTTGCAGTACAGGAGACTCCCAGAAATGGTAGGCATAGGTGTGGAAACAGCACTTTGGCTTGGTTGTTGCAGTAAGCTAGAAGGATGTTTAGACACGCAAAGAGGCTTAGGCTCAGTATATATGGGAGTGATGTTGTGATGGGGTAATGCAGTGTTAACTGTGGTAATGATTACAGATTATGGGTGTGATGGAGAAACTAGTCTCCAATTTAGATAAATGGATGCATCTCCCACATGTGGACCCCCAACGTATTAGAAAAAGCAGACTGTCAGTAAACACGAGGCATTTGCTACACAAAGAGTGATATCTTCAAGAGTATGGGAGTTCTCAAGTTCAGAAACTTTGTTATTTAAGCCATTGGCATTCAGTAGTGCTCCCTACAAGATGTAATTTGTCATGCACATCTTTTCTATCCATAGTAAACAATTCTGAATCATATTAATTCATCAAAAGAAAGTTTTACACGTGTAAAACTACACATTTAACCTTCAAGTGAGCTTCTTTGTTGAAACTGTTAGGAAGCTGTGTGTGTTTTACATTTTACCAATTTGTTCCATGTTTTGGGGATTGTCGATTGAGAGCTGTAGTTATATAATTGCGAATCGTGACACAAACAGTTGTTCTTTCTCAAAATATAAACTTATCTAACTTGTCATCTTTTATGTATAATAACGTATAACCTTTCACAATACCTAACTCTACAAAATAATTCTTCTGTAAACTTCGACCTAGACAATACCTAACTCTACAAAATACTTCCTCCTCTGTAAACTTCGACCTAGTTCCGGTTATTACGTACAACAAGCTAAATAGCCAATCCTTTATCCCGCTAATACGTAGGAGGTGTATTAGGTCTGCACTTCAATTGGCTGATGGTACGAGCAGTTATACACTGTTCTGGGAGACGGTTCTATAATATTTTTATGAATTTGAGAGATTTGAGTTATAGTGTCGCGTTTTTTTTTTTTGTTGTTGCATTTGATATAATGGCAAGGAACCACGAAAAACAATATGGAAAACTGAATAGACTCTGGCTACAAAAACAGAAAGATGGTAATTAGTATTTCTCACAGTCGCTTGTCGTTGTTTTCCTCTGATACTAATTTATGAAGAATATATGCCGGACCTATAAGCCTGTACACCTGGCTGTACTTTTTTAAGTTAATAATGAAATATCAAATGAAAACAACTGAGGACGAAGTTACTGTAATCATAGGCATTTTATCTAAAATTGTTATGCCACTTAGAAAGTAGGTATAATAAAATAATTTGTATAACATAACAGATCTGAAGTGTCAACCATGAGGTTAATCCTCATGTCATAACATGATAAATTTTATGAGGAAGATAGCAAGATTTTTAGTCAAAATCGAGACCGTAGAGAGATAAACAGCTTAATCTGTGGGGTGTAACATAAAGTGGTTGCCTGTCTGAACGCATTTTACTGTAAATATTAGGAGAGCTCCAGTATAGCGTATTTTTATTTGCTAACATTTACGTAAGGGATAAGCGTTATACGGTACCTCTCAAGTGTATCACATTATGAGGAACTTTCCTCATTCTGAGTCTTAAAAAATCATGTTCCTCGCTACTGCACATCGAAAAGGTGTGACACACGTTCGTTGTTAGAAAAAATAATATCCATGGTAGGTAATAGTCAATCATATTAGTTAATCCAAATAACATTTTTAAGTATAAAGTAACACTTTTTAACCATCCTTTGAGCTTCTTGTTGAAGTTGTTAGTAAGCTGCTTGTAAGTGTTCTACACTTTGAAGATGGAAGGATGAGAGCTATGAATGGGATACCCAGTCGCTGTGAGTGTACATTATTGGAGCGCTCAAATGTAATAGTTGTCTTCCCTCATAGGTATGTACTAGGCTAACTACCAATGGCGTCTTTATAAGCCTAGCCATGCATACCATATGTGTCCTGCACGTTTTGTGCCTCAGATGTTATTTTAAGGGGTATATGTAAGTTATATGTAGGATATGGCACATGATTTTTAGGCTGCCTCTTTCCATTAGAGACATAGGTGCTAGATCAGGGTGAATTTCCAATTTCCCATCCCCTGGTCCAGGTTATGCTTGAATAAGGTTGGGGAAGAGCTTACTTCACATGGATGGGAAGCCTGTTCCAGTGAATGGGAATTCTCTGAGGCACAAACATGGCCTTCCAACATATCCTGTTTATGTTGCAAGGAAGGTTTAAGTCTCTAGATTGAGTACTTCTAATGCTGCTGGTTTTTACAAATATTCAGAAGTTCCAACAGAGTGGGATGTAAGGATGCCTTGTATGCCAGGCACAAATCACCTCTTAATAGTCTCTACAATACAGATTGTAAAGATAAGTCTTTGAGATGATTTGTGTAGGACACGTAATTAATGTGCTGTATTCCAATTGCTGCATGTACCTAGCCAGAAACATATCAATGGGAACATTGTACTCTGATGCATCTTATGAGGGCCAAATACAGAGGAACGATGACCGCCTTGGACCCGGATGCCCTTGCATATGTGTTGTGCAACATAGATGATTTCCTTAGTACCCACAAGTCAGTCAAAAGCCAGTCTGCTATGTACATGTGTCCCTAAATCCCTGATTACTGGGTCTGCTGTTAGGTGTGTGTTATCAGTGAGGTAGTTTCCTAGTGCAACCAACTTCCCACAAGGTAATATTGCACATTTCTTGGCACTGACTTCTAAATCATGACTTTGGCACCAGTCATTTGTCTGTTTTAGCCTTTACTGTAGGATGCTAGTGTCTTTGGAAGGATTCTGACTGCTCCTTGTTTGCAATCATTTTCAGACTTGGTCAGCCAAGAGGCCCTTGACATTGACCTTGACTTCCTAGACGTAGATGCCAAAAAGGAGTGGACCCCACATAGAGCTAGTAACTGGTCTTTTTGTGGAGATGGTTCCCCTATCTAACTTTGTGGGTATCTTCTCTGTAAGCTGTCTGGCTATCCATCATGTAACTTAAGGGCTAACGTCCAATTCCATTAGATTTTTTTTTTTTACAATGCCCAAATTGGGTATCGTATCAAATGGCTTATCGAGGTCCAGGTAGGCAGTATACACAGTTTTGCCCTTGTCTACTGCCTTGGTGACCTTTTCAGAGAAGTCAACCAGTTTAAGTACATTTAAGTAGGCAGATTATGCCTTGATGAAACCAAACTGTGTTTGATACAGTGTCTGGAAGTTTTCATTGCCATCAATCATTTCCATGATGATTCTTTCCATGGCTTTGTTTAAGAGACTGGTTAGATTTAGGGGTCTGTGGTTCCCAGGGTCCACTAGTGGACCTCCCTTGTACAGAGGGATGACTGTTACAGTCATCCATTTGCGTGGCACAAAATCTGTCTGGTGGCTATGGTTAAATAATGACTCCTGTGGTCCTGATAGGTCATGTTTCTGGCTATCCAGGAGGTATGCTGGGATATTATTAAGGCCCATTATTGCTGTGTTCTTGGCCTTAGTCAGTGTTCTTGACCTTAGTCAGTGCGCCCAGGACATATCCCTCCCAACTATCACTAGGGAACATGTTTATTGGTATTACCTCAGGGGTGGACAGGAGAGAGGCGGGGTAAAGTTTGTGTTGAATTTGTCAGCCAGAAGGTTTGAAATATCAGCGATATTTTACTTGAGGACCTCGCCAGATGTGCAGTAGCAAGCCCCGCCCAAAACCCACCCCCGTGATATGTCCTTCATGAATATGCATTCCCTCCGAATGTACCATCAGATGTGAAAACAAGAGCACTGACATGTAATATAACAATAAATAAAACAGTAAAACGTTACCAACATCAGTAATTCCCAATATTACAATGTTACATTTTATAGGAAAATAACATACTTTATTAACTATATTCGGCTGCTGTCAGGGTGAACTGTTAATGTTACATTTTACATTACATTAAAGGTTAAATGACGTTAAAGTTAAGGTGTGATACATTGTTTTTGGTACATAAGCCTGTGTGAGGCTGCAATTATCGATTTGGCATACTCCAAGAAGCAGGCTATTACAAACTGGGGTGGTGTATGACCCTACCTGTTTGTGCTTCTATCGTCTACAGTAAGGGTTTATAGTGCATTAACTTTTTGTGTTTACGTTAATATTCTCACATCATGTATGTATAGTTAGGCACATGCTGATGCATACTTTTATAGCGTTAGCACGTACAATTACTTGAAGGCAAATTAAACTTTTTTATACTAAACTAAATTATAAACATTAAATAAACATAAAGTGAATATTTCTAGCGACATCCAGCCAGATGGGCAAACGGCAAAAACAGCAAAAAATAGCTCATGTTGTATCCTTCTAGTGCTACCGTTTGCCCATCTTGCTGGATGTTGCTTGAAATATTCACTTTATGTTTCTGCTTCTATCGTCTACAGTAAGAGATAAACTAATGAAGCACACTAAACGGTAAACAAAATAAGCTCTGCCACGACAACTTGCCAAAGTGTAAACAACAAAGCATTTATTGAAATGAAATTTTTAAGCGCTTTTCGTTTGCCTGATAAGCAAACTTCTTCAGAAACAGTATAGTCAATTTAAAATCCGTATAAATAGACTCAGGTGAGCATTTTAACCAATCCTGTTACAACATAGCTCACACCGTACTTTACTTAAAGGCATACAGTTAAAAAGTAAATGCTATTATAAAAAATATGTATCATTCTACCAAGATTAAGAATGTTAAACATAAATATAAAAATAAAGCAATCAACCAACTTCCTCATGGATATAACATATACAAATTACAACTCAATTACTAGCCATAACGCTTTGTCAAATAAATATTACTTAAAAGACCATGTAGCTTACAGCACAAAACAACAATTTATCTCTTATTGTACATGCACAGACAATGTGTGCATACTGAACACTGAGAGTGTATAACCACTCAGTCATCTCTGCAGACATTTTAATTTCAAAATACTGCTGATATTACAGGTTTCATTTAAACCTGGAAAATTATATGCGTTCAGCTTAATTTGCCAAGCTAACTCAAGTTCTTCAAACTGCAAAGGCATGGGACCACCCCTAATGTCCTGATATACCTGGCCAATATCCAAAAACTTAAATCTGTGTTCACTATTTGCCTGGATGTGTTTGGCTAGGGCATTATCTAGTTTCTTTCTACTTATAGCGTATTGATGTTCAAAAATTCTTTCACGGAGCCTACGCTCCGTTTTGCGTATATAAAATGCAGGACAACATTGGCACCTAGCCAAATAAACAACCATTCTAGAATTACAGTTGAACCTTAATTTTATTCTAAATTGTAACCTATTAATAGTAAAAAAGTTTGCTACTTCTACAAATTTGTAAAAGTTACAACTTTGACATTTGTGCATCCCTGTAATTCTGGGGTAACTGCGACGTTGTTGTTCTAACAGTTTCTTTAAGTTCTTACTTTTCCTAAAGATTACGCTAGGAAAATCACCCATTTTACTGTAAATATTGGGATTCGTTTTAAACAATTCCCAATTTTTCCGGATGATGTCAGTACAAAATTGACTGTGTAAAGTGTATGTAGTAATGAAACTTGTACGAAAATCTTTAGTAATTACAGGAGTGTGATTACTATTATTGTCTGTAGTCAATGTATTTAATAACCCAATCTGTTCAGGCGTTATATATTTAACGCCTAAAATAGGTTTATACATACAGATGGTTCTCTTATGTTTAACCTCATCAATTAAACTATCTAACAGGGTCTCTGGGTAACCACGATGTAAAAACATGCTTTTCAAGAAATAGCATTCATCTATGAATTTTTCTTCCTGACTAACTATGCGTGAAGCCCATACTAACTGTCCCTTGATGACTGAC
Source organism: Protopterus annectens (assembly GCF_019279795.1). Taxonomy (NCBI): domain Eukaryota; kingdom Metazoa; phylum Chordata; order Ceratodontiformes; family Protopteridae; genus Protopterus; species Protopterus annectens. The sequence goes on along the minus strand of NC_056744.1, from coordinate 693,242,738 downwards.
CGCTTCTGATGATAGGGGTGACAACTTGAAAAATGTAGGAATGTACTGGAATATGAACTCTTCCTATGGATCTTAGCTACAAAACAACCCAGTTCTTTATTTTTGGCTAGCCAAATGTCTAAATAGGCTATTGCTTCTGTATCAAATGTAGATGTAAATTGCAAGAATTGGGTTGACTGGTTGAATTGTTCAAGCACATTTTTACTAGCCTCTAGGTCACCGTTTAATAGAATAAATATATCGTCTAGGTAACGTGTATAGTAAACTATGCGATCGCTAAGACTAACGTTTTTAAACACAAATTCCAATTCCCAGTAAGCCATAACTAGGTTCGCTATGCTCGCCCCACAAGGTGAGCCCATAGCGACCCCCACATTTTGTAAATAGAAGTCATTCCCTAACATGAAGAAGTTATTTGAAAGTATAAGATCAAGTAATTCAGTCACCAGGGAAATTTCAAAAGTAGGGGCTCCATTTTTCTTAAGCATTAAACCTACCCACTCAATCCCCAAGTCATGTGGTATACAAGTGTAAAGGACTTTCACGTCTACTGTGAGAAAAGTATAATTTTCATTGTACTGTAGACTGTCAATTTTCTTTAAAAAGGACCATGAGTCCTTACAAATTTGGTCCTCATATGTCAAGTATTTCTGTAATATAAAATCTACCACCTTAGCGCAGGGATAAGTTGGTGAACCACGGCCATCAACAAGGGGTCTCATAGGTGGATTTACATTTTTGTGAATCTTTGGAATTCCAAATAGGTATGGGTACCTTGGATATGATGTTGACATGTAATCATAGATATTTTGTTCTAACCTACCATCTATAAACATGTCCTCAATACAGTTTTTTATTACACCATATGCTTTATTAGCTTCTGAGCGTGAGCTCAGTTCATAAGCATAATTATCCAGCAATGCCACCATACGTTCCTGGTAATCGGTGTTATCAAAAATGACTAGACCCTCGCCTTTGTCAGGTTTACATATACGAATGTCTTGTGACTTAATATATTCTAAGTATTGGTGTTCGACCCTACTTGCATGATGGCTTGTCTGATATCCAATTCACACATTTGCTCAAAAATTTGTAACACCGGGTGTAGTGGGGGGTTAAATGTACTGGATATATAAAATTTGTCAGTACATGACTCATTCATAGTGTCACTCATCATTAGATTAAAGTTCAACTTCCTAGTAAAAGTTTTGATGTCTATGATGGTTTTAACCAAGTCAAGTTCTTGTGCTGGAACATAGGTATGTCCTTTAGCCAAAAAATCCACAATGTCAGGAGTAATAACAACAGAAGAAAAATTATAAACATTAAAATCCCCTGTCTTGTTGGTTACAATAACAGAGCCAACAAAATCACCGGAGTCAGTCAACACCGGACTAGTGATAAAGACAGGTTGATCCTTATCAAGTGACCCTAATTTTAAACATGGATCAGTCACATTTGGGTCACTATAAACAGTTAAGTTAGACGATACTTCAACCTGGTTGTATGTAGAATTAAGTCGAACAAACAGGCAAAACAACTAATAAAACAAAGACAGGAATGGTGGCAAATATGCAGTCAAGCAAGAAAAAATTATTTTAAGCGCTTTTCGTCAGCCCCAACAACTGACTTCCTCAGAAACAATTACAATCAGTAAAAAGTTCATTATATATACATAAATTCAATAGACAAATACGAATTGCATTCATCAAGTTAAAAAAACAATGCCAATTTATATCATAAAAAAGTAAAAGCTGTTAAACAGTATAGCTAGCTATGTTGAATACTAAACAGCAAACACAATTATAAGTATAGTTAAAATGAGACACCTAGGTATTAAAGAAATTAAAAAATAGTGTAAACCTGCCTAATATAATTGATTGTAAACACAGCGTATTTTAAATACATAAAAACATATATGCTGTTATAACCACAGCATATTTATATTGATTCACCTCTTAAGGGTATTCAGTTTTAATATGCTGCTAACTATACTTATAATTGTGTTTGCTGTAATATAAAATCTACCACCTTAGCGTAATTGTTTCTGAGGAAGTCAGTTGTTTTGGCTGACGAAAAGCACTTAAAATAAATTTTTCTTGCTTGACTGCATATTTGCCACCGTTCCTGTCTTTGTTTTGTATGTAGAATTAACTAAGTCTTGCATTTGTTGGATTTCTGTTTGTATTTGTTCGACTGAGAATTCCTCTGCTGTTTCGGCCTGGCACTGGTATGGTTGGCTTGCCGAAAATTTTGGTTCTGGTTATACTGACCAAAATTATTTTGCCCCTGAGGGCAATTTTGTAACCTCTCACTTCTCTGGACTTCAACTGGACCTGTAATATTGGTATTATCATTAATACCATTGGAGACATTGAGGTTAGTATTCCAAAGATTGTCACCATTAACAGTGGCCGTTTGGTTCGGCCACTGGTTTTGACTGTTGTTATTAACATTAGTACAAGTATTCACTAATGGTTGACCATTTATACCTGTACCTTTATGCCAAACCTGAGCAGCAGAGGGAGTAGGATAAGCCGTGCCTTGTTGGTATGCTTTAAAGTCTCGATCCAGTTTTTTAATTTTGTTGGCTTTTAATTTTAACATATACTGGTCGATGCTGGAAAACACTCGGCTGTATTCATATTTATATCGAAGAAAGTCCACATCCAATCTAATGCTATTATCAAGTTCGGCCACTGTTTTAGATAAATTATCCACCCATAAAGTGTAATGTTTGACCATGAGGTCCAAAAGCTCAAAGCCCTGACGGTCAAACAATCCTAATAGTTCTTTATGGAAGTCTGAATTAATGTCAAGACCAGTAGGATATTGGTGGCGCCGCAAACCTTTCGGCACCACCTTCTGTGACAAACATTCAAGGAAGTAAGAGATTTCCAATTGTAATTTCCTCAGTTTAACTAAATAACCGTGAAACGTTTTCAATTTGGTCACTAAGTCAGAAATAGGAGTGGTTTACCTCTATTTCCTGACTGTCCCTTGTCTCTGGAGGTCAAGATTCCAGAAAACGAAAAGCCATCGGCTAACCAAGAAGACAGTGATGGTAAACCAAAGTTATTATTAACCACATTCTGTAATGGTTGACGTGGTGAACCAGGTATTTGGACTTGTGAGTTAGTAGACGCTCGTTCATTCCCAGGCACCGGCTGTATGCCAATCGCCAAAGTTGCCGGTACCTTGTCAGCTACTATTATGTGCTGCCTCTGTTGTACAGGTGCTGGATTAATCACTGCTGCCACATTCGTGACTGGTGTAGTCTCCAAGTTGCCAATACTCACCGGAGACCAAAAAGGATGCCTTTAACCAACTGAAAGTGGTAATGAGTCATGCAATTTGCGTTGATTCACATCAAGTCGGTCGAGTCTCGAAAAAATAGACTCGATCTTAGTAAGTAAAGAATCCAACGAAATGCTAGACACTGGGAGATTATCGGAAACAATACCACCAGTAGTCCCGTTACAGTTCACTCCTAGTAATTCAGGTGTCTCACTTGCTGTAAATAAACTCTGACTGGCTGCCAAACCAGATGCCATGACAAACAGTTAAATTAATGAAGCACACTAAACGGTAAACAAAATAAACTCTGCCACGACAACTTGCCAAAGTATAGACAACAAAGTATTTATTGAATTGAAATTTTTAAGCGCTTTTCGTTTGCCTGATAAGCAAACTCTTCAGAAACAGTATAGTGAATTTAAAATCCATATAAATAGACTCTCAGTGTTCAGTATGCACACATTGTCTGTCGTGGCAGAGTTTATTTTGTTTACCGTTTAGTGTGCTTCATTAGTTTTAACTGTTTGTCATGGCATCTGGTCCGGCAGCCAGTCAGAGTTTATTTACAGCAAGTGAGACAGCTGAATTACTAGGAGTGAACTGTAATGGGAGATAAATTGTTGTTTTGTGCTGTAAGCTACATGGTCTTTTAAGTAATATTTATTTGACAAAGTGTTATGGCTAGTAATTGAGTTGGAATTTGTATATGTTATATCCATGAGCTAGTTGGTTGATTGCTTTATTTTTATATTTATGTTTAACATTCTTAATCTTAGTAGAATGATACATATTTTTTATAATAGCATTTACTTTTTAACTGTATGCCTTTAAGTAAAGTAAGGTGTGAGCTATGTTGTAACATGATTGGTTAAAATGCTCACCTGAGTCTATTTATACGGATTTTAAATTCACTATATGGTTTCTAAAGAAGTTTGCTTATCAGGCAAACGAAAAGTGCTTAAAAATTTCAGTTCAATAAATGCTTTGTTGTTTATGCTTTGGCAGGTTGTCGTGGCAGAGTTTATTTTGTCTGCAGTAAGGGTATATAGTGCATTAACCTTTTGTGTTTTGGAAGAAGTATTTTCATTTAATTTACGTTAATATTCTCACATCATGTATGCACGCGCGATTACTTGAAGGCTAATTACATATGCAGAACGGGTTGTCACTCAATTCTTGACACGCCCACTTCTGCGCGAAACAAAATGGTGACGCCGTCAAGTAAAATATCAACAAAATATCTTCTGGCTCCATGTATGTTACTCCAAATTAGTTCTACATACTGTTTTATGGTACCTTTGAGGTTTCAGACATAGTTGGAGAGAGCCTTTGGTTGTCCTTTGCCTGATTGGGTGTCTATCTCAAAATTCTTCTTGGTAGCTTTTATATGCCCTCTTAGCTGTTTGTTTGATGAAAGTGTTTTTTTTCCCTGCTGTGTGTTGCACTTTATAATTTTTGCTATGATTTAATAACAGCCTGTTTATGTTTTGATCCCACCAGGGTGTGTTTTATTTTTTTTAGTTTGTTTGGCGTTTACTTCTAGTAGGCACAGCTGTCACTGTGTAACTGTTTGCATGATTGTGCAGGGTTTTGGTGAATAGTTGCACACAGGCTGTTGTGTTGTGAAGGAGCTTGAAAGTTTGACAGGTTGTTTGCCTTGTGATAGTTCCTAATGGTTATAGAGTTTGCTGAGATTATAGAATTTATTTTTATTTCAAAGTAGACTATTTTATGGGCTGACCTTATAGAGACGACACTACACTGGGATGGGAGGTGCAGCATTCTCCCATATTTGTGAGTAGCAGGTTTAAGTATGTTTGCACCCTTAGTGGGCATATGGACTATCTATTTTTATTTTATTTTTATTTTATTTTACATTTGTTGACCGGGCTAGTCCAACTGGATATATTTCCATTTTCAGCAGAGGCCCGGGGAGAAAAGCTCCACATTTAAACAAAAGGAAATACATTATGAGCACAAATCTAGTTTAGGGTGTTTATGTTTACAAGTCCAAGAATTTCTGGGCCTGCAAGTTAGGGGTCTTGTAAGATTCCCTGTTTACAGAGGGGTAATTTAAGTCATCCATGAAAATGGTATTGAGTTGGATGATGAGTGTTTCTGGTACATCTAAGTATGATCTATGTTTTTCATGAGATGACCTATAATGTACTAGGATGTGGTATGGGACTTTACCTATGGTGGACTTGGAAGTAGCAGACTCCAAGTCAGACTGCCGACCAGTCACGAGTGGAGTCTCACAGTGATCAATCATGGGGCCTCTTCTGTTTGGCACCTACTTCTCAGAAGTCCAGGCCATCACAGAGGGACTCTGGCTGACCAAGTTCGCAGACGACTGCAAGCTAGTAGCCATTATTAACTCCCCAAATGATGTAGACATCCTACAGAAAGGCCTCACTGAGACCAATGACTGGTGTCTAAACCATGGCCTTAAGCTTAATGCCAAAAATTGCATCGTCATCCCCTTTGGGAAAAACTTAGTTCCACTAATTACCACATTGATTGGAGCCCACTGAACACTGAAGCATTATACGAGATCTGAGGACACAGGCTGACAGCAACCTCTCCTTCGACCAGCACATTGCCACTGTGGTCAGAAAGTCCTTCTATGTGGCACATCTCATTACCAAGGGTTTTGCATCCAGGAAGAAAGAAGTCATCATCTTTCTCTACTCTTCCCTCATTAGGCTAATCATAGAGTATAATGCCCCATTTGGCATGTACCTCACTAGACACATGCAGCAGCTGGAAAGGCCACAAAAGTACCTTACGAAGAGGATCCTAGGCCTTAAACAAATGTCGTACATGGACAGACAAAAAATTCCAGCTATTCTCTGTCTCATATCGTATACTAAGAGGCAATCGCTGCTTGACTTACAAAGCCATGTCTGACCCAGCTCTGTTAGAAATGCTTCATCTAAAGAAATCCCAATCTATCCACACCAAACCCTCCAGAGACCTCAACCTTATTACCACAGTCAACAGAACTTGCTGCAGGGATGTGTTCATAACCCAGAGACTGCCCATTCTCTGGAATAGACTTCCCATACATGTCAAGCAGAGCACCTCACTGGCCCTCTTCAAGAGAAATCTTGATGAGTGGATGGGAAATAAAAAGTTCGCCCCGGGGATCACTCCAGTGCTTTTACTTGATAGAGGCACTGGGAACTAATGTTGGGCGGCATGATGCCAGGGTACTTCTATGGGCTAGGCTTGTAAGGGCTCCAGGGCCGTTAGCCTAGTACACACCTGTGAACCTATGGAGAAGCTCAAGCTCATTCTCTTGTTTGACTAACCTGGAGGTATGATTGTTTTGTAGAGACTGGGGTCTTTAGTTGTTGCCTGTGCAGTAGCTGGTCTAAATGTGTAGAAGGTAGTCTAGCTGTGCACTACCATGTTACTTTCCACAGTTTTAAACCACTTCTCTGTAACTGCACAGATGTCCACATTCTGCAGGGAGAGCTTGGAAGGAGTGGAGCTTCTTGTTTAAACCCTTGGCATTGAGCAGTAGCACCTTTAGGTTCCCTTGGGTTGAATTTGCTATGTTGGTAGGCTTATCAGTTTGACATTGTATAAAAACGCAGTCTTGGGGGGGGGGGGTATTATTTTAGCCAGTAGTGAAAGCCTAGAAGGGACAGGTGCAGACCAGCCTTGGCAAAGCAATGTGATTAGCAGACAATGTCCTCACGTACTGACAAAATTGTACCCCCTTAGAATGATACCTGAAGCTAAGCTAATTATTAAAGTCTGTCATCTTTTGTTCTTTGTGTGACATCATCCTTGGTGAAGATAGGATGCTGCTCAATGCTAGGCTTATACCAGCCTGGGACACATGGTCCAAGAGCGCTATGATGTCTGTCTTTATATAGTCTAGGAAGGTACGTCTCGGGTCATTTACACCCACATGGACTATGACTGAGTCATACTAGTACCTGTGGTTCAATGACCTGAGTGTGTGTATAACATGGAGCATCTTGGCTTCTGGTAGACAACTGACCATAATTTTCTCCTTGTTCAGTCTGGTGAACGGGCCATCAGTATGTCTCACAACGAAGTTCACTATAACTAGTGTGTTGACTTGCCTTATGGGCTTTTTAAGTGAGGCTCCTCCTTGGGGGGGGGGTGTATGTGTAGTGATGGGTGTTCTTTATGGTGAGTGCTTTGGGGTTTGCTGAGGATAATTACTCCTGGACTGTCTGGAAGATCTTTGGGGTTTAGGAAAATTACATTTAAGAACCTCAGCATGTAGTGGTCAAATGTGTCTGGTGTATACTATGTATGTTGAGTGTAGTGTGTGTGTGTGTGTGTGTGTGTGTGTGTTACAATTTGATTGTTGTTTAGAGTGCTTGTATTTATTTTTCCTCTGGTGACATTGTGTAAGTACATCTCTCGTATACTGTATCTGTTTCTTTAAGGATTAAGTTGCTGTCATTGAATTTGAAACAATTGCTACATTGTCCCAAGACAGCCGTATCTACCAAACTGACCCCAGAAAAATTGGGAAAATGCATGTCCATGATGTCGGGCCCTTTTTAGGTGAGCTACAAGTTTGTGATATATGAGATGTTAATAGCATGACAGCTAGGGAGATTTAAGGTCTAGAAACTAGACAACTGTATGTAAGGCTAAATTTATGGGGCAGTACTCCTCAACATACAAAGTAGTTGCTCTATGCCCAGCTGAGTTACTGGGTACAGTTTCAGCAGTAGTTTTATAGGGAAATTTTAGTTTCTAGGTGCTTGTGTCTATATAAGGAACTGCTAGTCACTGCTGCACCAATGAGCAGCAGCAGGACATTAATACACCAAATTTATACAGGCACACAAAACAGAATAAACTGATTAAATAGCCCTCTGACCAATGAAACAAGTACACTCTAAGCCGCCTTGTGTGTTTCCCAACTCTGATAGACCAGGCTAGCATACTGCCACTTGAAGAATAACCCCAGTCATCTTAATGTAAAAACACACACAGATGTTAGTCAAAAGCGTAAAGCTAACTGAAAACAATTGAACACCTAGCTAGACAACATTACATGACAATTTCAAAGCAAGACAGGACACTGAGTGACAAAAGACTTCAAAGCAACAGCAAGGACACTGAGAGTCGTTAAATGCAGATAAGCAGAATAAGTTATTTGAGAAATCAATAGTAGTACACGTAATAACTTAAAGAAGAGCAATTTTTATGCAGAAAGTACTTATTATGTGGATGGCATTAGCAGAATCTCTTTGGATATGCAGTTGAGTCTGCCAGCATCACTGATCTCTGTGGGAATGAGCCAAGAGGCATGCAAATGCACCAGATTTGTATAGGCACTGAAAGCAGAGTAAACTGACAAGCCATCCCTCTGACCAATAAAACAAGTGCTTTCTGTGCTTTTCTGTATGTTTCCCCAGCTCTGATAGGGGTCTGTGGTTAACAGTCAAATGAGTGTTCCCCGAACAGTCATTCATCGTACACAGACCATTGAAAGTTGCCTTCATTTAACCGCCAACTCCAAGATCACATTGCAATGTTGGCCAACTATGATCATTCGATGGAATTATTTACGATCATATGGCCATTAGATGAAGGGAACTTTCGATCGTCTATGTGCGATGAACAGCCATTCGGGGAATTTCTGTTTGACCGTTAGCCATAGACCCCATGATAGACCAAGCTACCACCTCTGCCACTAGATAAATAATCCTAGACTTTTTAAGGTGAAAACACACTGAAACGTTAGCCAAATGTGTAAAGCTAACAGAAAATTCACTTAGTAGCTAGACAACACTACAAGCCGATTTCAAGGCAAACAATCCAACAGCAAGGAAAGTGAAAGGCAAAAGCTCTTTATAGTTTTCAAATGCAATAAATATTTCAAGAAACCAACTGCAAGTGCATTTAAATAACTTATGAGTGGTGCAATTTGTAAGCAAAAATTACTTATCTTCACTTAGATGACACCAGATGCAAGCAAAGACTATTTGGAAACACAAGGGAGTATGCCAAGTGCTGAACTGTATGGGAATGAGCCTATTACGTAAGCTGCTGTGGCCTGATCATCCCGCTACCACTATCGTTTTAACTTCTTGCAACCACTCTTAAGTATATATGGAGAAGGTGGTGTTTTTTGCGTTTTGATGACATTTGTTTCATTTGTTTTGGAAAGAGTATTTGGCCTTCGCTCTCAGTTAAGTCTTAAACACTGATTTTAGAAACGAAAATATTTAATCTATATGCGTGTATGAGTCTATCATCAAACCTCAAACATTTACAATACTGACAATCAAAAGAATGATCATTTTAGATTGAATCTGAAATTATCAAAAACAACAAAAATTAAGTCTTTTGTTTTACAGGGGCAAACCTCCTGCACCCCCCCACTTCTGATAATTTTATCAACCAGCTCCAAGATTCCACAACAGCAGGGTAAGGGCACATTCTGCTACCCACTGCACCATGATCCCATACAAAACTGACAGCAAAAACTCCATTGTAAAAATGTTCATGCATGCGATCCTTTAGTGTTGTTTACAGCCTGAAAACACATTCACTGATATGAGAGCTTGATGTCTCAGACTGCAGCCGTGTGTGTGTATGTGTATGTGGGTGGGTAAGGGGGTTCTAGTTCAAAACATCTAATTCCCATAACATCGAATCTCAAAACACCGAGGCCATAACATTGAAAACTCTCAACATTGAAAACTCAGAACACTGAAACTTTGCATCACAACATCAAAAACTGCAAAGCACATGTAAATAACATCCCCTCCACCTATAACAACACCAAACTAACAAACACACTTTGTACTACATTTCTGCAGGGGGGCAAGCTCCCCTGCACCCCCATGTGGGGGGCTCTGCCCCCACACCCCCCATCAATTAAATATACCAACTCCGAGATCGCAGTACAGTGGAAAAAAGTTAATTTCCTAACCCACTGTATCGCAATCATCATACAGAATGTACACATAATGTCTAAATTACTTACCTGTATGGCCTAATTACATGTGCAGATTGGCAAAATAAACACTGTATAAACAGTATAAATTCCTACACTATATAAATATTAACTGTATAAATAAAAACTGCAGTCTTATAGTGGTGCCACAAGATTAACATATTAAACTATAACATTTACATGTTTGATGATACACTACTCGATGTTACACATTTTCAGTGTTATGAAATTCAATGTTATGAGTTTTCATTGTTTTGGGTTTTCGATGTTATGGTCTCAGTGTTTTAAGTTTCAGTGTTATTACAACTGATGTTTTGTAGGGGAACCGTGTGTGTGTGTCAGTTTAATTAAAAACACTTGTTGAAATCCAAGCAGTCCCACATTTCTCCTTACTTTGCCTGCTTGGTACTAGAACATCTCACAAGAATAGATTTTTAGCAGTCTGCTGGAGGAGGAGGGGGGGAGAAGTGGACTTGCTTGCCTCTGCTTTGTACTTTGTCATCAGTGTTTAAAATGAAGCATAGTAATGCCAGACATTTTATTTTTAACTTTTTAGATCTGTTACTATATCTTTTTTGACATATTTTTATTGAATGAGGTGAGTAGCTGCCATGGTTCATTCTGTCCCCACAGATTTTTTTTTTCTTCTCACTTTTACTACTTGCGCGGTGGGCTGTCATCCTTTTCACTCATTTTCCCTGATTGTCACTATTACCTTACCCTTGCAGTTCCTTATTCATGCCACAGTTTTTGTCCTGTTTATATGATTCTCACTTTCGCTTTACGTATCTCACCATCATTTTCACTGTGCTACATCATGGTCTGTAGCTCCACATATTTTGTATTCAGCCAAGTAATCTTTTGTAATCTTTGTAACCTGTTGCTGACCTTACCGTGTCCACTCCACTAGTATGTGTGGCCTTTTGTGTTGGATTAATGAATTTACTGTTTAGTTGCTCCCTGTCCTGCTTACATAGTCTACTTGACTTTATTCTGTGGTAGTTTTGATATTATACCATGACCCCCAATTAATATTCCAAAACGTGCACGCTGATTGGCCAGCGTGCACGTTGTAAATCGACTTATACTAATGGAAAAAGGTCCGGTCGCCCGGACTTTTTCCATTAGTATAAGTCTCTTTTAAAACACTGTCTCGCTATGTTAAAAGAGTTTAACATAGCGACACAGGTTTAAAAAAAGCAACGGAGATCTCCGTTGCTTTTTTTAAAGCTGTCTCGCTATGTTAAACTCCTTTAACATAGCTTAATAGTGTAAAAAGCAACGGAGATCTTGCTTTCTCCGTTGCTTTTTTTTAAACCTGTCTCGCTATGTTAAACCCATTTAACATAGCGAGACAGGTTTAAAGCAATGGAGAAAGCAAGATCTCCGTTGCTTTTTACTGTTTTGCTATGTTAAATGGGTTTAGCATAGCGAGACAGCTTTAAAATAATCAACGGACATCTCCGTTGGTTATTTTAAGGCTGTCTCGCTATGTTAAACCCATTTAACATAGAGAAACAGTAAAAAGCAACGGAGATCTTGCTTTCTCCATTGCTTTTGGCCACAGCACTGATGTACTGCGTAGGCATGCGCAGTACATCAGAACTGCCGCGGATACCAGCCAGCTGCGGAAGGGCAGCAAAGAGGCATTATACAATGCCATTATTTAAGAAAAATAATTATTTATTTTCTTAAATAATGTCATAGTATAATAGCAATAACCCACTTCTGGGTGTGGGTAATGTGGGATTTACCCACGGTTGTCTTTGTTTGGTCCCGAGGGCTTACCAAACCACGCCAACCGTGGGTAAATCCTGCTTTACCCACACCCAGGTGTGGGTTATTGCTATATTATTTCACCCTATTCTTGCGTCCGCATCCATGCTGATGGGTAAAACCACTGATTTATGGCACTTCCATTTTTTTTCAGCAGTGGTTATTAGACCTTCCCCCACAACCAGTGGTTGCTTTGTCTCATGTCTTCTTCTAACCACAAGGTGATAAAAATGTGGAGAGAAAGAGAGACACCAGACCATCGGAGCTTTCAAGTTACTGAACAGAGATTATAACTCTTGTGGTCTATCTCTTTTTTTAATTTCTCCAAATCTTTTGGGTTTCCTAATACCATGATGGGAATGGACCCCATTCCCAAGTCAAAATATGATTAAAGTTTATGAAATTAGTATTGTTTCAATCTTTGATGTCAGCCAGAAGTGCTCTTCGCAGCACCAGCAATGTGCCCAGTAATGACTCCTCCTGCAATTCTTATGCAGTTAAATGTATCGGTAACATATCTAAATATGATTGTAGATTCTTTTTTTATAAGACCCATTGCTCCTACTACTATTGGAACTGTATGGGTATCCTTCTTCCACATTGCTCTCATTTTGGCCTGCAAATCCTGATATTTTATGACTGTGTCTCTCTGTACGCAAGACACTGTAGTCACTGGGTGTAGCGATTTCAATGATCAATGCTACTTTTGTCTTCTTTTCATGGACCACTATATCTGTTTTTCTTGATCTGTCTTTTGGAGTGTTGGTAATGGATGATCCCATGTGATGTAGACTTCATCATTTTCTATGATGCTTGGTGGCTCACGTTTCCAGTGTTTTTCAGCTACTGCAATATTATAATGTTTGCACAATTCCCAGTGCAACAGTCTTGCCGCATTATTATGCCTTTCGGTATGCAGTCCTTCTGTCATTAGTATATCACAGCCAGCAACAAGGTGTGCAACTGTTTCCAATTCTGTTTTACAAAACCTACATTTGTCTGTTTCTCTCACATGCTCAATGGACTTTGTAAACCAGCGTGTACGCATCCCACTATCTTGGGCTGCCAGTATTAACTTTTCATCTTTTGGTTTGAATTCGCCTGTCGTTAACCATTCACGTGTTCGATCTTGATCAACATGAGGCTCTTCCAGGAGTTTTCTACACTTGGCAACTATATTTATACATTTTTCCACATTTCTTGCCTTCTCATCTGAACCTTCACCTTTATAGTCTTTCTTTTGTTTTTTTGCACATTCAGTTGCTGCCTGATTTTTATCTACTTCTGCTTAGATTTCCATTCTTGCTTGATGTCAATATGTTGCTGCTTAACTAAGAAGGGAAGTAATCTTAGATTTATTCTTCGCATGTTTCAAAACTTTCACTATGTTTGGGTCTTGTGAGGTCAGCAAATATGTATGCAGTCCCACGATTACAGATCTGTACATGTAATCAGATTCAAGGAGGCCCATACCTCCTTCCAAACAGGGAATATATAATCTTGGTATGCACTAATTTTTATAAATCAATTGATGAGCATGAAGCATCCTTCTTTTTTCCTGTCTAATCTGTCCAACACCTTTTGGGGCCAGTCAGTCAGTCCAAAACAGGAAGAGCAAATTGGTTTATAGCTTGAATTTTGTTCCAAGATATTAATGCTGTTTTCATGATTAATTTACATCTTTTAAAATATTCCTTATTAAGTTTTATTCACATTTTGTTCATGTTTTATTGTTGATCTTTCATCAATTCCCAAATATTTTTACACTCCCTCTTGATCAAGTTCTTTTATATCGCATTCTTGTCCCAAACTGATGTTTTGTGGTCTCATGTGGATTACATGATGTTTTTGAAGCTTTGGCTAAGTAAAGGCTTTGTTGTACTTTTTTTGTTTTGAAGCCTTTTTTATTAATTATAATTATCATTATGGGAAAGTGTCAGCTGAGTAAAATATATTGGAAAATCTTGCGTTTCAGTGATAGCTTCAGTCTCAGTGAAAAAATGAGTGCACAACCTTTGGTCTTTTTTGTGTTTCAGTAGTTAATGTGACAGATTAAATCAGCTGCCTACACTGCATCTGTCACTCATTCTGAGATACTCATGGTGTTGTGTATTAACTAGGCTTGCAGCTGCTGAAGGCTCTCTGCTGTATTATACAATATTTAAACATTGCGTGGCATCCTTTGCAACAGAGGGTCCTTTGTTTCAGAAATCTGTTGCAAGAAAATGTTTATTTCTGCTGACCTCTGCAGATTTAATATTTCCTTAGGGAAACGAACCTTTTTAGATGGCTATCTGCTGTTATTAATCACTGCTGTAAAGAGGTGGGAAGGTGCATTGTATGGCCCAGTAAGGGCTTATCTCGCTACGGGAGCTATTGCTTCCACAGCGATCCTCAGAGTTGCTTTCCTCTGAGATGTGTGATGCAGGTGCCAAAGGTCCCATAGTTCTCTATCCATATTTTAATGAGATTACCAACTACATTGCCACTTTAAATTAAGGGAGGTTTGCTAAGGCAGTCCTTCAGGGAATGCTGCAGGGTGCCTCCACTAAATGGTAGTCTTTGTCCCACTTTGAAATAATTTCAGTTTTACTACAGTTACAAGTTCAGTAGGTAATTTTCAGGGTTTTTTTCTTGTAGCAATCTTAATTTTTGTTAAGGCTGGAGTGGTTGACATTTAGATTGGAGATGTTCATTCAACCTACCAGGTACCCAGTCAGCATGTGCCACCAAATGGAGGTGGTTGTGATGTAGCTTGGTATTGTGGATGCAGCACATGCTTGCATAATAATTTCAGATGTTACATCATCCATTTCTTTTTCTTCAAATTGTTAGTATGGTATGTCACAGTAGATGGTACTGAATGTTTTTTTTTTTTTTTTTTTTTTTTTTTTTTGTGCAAAATCTTTTATTTCTTTTTTTTATGAAAACATATACAGTGAGCATAACAATGACAATTGACAGGTAGCAGTGTGACCAGTGAATACATTGCTGATTAATAAAACATAAAAGCAAAATAGTGAAAACTATTTACACATATGCCATTGTTTTTCATTTTTTCAGTAGTGACTGTTTAGCCCCTCTTCTCAGGACTGCCATTTCAGAGACAAGACTGTACTGACAGCTGAAGGGATGGACTGTCTCTTTTAGATATGTTAAACTACCTGAGTGATAAAATGCATCTCTGTTCCCCTGGAATGTCTTATGTCTTCAACTGTGACTGATTAAAATTATTTTGCTCTCTGATTGCTTTAAATTTTCTGTCTGCCTTGTCAGTGTAAAACTCTCTTTTTTTCTGAGCAGATGTTAATTGTTACAAGTACCTGCATTTGACAGTCTGATTTCCTAGTATACAAGGGCATCTCTAGTGAATGTAAAGTCTAGAGTGTCAGTAAATGAGCTTACTACACTGAGTCACTCTGAATCTTAAATCTGCATGGTAGTGTTGTTTTAGATGCACGTCTCCCAAGTGCTGCTAGTTGTATATTTATTGTAATTAACTGTTCTGTCAGTATTTTAAAACTGACAGAGGGGGAAAAGCTTTTCACTGCTACTGCTTCTGCTTTCCATAGGGCTGACCTGTAGTAAGTGGACTGGTCTAAGGATACTGTTGTTTACTGTGGGCCTATTTCAATTTAACTCTGGTTAATAGGTTCATAGGTTGGTACTGGGCTATCTGCCCGAAGGCATATATTAGCCCAGCCACATTGTGCGGTATTCACCACCCCTTTAGTAGTTCCCTAGACCCTTGTACTAGCAGCTAGTACCCTTGTCCCCTATCTAGTAGTGCTGTTGGTGTGATCCCCGGTGTGAACTTTGTTACCCATCCACTCATCAAGGTTCCTCTTGAAGAGTGATAGTGAGGGGCTCTGTCTTATGTAGATCGGGACCCTGTTCCATAGTAACAGAAATCTCTGCGTAGGGAATCTATCCCTCCAGCATGTTCTATTCATTGTTGTGTTGAGGTTTATATCCCTAGAGCATGTAGCTCGAGTAGATTTGGTTTTGCTAAGATGGAGCATGTTCAACAATTCTGGGTTGGACATGGCTTTGCATGTTAGACAGAGATCGCCTCTGAGAAAAGCGGTATGCAACAGAGAACAGTCTTAGCTTTTTCAATTGTGCTGCATAGGGCAACTGTTTGAGGCCAGTAATCCTCTTGGTTAGGTACCTTTGTGGTCTATCCAGCTGCTGGAGATGTCTAGCCAGGTACATTCCAATTGGTGCATTGTACTCAATAATGGGTCTGATGAGGGAAGAGTAGTGGGGCACCATTACATCCTCTGATCTTGATGCGAACCCTTTTGTGATCAGATGGGTCACATAGAAGGATTTTCTAACCACTTTGGCAACATGGTTATCAAAGGAAAGCTGACTGTCTACTTGGGTCCCTAGATCCCTTATTTCTTCTTCAGATTTCAGGGGATTACCTCCTATGTTGTAGTTTGCGGTTACTCTGTTTTTTCCATTTAGGCCCTTCTGGAGGATCCCCATGTCGGCCGGAGACTCTATTATAGCACCCAGTTTGCAGTCGTCCGCAAACTTAGTCAGCCACAGCCCTTCCGTGCTTGCCTGTTTTTCTGAGAAGTATATGCCAAACAGGAGGGGCCCCAGGACAGAGCCCTGAGGCACATCACTCGTTACTGGTCTGGATTCGGACATAGATCCCGCTACTCTTACTTTATGGGATCTGTCTGAGAGCCAGTTTCCGATCCATCTTGTGACATAAGCTCACCAGCCTGGGCATAAACCCTTATCAGTAATACCTGAATGGGGAATGGTGTCATATTCTTTAGCAAGGTCAAGGTAAGCCATGTGTACCTCCTTTCCCTTATCTATAGCCTGAGTAACTGTCTCAAAGAAATCCACCAGGTTCAGGAGTCATGATCTGCCCTTGACAAAGCCGAACTGTGTGGGGTCCAGCGACTGGAGGTTCCCAATCGCTCCATTTATGAGTTCCATAATGATTCGCTCCATAGCCTTACAGATCAGACTGGTCAGGCTTATTGGTCGGTAGTTCCCAGGGTCAGTTGTGGCCCCACCCTTGTGTAGCGGGACCACCATTGCCGTGCGCCATTCTATGGGCACATATCCTGTGGAGAGGCTGAGACTGAACAGGGTATTAAGATGTGGGGTTAATTCCTTTTGGAGCTCGCGTATGACACAGCCTGGGACACCATCTGGTCCCATGGAGGCAGTGTTTTTAGCTTTAGATAGAGCCTTGTTAACCAACGTATCAGTAATAATTGGACTTACACAATCCCCTAGAATGGTAATAGGCCCTGTAGGTGGTGATGGGAGAAATTTGCACTGAGTCTGTCAGCCAAGATGTTGGCAATGTCAGAAGGGTCAGTGTATTTTGTTCCATTTTGTACTAGCTCAGAACAGACCTGAGCGTTGCCATTTCGGTTTTTGATGTAGCCATAGAAGGCCTTATGGTTATCCTTGGCATCCCTGGCAACTTTCTTTTCAAAATTAGCTTTAGTTGACTTGATGAGGGCCCTCAATTTCTTACTAATGCTGATCAGGGATGATTTTTCTACTTGAGATTTGGCCTTTTTTTGTATAAGTCTCCTCCTTTTATTGTAAAGTTTGCTTATGGCCGGGGTCCACCAGACTGGTTTCTTCTTGCTTGAGGAAGGAGTCTTGGTTTTATTTGGGATAGCACGGTCCATGCAATCCTGAAGATGCATATAGAGTGCCTTGGTGTAGGATTCCACATCCTGGATATCATTATCCTTCTGCAAGGGAATAGTGAAGCTTTCCACTTCGGATGCAAGTAGTTTGAAGTTTGCTTTGGAAAGGTTTTTGACTATGGTTTCTTTGATTGGGGGAGGTGGAGGAGTGAGGATGTCCACGGTTATCAGTTTGTGGTCGGATCTGACCAAGGAGGGGGTGATAACGGGTGTGGTACAATGGGCGCCCATATTTGTGATGATCAAATCCAATATGTTGTCCCCTCTAGTGGGGGAACCTACTAGTTGTTCAAGGGCATTTGAATTTATAAATTCTATGAATCGCTGAGCATAGGAGTTGGAACATTGGTAGGTCGCCCAGTCTATACCAGGGTAGTTGAAATCACCCAAGATTATGGTGTTGGGTAGGACCTTTATATTTTCCAGTGTCTCAAGGAATGCAGAGTGAGCATCTTGGGACATGGTTGGACGATCTATAACCGGCTATGACTTGAAATGTGGTTTTGCCTGCTGATAGTTGCACATGGATGATCTCTGGGGCATCATGCTGCGCTACTAACCTGGAGATATGGGTATCCTTGATGAATATGGATACACCTCCGCCCTTTGTACTGCGATCCGGTAACTGAGGCCGGAAGGTATGATATGAATTGTAACCTGGCAGTGCTTGGGGTGCTCTATTGTGCCTTGAACCAGGTTTCCGTCACTGCACAAACATCGATTTTCTCCATGCTGAGGAGAGCCTCGAGTGTGTGCATTTTGAGGTTGAGACTTCTGGCGTTGAGTAGCATTACCCTTAGTTTTTGGTTACATGTGCTGATTACGGTGGTTGGTTTGTCCTTTGAGCCTTGCCTAAAAAAGGCACTATGGGGACGGCAAGAGCCTTGGCCAGTATTCAAAAACCTAGGGGTGACAGGTGCAACCCATCTCTGGCAAAACAGCGAGGCTTGTCTATCATGTCATCCCAGGCAGACAGACACTGAATCCCCTTAGAATGACACCAGAAGCTTAGCCAATTGTTGAAATTGATCATTTTGTCTTTGTATTGTGGTATCATTCTAGGTGAAGGTAGTATGCTACTCAAAGTCAGGGTCATACCAGCTTGGGCTACAAGATCAGAGAGCTCCTCAATGTCTCTTTCCATGTAGTCCAGGGGGGTACGTCTTAGATCATTCACACCAACATGTACAATGACAGCGTCATACTTGTACTTATTCTGAAGTGACCTAAGTGCCTGTGTTATGTGGCGGATCCGAGCACCCGACAGGCAGCTAACAGTAACCTTATCCTTGTTCAGCCTGGTGAGTGGAACATCTGTGTGCCTTACTATAGAGTTTCCTATTACTAGCGTGTTAGGTATGGTGTTTTGCCTTAAGGGCTGTTGTGAGGCACACTGCTGAGGTGAATTGTGTGTTTTCTGGCTTGTGTTTGGGGGTGCAGGTTGCTTGCTTGTCTGCTTTGGAGGGCACCGTTTCTTTTTCAGATTGGTACCTAGTGCCTCCGAATATGTATTTGTGTATTTATGTGTATGTTTTGTCGGTGCTTGTTTTGTAGATTCATGTGTGTCAGGTGGTGTGATGCAAGTGTGTCCCTTATCCTCTTGACTGTCTGTTACAGTCATGGGATGAGAGCACTTAGCCTCCAGTCTGGCTGTGTATTTGCATCTCTCACAAGTGTTTGTGTCTAGAGGTAAGAGGAGAGGGTTGTCTGTATACATGAGGCAGTTGTGACACTGCCTCAGGATGCCCAATTCCACCATAATCATCTATAATGGAGCTGTGCAGCTTTCTACTATCCTTCAGTTAAGAAAACTTTTTTTTTCAGAGGAAAGGCTTACAGTGTGGGTGTGAAAAATGTTTTCTCCCATTTTTTTCTGACCAGATTGGTGATGGCCAAACAACAGAAACATAAAAACTTGAAAGGGGACAAAGTGCTTTCAGAATGGCTCTGTAAGTAACACCACAGGCATGAAGCTGACTTCTGAACAATGCCATATGAATGTTTGTGAGTCAGTGAGCGTAACCCCAAGGTCTTTCATCTCAGAGATTCTAGAGAATGGTTTAAGTGTGAATGGTGCTGTTGGAAATGAGGGAAATGGGCAGCAACAGTTTACTCCAGAATTGGATTGTGACACCTTAAGTAGAGTAATAACCAGTGCTTGAGTAGAAGGGAAAAGGCTAGACATCCTCACAGTTTTTTTTCTAGAGCTGTTGGGGTTGAGGGTGAGAGTAATAATATTAAAATTTGTAACTGATGAAGGTTTAGACTTGCCTCAGTTTAATACAAATTTTGGAATTTTGATAAAATTGAGTTGAGCATATTCACCGAAAAGAAAACTAGGTAGATTATCAGAAGTAAATCTAATTTAGAATTAATGGAGTAAGCTTTGGGGATGACTGTAAATCTTCTCTTTTAAGTAAGCATTTTGAGGCTTTGAGAGATTATGCTTTCCATTACCCAGAATTCAGAAAGCTTGGCATGCATGATTTCAGTACGTTCTTGACAATACTATTTCAGTGCGCTGCATCCTTTTTCCTGTTTTCATTTGCACGTCATACTTATTTCTGTAATGCATCACTCTGATTTTGTTGTAATTGTCTGTACTTGAGATTGTATTCTTCTGGGCTGTACTTGCAATTGGTTGTTTCTGATCAGTGTAGTACCCTAGACAACAAACATAAATAAAACTTTATAAAATAAAAATATATTAACCTAAGTGGTAACATCAGGATCAGTGTTCAGGCTCAAGCAATTATCCCTGTGTTTTCAGTGCCAGCATCTCTCTTGGTCATCAGCTTTGCTGTCAGTGTCTGACCTGGGTTAATTTGAGACTCTAACTGTTGTCAACATTGGTCTCCATTCAGTGCCAACAACTATGGTTGTTGTAGTATCTTCCAACACAGGTTGTACCCTGTTGCAAATCCAGCATTGACCACATCACCGGGCACATCTGCTTTTGAATTTCAGACCCCACAAGTTGTTATCCAGGTCAGACAAACAGAAGTCTTTCATCAGTGTCCTCAAGTCTTTTCACTCTCTACACGATAGCCTTCCTCTTCTTTATATTTTCTAGTTTTGTATAGTCATAAGAAGGCATTGTGCAGGAGGAAGCCTGTAGATTCACATATTGAATCTTCTAAGGTCAGTTTGGATGATGAAAAGGATAATGACTTTCCAGCAACCCCCCATGGTGACCCCAGTTCTGGGAGCTTCTCGAGATCATACCAGTGGTGGCAGGCATTTTTAAAGTTATCTCAAAGGCTACTTGGGAGAACCTGTATATGCTAGTTCCAGTCCCCTGAAAAGCTGGTTATGTCCTATGCTGTCCCACGGAATTAATTTTCTGGTTTCAAATTCCTAAGTTGTGCACTTTTTGTGTCAATGCCTGCTGTTAAGAGGGCTCCCAAACTTCAGAGCCAAGTGTTCCATCTACCAAATGAGGAGTCCAGGATGGTGGACCAGTTAAGGAAGTATTTGTATGCATCCTCCATTTTCCTAATTTAGGATACTTAATTACCTTGCCTACACAGTGGAATTTCAAAGAGGTGTAGTTGATGAAATGCAACAGACAATAAACTAGTTGCTTGAAAGTACTGTTAAAGACATTTGTACAGTGGCTAAGCTTATGATGTGGGTTTTCTGTAATACCACAAAAGACTGTACTTGGAATTTTATATTGCTAACATGTTTGGCCCCTTTGACAAATTTTGCTGATGGTGTCAGTGACCTTTAATAATGTCCCATTCCAAAGGACCAATGTTATTTCAGTCTAAGATGAAAGCAGACGTAGAAAACATGAAGGAAAAAAAAAAAAAAAAGAGGGTAAGACTGTTACGGCTGTTGAAGTAAAGTTCCAAACTCTTCAAAGCATGTTTTCTAAAATGCAGAGCGCCTTTGCCAAATATGTTTTAAGCATGGAAAATTGAGACAAATAAAGCAATCCTGAGAAATACTGTAACAATCTGTGTAACTTCCATAGGAGTCGCTGGTCCAGGGTTTGGGGTTCTCAGCAGTTGCCACGCTGCTGCGGTTCACCTACATTTATCAGTAGCAATAAAGCCTTGCCCAGGTGATCCATTTTGGTGGAAGTTTGGCATCAACTGTCCCTCTATCATATTAGAAATCTGTAACCAGAACAACTAGGCGAGGACAGTTCTAACCAGAGATTACAAAGTTCTGTTGGTTTTGTGTCCCCTCCTCTGCCATATGTCCCACCTCATCAGAAGAAAGCAGCAAGGGCACGCTTAAATGTCTTAAGCAAAAGAACAATCCAAGAGGTCCCACCAGACCAGAAAGAGTCTGGATTTTACCCCATGTTTAGTTGCCAAAAAAAACAAATGGCCTCAGGTAGATCTTGGATCTAAGTGGTTTAAATGCTTTTATCCCTAATTAAGCATTTTTTGTGGAATACATGTAGTCAGTTATCTGTTGTCTCCAGCAGCTTCAATGGCAAAGAGGGATAAAGCCATAATAATGGCACAGAGCCTCCAGGTTAATTAGTATTTCAGATTTTTGAGGATGGGCATGTCCATCCTTGAAGAGAGGGCAGGTTGAAACTTGATGCATACTGCCACTGTTCCACAGATGAGATAGCAGCATTGCATAGGCATCCTGCAGTCAAGCTTTCAGCCTGGCAAAGCATTGTGTGGTGGTAGCATCATTAGTGAGTACATTAGAGCATACCCATGCAGTCGGAGGGTGTTGTGATTCTTAATGGGGATGCAGGTAGCTTGTTACCCTGCTCAGGAAGTAGGATTGGGCCATTCAAATGCCCTTGTAAAAGAAGTGCTGGCAAAAACACAAGTAACTGTCATGGCTGACTGAATAATGACCTAACTGGAATCTTCTCGCCTCTGGCATTCTGGGGACTCCCCCAACCCAGCCAAGTGAATAGATTCACAACTATGTGGGAAGGCTTGAGGGCCAGTTGGAGTCGGGGCAAAAAGAATATAGGAAATATCATTCCTTGCCTGTCAGAAGGAGATTGGATATGCTGTTTACACCTCAAGGATGTCTACCTTCCCATTACAATCGTGAAGGAATCCTGGGATTTCTGCACTTCAGAGTTGGAGCCAGTTGCTTTCTGTTCCAGAATCTTCTATTGTGTATTACCTTAAAAGCCTGGTTGTTTACCAAATGCATGTCTGCTGTTATAGTGCACTTGTGGCCACAGAAAGTAATGTCTTCCCATATTTGGTTGAGTGGCTTCTAGTAGCCCCTTCTATACAAAATATAGTATCAAGGAAGGAGTTTCTGATTAGCTTTTTACATTCTCTTGGACTGGTGGTGTTTCAGCCTTAACCTGCACAAGTTATGGATAATAAAACTATCAATGAGCTGAATTCAGTTTCTTCCAGCAGGTTATCTTCTCCTTTTACCTCTTTGTAAGTGATGCCCGTTATTCAGAGGCCAAACCCACAGTTCCTCTTGCCAGAATACGAAATGAGATTTCTCGGGTAGTCTCAGAACACAGATCTGTTGCATCATATCTGCATTTATCAGGCCTTTGAGCATTATTTTCCATGTTGGATGGATAACTACATGTTCACCATTCTCACTGCTGCAGTAGCCTTTGATATATTGGTTTTATCCTGCCCAGAGTACAACAGACTGCCAGATTCACAAAGCTGTGGCACCCTCTCATGCCTTTAATCAGACTGTTAATTGGACAGTCCAGACAAGGGAAATCGCCAGCCAGAGAGAAGAAATCTTTGGTACTTTCTTGCCGCCTTGCGAGGAAGCAGCTCTGAGGTTCTATATAAGCAACAATTGGCCTTGAAGCTTCACTCGTGGCAGGGAAGTCCCCCACAAGGGAGCCCTTCTGTGCAGACATTGCTGTATTTTTTTTAGAAAATATTTATTGTATTTTGTGACTAAAAGACATATGTCCCCTTCAAGAAACATGGTATTTTTTCACAATATTGGAAGTTTCCTATTGAAGACATTTTTAGCTAAGGGCTATTTTGTGCCTTTTTGGCTATTTTGTGGTAAAAATGTACTGTTTAAACTTTGTTTTCTTGTGAGATTTGAAGGTTCAGGAAGAGTTTTAAATGGGCAGAAATCTTTTTTTAATGTATTTTAGTGATTATGTACACTTCTTGACTACTTACTTGTTATCCTTGCTGTAAGTGGGCATTATAGACAACTGCTTTATTTCTGACATGGATTTTACAATTTTTCTGCTTAAATGCAATGAAAAAGTGTGTGTGTGTGTGTATATATGTGTGTGCACACTTTGTGGCAACATACCATCAGACCAACTCCTTCCAGCACTGCTTACTGGCTTTCAGTCTTTGTCCTCAGCAACAGCATACACACTTAAGTTTGGTTCTGCTGCCTGTTCTACTGTACTTAAAAAGAAAAAATAACACAATAAAGAGTCCTTGCAGCCCCACAATCTCAGTCTATGCCTCATCTGTCAGTGAGTGAACCTTTAGTGGCCAGCAGTCGTTACTCAGACCACTCAGTTTCCTTTCCTGGTTCCTCTGGTGTAGTCCTTCCAGCCAGCATGAACTAGAGGGTCAGCCATGTCCTCTTCAACTGTTGCGGTGTCTGTTAAAGGTATGAGAGAACCATCTTCTTTGAGTCAGGGAGACACTCTGAGGATGCTTCTTGGGGTAACCAGAGAAAGACCTCTTGATGGGGCTGAACTACCATCTCCTATTCTGTTTTTAGTCAGCATGTACCTGCAAAGAAAAAACAAAAGGTTAGACATTGTTCATCTGAAGAGAATTTTCTAACCTTAGCTATGCAGTTATTGCAGGCTGTTGATCCTGGTGCTCAGAAATCTTTCTCTGAGGAAAATCTGTCGGAGGATTCTGATACGGACAGAAACAAGAGCTTTTTCTCGTGGAGATTCACAAGCTCTTAACTTTAATTTTCACTTCCTCAGATTATTTCCAGGATGAATGAAGTATTTTTTTGGAAACGTGGATGTTCCCTCTGAATTGTGGAGATATTATGATATGTTACAAGTTCATGTTTCCCCTACTATTTTGCCACCCTTGGATGTGCCTAATGATGCCTGTAATAATCCTGACTCTCAACCTTCAGTACCCCAAAAAAGTGGATAGACTGTATAAAGTACCTTAAACAAATAGTGTTTTTGTTTTCTTTTTTTTTTTTTTTGTTCTGATTCAGATGCAATAGCTTCCTCTTTTTTACAGCTGGTAACAGATTATAACTTACTAACAACCCCTCCCCAGTGAGCAAAGAAGGCAAGGTATTTGATATATTTGGTAATAGAATTTTTTCTTTTACATTAGCTTATAGAATTCTCAGGTGCCAGGCATAAGTGTGGAAATTTATTTTGCTTTGTGCAGACAGTTTGAGGGAGTACTCCACATCTCTTCGTTCTATTGTTTGTAACATTTCCCAAGTATCCAAGCATGCTTTGAAGAGTGTGTATAATTGTACAACTGTTATCTCTAGGCCACTGCTAGTGCTACAGTTTTAAGGAGATACGCCCAAGTATGTAACCAAAAGTTTGTTGATAAAGTAAGTCCTGAACTTTTGAATTCTGTACTAAGGAGGTTTTGTTTGGCCCTACTGCTACCCAGGTCCCCAAAAATGATGAAAGAGGGAAGTTAACTGAGGGTATCTCAGTATTTTTCAAGCCCCTGTTATCAGTTCCCCAAACCTCTTTTCCTGTTAAAAAAAATAAAACGAGCAATCCCTGCCAATGCAAGGAAAACAGGGAGCAAAAACAAAAAAAAAAAAAAAGAGAGAGAGATGACAGGAGGGGAGAAACGAGAAATAAGGTTTATTTAAAAATAGTGTACTATTTCAGAATGATCATGACTATGGCAACATTCTATTTCTCATACCCTCCCTTCCTGTCGCTGTCTGTCAAAATCTGTCCCAGAAACTGTTTCGTTACATTCCCCTTTGGTGACAGATTGCTTCAGACTCTTGGGTGCTAAGAGTGGTTCAGGAGGGGTACAGATGGCACTGAATACAAATTCTTCCTTTCAAGGGCATTCCTCACCATCCTCTGTACCAGTTTTTCCCCACATATTCATCACTTACCCTTGGAGCTGTAGAACCCTGTGTCTTTAGATCAGAAGGGAAAGGTTTCTATTCCAGGTTGTTTTTGGTACTAAAGAAAAATCTTTCTTGGAGACCAGTTGTGGATCTTTCCTTTCTCGATCCGCATGTGAAACTGCAAAAAGTTCAAAATGCTGGCTGTTCAGATGCTGTTACCCCTCATAGCTTCCTTCCTTCCTCATGTTAACTTTAGATCTAAAAGATGCTTACATTCCTATAGTCGAGAAATTTCTCAGATTTCCTGTGTTTGGTTTGAATTTCTGTTTTCTGTATTGCCCTTATCTCCAGTCATAGCTCATTGCAGACTGAATAGCATTCACATATTTACTTGTTTAGACAACTTGCTTATCTTTCCAGAGTCTTTTCCCAGATGTCAAGAGTCTATAACATGGGTTTTATATTCTAGTATGCCAGGTAAATTACAAAGTCTTCCTTGACTCAGTTACACAGGATCATGTTTCTAGGCTGCCTTATCGACACTTCTCAGTAAAAGGCTTTTCTTATGCAGAAGAAAGATTTTTATCTGGAAACTTTCCTGCACTTCTCCAGTCAGTCTCAGAATTCTGCAAGAGAATATCAAATGATTCTATGGT
The DNA here is from genome assembly GCF_019279795.1 of Protopterus annectens. Classification (NCBI taxonomy): domain Eukaryota; kingdom Metazoa; phylum Chordata; order Ceratodontiformes; family Protopteridae; genus Protopterus; species Protopterus annectens. The sequence continues at coordinate 693,216,366 of NC_056744.1, read as the reverse complement.
TCATGGTTTGTAAAAAGCACATGGGCCCAACATTTTCATTCTCTGGAATTTTAGGTTCCAATTTTGGACTTTGCCTCTACCAGTGCAATTCTTTTTTTAATAATGAATGGCTTTAAATCCAAGTCTGCCCTTTTCTCCTCAGATCCCCAATTAATCTGTAAATGGAGATACCCTCAGATTTTGCTTGGGAGGCAGTTTCTGTGGGAGTAAAGGTGCAAGGCCTGTTGAAATCCTCAGGCAGACCAAGGGTATATATGTCAGAGATGCTGGCTGTGATTCATGCCATAAAATCTCTTCATTTGTGGTCCCCAGGACCTCTTCAAGTGATTATGGAAAACACCACAGTGATGTGCTATATAAGCAAACGGGGACACCGGGTCTTACCATTTGTGCAGAGTGGCTGTGATGGCTTAGTAGGTAGTTCTACAGCATTCCTTAACCCTTCTAGCATTTTATTTCAATCAGAGCAAACGGAGTAGGACCAAGATAGATTTTCATGAATGGAAACTGAATGAGGGGTCTGCCAAGAGCAGATCAAGTTGAGGAGAACACCTCAAACAGATCTGTTTGCCTTCTTTTAAGGCAGGCAACTAATAAGTTCTGTTTCAGGGCTTCTTGCAGGCGAACCTAGAAAATAGATGTATTTCCATTCAAGTGGATGGAAATGTTCCTTTATGTATTTCCACCCTTTTTATTCAGGATTACCATGGGTATCAGTGGATTCAGAAGGACTCTTCAGAAGTCATTGTGGTGACTTCTTTTTGGTCCAGCCAACACTGGTTTTCTCTTCTTATGGAACTGGCCACAAGCCTCCTCACAATCTGCACCTACCTATAAAAGGGGTCCATATTAGATTGTCGAAATGGCATTACAGTGAATGCCATTTCAATGACAAATAAAAAGCGAAATGGTAAAACAGCAAAACCCCAGGTCACCGATTTTTTTTCCTAGGGAAAAAAAATCAGTAGACCAACAAATCAAAACACACCGGTTAAAACAATTTAAAGTGGGGGTTGTGCCCCCCACATCCCCCCTAACTAAATATACCAACTCTGAGATTGCACTACAGTGGAGTAATGGGCAATGTCATGGCTCAGGCCAAGCGATTTTTTTTTTCGCTAGGAAAAAAATCGCTGACCTGAGCTTTCGCTGTTTGAGCATTTCACTCTTTGTGTCGTCGAAACAGTATTTGCTGTAATGCCGTTTCGACAGTCTAATAAAGACCCCATATAAGATGGGTGGAGTTTGATACGCCAACTTTCAAACAACTTCAGCAAACTATCTGGATGATTCCCTTTTGGCACCTTTTTCATGAGGGCATGCAGCAGATACTTAAGGAGGCAAGAAAGCCTGCTACTAGGAATTCTTATACTGTCAAATGGAAAATAATTTTCTAGTTGGTGCGTTGCCAGCCAAGGCCCTATCAGGGATTGTGTATCACTGGTTTAGAAGTACTTGTATGAGTTACTTTCTCTGGCCTGTCTTACTCCTTTAGCAAGGTACATCCTGGTGCCATTTCAGCATGTCTGCCTATGGATCCTCTCCTTTTTTTAATGGTTTTGCTAAACCAGTTTGGCCCCTTCCTGGGATTTTAACTTTGTACTAGAAAAGTCAACTATGTCTCCCTTTGAACCAGCTAGAAACACCCCGGTACCACCAATGAGCGACTCAGTCCAAAATAAACACCACGATTATCCGTTCAAAGGTTTGTTTAATCCATAAAACGTCAGCATAAACTTTCAAAGATGCTTAACGAACAACAAAAAAACTTGTACAGACGATAGCACCATATAATACATACACTCAATGAAAGAAAAAGCAGCAGTTAAGCGCTTTCAACCAACATACAACTGGTCTTCATCAGAACTCTTTGAACCAGCTCATCAGGCTTATTTAAGGTTCATAGGTAGGTACTAGGTCATCAAGGGCCTAAGTAAGCCTAGTCAACAAGGTTCCCTGGCTTACGCCACCCAAGAAAGTTAATTTCCTGTGCCCCTGTCGAGCAGAGCCACAGAAGTGATCCCCGGGGTATATTTCCTATTTCCCATCCACTCATCAAGATTCTTCTTTAAGAGTGCTAATGAGGAACTTTGCTTACATAGATGGGTAGCATGTAAAGTCTGTGGGACAGGAATCTATCCCTCCAGCATGTCCTGTTTATTGTGGTGACAAGGTTTAGGTCCCTAGAGTGTGTAGCTCGGAGGGATTGAGATTTCTTTAGGTCTAGCATGTCCAACAGCTCTGGGTTTAACATAGCTTTATATGTTAGGCAGAGATCTCCTCGGAGTAGGCGATATGCTACAGAGTAAAGCTGGATTTTCTTTGAGATGGTCAGTGTAGGGCATCTGTTTGAGGCCAGTAATCCTCTTTGTGAGGTACTTCTGTGCCCTTTCCAGCTGCTGCAGATGTCTTGAAGTACATTCCAAAAGGGGTGCTGTACTCTGTAATGGGTCTAATGAGTGCTGTGTAGAGGGGAACAATGACCTCTTTTTTTCCCTGGATGAGAACCCTTTTGTGATGAGGTGTGCCACATAGAAGGATTTCCTGACTACTATGGCAATGTGATTATCAAAGGAGAGATAAGTAGAGCATCTGAGTTGGTGGGTGAATCCTGTCTGGCCTTCCAAAGAGACAGTCTGTCTCTAAGAACAAATCCCTCATTTATGCCTAGAGTTTACTTTGAATCAAGCCATCACCCTCCCAGCATCCTATCCAGACCCCCAGAGCCAGGGAGAAAGGATTCTATATACTCTGAATGTGCACAGACAGCTCAGGTACTATTTTGACAGATCTAAGTCCTTTAAAAATGTACATCAGCTAATTATTTCTTATGAAGAGACTGAAAAAGGACAACCCGTGTGAAAACTGACTATTTGAAGATAGCTGTCCTCGGCTATTTCTTTTGTTATACTGGCCGTGGTAAATCCGTTCCAGGCAGTATCACTGCACACTACTAAAGCCTGGGCATCTATAATGTCATATTGGAAAGAGATGGATTCTAGACACAGCAACTTGGTCCTCTTTGTTTAATTTTACAAAGTATTCCAAACTGGATTCCTTTTCCAAGTCCAGGACTGGTTTTACTAGGACCATTCTTCAGGGCCTCCTGGATATGTATCCTTCATTTTAGGTTGGATAGGCTTTGGTAATCACCCCCATATAGCCACCCATCTACTGCAGTAGTGAAAATATAGTGCAGTAGATATTTGAATTCCTCACTGCTGCAGAATCTTCCATGCCTGGCTAAACCATAATTCACCAGATATTGTAGCCATCTCTGAAATCTGGTTAAAACCACACATAACCAACAATTAATTCCTTCCCCCCGGTTTTCAATCTCTCCGATCCGATCGCATAAATAAAAGAGGTGGTGGTGTAGCACTAATCTATGCTAATCACTTATCCATCACTCTTTTCCCAAATGCTATCCCTTCCTTTCATAATGCTGAACTAGTAGCTGGCCTCCTAAAATTAAATGACCATAAAAGCATCTGCATCATCTCCCTTTACATTCCTCCTGGAAACAACACCACTACCTTGGAAGACATCCTCTCTTGGTCCTCCTTAAATATTAAACATGAAACTTATATTATGGGAGATGTAAATATTAACTGGCAAAAAATCAGTGACCATAATCCCACCTTATCTATCAACCTTTTCAATTTCACACAATTTATAAACTATACCACCAGGCCCAACAAAACTAACCTCACAGGCTCCATCCTAGACTGGATCCTGGTGTCTCATCCAAACCAAACCTCAACATCTGGCATTATTCCAGACCCTCTAGGAGACCACCTCCCTGTCTTCACCTATAGAACAACTTCTTCCTCCTTCTCCCACAAACTGTTACGCACTCGTAACTTAACCAACTTTAATCCCTCCACCTTCTCTGACTCCATCAAATTCACTAACTGGAACCCACTAAAAACCCTACCCCTGGATGAAGCCATTGATTTCTTCAACACCATATTCCTTACTATCCTGAACTCCCTAGCTCCAAGTCGTACTAAAAGAGTCAAAGCCAAGACCGCCCCCTGGCTTACTAAAGAAACCAAAAAAATTATGCTACAAAGAGACACATCCTGGAAAAAATATCTCCAACATAAACAACCTGAATACTTACTTAAATACAAACAATTACGAAACCTTGCCAAAAAACATGTCATATCAGATAAAAAGTCTCACTACAACCTCTTACAAATAAATCATGCAAAAAACCCCAAACAATTCTGGAATTCTATTAACTCTCTTCTTAAGCCAGGCACAACAAACAACCCTTGCCCTGATACTAACAAATCTGACCAAGACATTGACTATCTATTCAACTCCTTCTTCACCTCTTCTATTGCTGAGCTAACCAAAACCTTCCCCAATATCACCCCCACCCCCTCTTCCCATGACTCCACATCCTCACTATCCCCTCCCCCTACCTTTGAACTTAAACCTGTAGACACCCACTTTATAAAGAAACTTCTCTCCAAACTTAAACCTTGCACAAATGCCCCTGACAACATTCCCTCCTCCTTTTTAAAAATTGCCGCCGACAGTATTGCTTTCCCTATTAGTATCCTGATAAGTCGATCCCTTCTTGAATCTTATGTACCCAAACTATGGCGCTTTGCCTTTATTCTCCCACTCCACAAAGGTGGCAAAACTTGTAACTTCTCTAACTTCCGCCCCATAGCTATCCTCTCTCCTATATCAAAAATCCTCGAAAAATGCATCCACCTGCAACTCATGCAATTCATAATCAAACACCAGCTGCTCTCTCCTACCCAACACGGTTTCCGCCCTGGACATAATGCTAACATAGCCCTTCTGTCCTTCTTACACTCTGTCAATTCAGCTCGAGACTCTGGTAACTTAGTTTCATCTGTTCTCTTAGATCTATCCAAAGCTTTCAATACCATCTCCCACTCCCATCTATTAAACCACCTATCCAACCTTAACATCTCCCCTAAAACCCTATCCTGGTTCTCCAGCTACCTCTCTGACAGGTCCCAAGCCGTGAAATGGGGCCACACCTCCTCCAGCTTCCTTCCTACCCCCACAGGAGTTCCCCAAGGCTCCATACTTGGCCCACTGCTATTTAACATCTTCATTAATGGCTTCCACAAAGCTATTCCCAATACCAAAATTTTCCAATACGCAAATGACTCTGCTTTGATCTGCTCTGCCCCCAGTCTTAAAGAACTTCAATCTCTAACTCAAACCGCCTTCACAACCACTGAAAATTGGATGTATCAAAATCACCTCTCACTTAATGCTAACAAAACTAAGATTCTTCTTTTCACCCACTCAAAATTCTCCACCACCAAAAAAAACTCATTTCAAATTTCTTGCCTTAACAACTCCAACATTAACACCGTTCTCTCTGCTAAGCTCCTAGGGGTCACAATCGATGAACACTTAAAATTCAACACCCATATCCAACTTAACATCAAGAAAACCCATATAAAACTCGGCCTACTGTACAGAAATAGTCAATTCCTCTCCCCCTCTACCCGACGTACCTTAGCCACTACATATCTCCTCCCATCTCTTCTATATGGTGCCCGTCTGCTTACAAATCTTCTACCTTAACCTCTAAACTGGAAGTATGCTACAATAAAATTTCCAAATTTGCCACTAAGGCAACTTCACGCTCTCATCACTGCACATCCCTACAAACCCTAAATTGGCTTGAACTCCCCAATCAACTAGACTACCTCCAAATTGTCTCAGCCCACAAATTAATCTTTCAACCCACCCTCTGCCCTGCACTATCCAATATCCGCCAACCTTACACCCCCCCCCCCGACCCCTTAGATCTTCTAACCAAAACCTCATCTCTATCCACAAACCTAAACACCCAGCCGGTCAACTTTTACTCTCCTTTTTCCTTGCTAAAAGATGGAATGCCCTTCACTCCACACTGAGGACCTGGGACAACCTACACTCCTTCAAAACTAAACTCCTCTCCTACTTGCATACTCACCAAAAATGTAACTGCACTCTTCACTCTATACCTGCCAAGCTCTCCTCTTCGTTCTCACCTGGCTAACCTTCATACCTTCCATATTTGCCTTACATTGCTAATGTAACTAACAATTTCTCCCATCCCTATGCAATTTGCCTATCATCCTTCTGGACTGTTTCTGCAATCATCCAATGTTTAATTTGTATGTAAATCAATTTATCTTTTTGTAATTGTGTGATTATTATGTCATGTAACATTGTATTATGGAGCTTTTCTCCCCGGGCCTCCACTGAAAATGGGCTTTTAGCCCAGTGGACCTCCCCGGTCACCAAACTGGAATAAAATAAATAAATAAATAAGTCACACCCACCATCCCGCTGCTTCTGAATATAGTTAGTTGCTGCGATGTAAAATTGCTACTCTTTATATCTTGTAGAGGCTTAGGATTAGTATGTTCTTCTCTCTCTATAGGCTAGAAAGTTCTGAAGATTTCATCACTTTGACTAATGATTTTCCTCCTCTGGGCTGGGCTGTCCAATCAGCAATCATAGTAAAGATGTGGGAGAGAGCCAGAGCTTTTTGAAGCTGGCTGGTTGTTGTATTCTGGGCAGGATACAACCCATGTAGCCCAAAAGGTACTGCAGCAGTGAGAAATTCAAACATCTGTTGTTATGGTAAGTGCAGCTTATGTTACGCAACTGTACTTTCTCCCTCGGACACGTTTCCGCCTTCCTTAGTGTCAGTCACAGTGGATGAATTTGCCTTGGTGTGGGTACATTTCAGTAATTGTCCAGTTTAAGGTGACAGGACATCTTTTAAAGCTATCCCTTCATAGCAGCATACTACAGATGAGAGGAGTCCTGCATGACTCAAGCATTTCAGGATCCCCTTCTAGTGGGATTTGTCAACATATAGATGGATAACGTGATGGCTGTATGGTACATCATCAAGCAAGAAAAAACTTGATCTTGCCAGTATCCCAAGAAGTTATGAGATTATGGGTATTCGTAAAGCCCAGCGAGTACTTGTTTCCTGCCATTCACATTCCTGAGGAGTCCAGTTCCTTGGCAGACTAGCTGATGAGGTAGTAACAGACACCTAATTAGAAGGAAAGATTTTTCTGGAAATGGGGGAGACCCTGCTGCACCCATTTGCCTCCCCAAACAACACCAAGTGGAAGGACTTTTCCTCAATCCTTCACTGGAGAGATCACCGAGGGACACCTTAGCCCACAGGTGGCCAAGTGGACTCCTGTATACTTTCCCTCATTTTCTCTGATAACGAAGTTCAACCATAAGACAAAACATCACATAGTCAAAGTCACCATAATAGTTGAGTACTGACCATCTTCTGGCTCATATTTTGGGGATGCATTGTTCTTTGATCCCATGAGAACAGTGCTAACCCATTAATTGGGCACATTTTGCCCATGTTTTACTCCCTATTGCTCACTGGTTGACTTCTCAAATTATAGTAGTTGCAGTAATCCTTCCCTTTATCCGCAGTGGTGCAGCGGTAGCATTGTTGCCTCACAGCAAGAGGTTCTCCTGTTCGATTCTCGGCTGGAGTGCCTTCTGAGTGGAGTCTGCATGTCCTCCGTGCGGTTGAGTGGCCTACGAAAGACATGCTTGAATAGGCGTGCCTTCGCTGAAGGTTTGGCATCGGGCTGGCAACTCGGCACCATAAAAAATAAACTGCCAAACATTAGCGGACTGGAGTTCCGCTGTGGCGACCCCTAACCGGGAGAAGCCGAAAAGACAAACAACAAAGTAATCCTTCCCTTTCTGGTAATGAAAGTGAAGCACAAGAAAAACTTGACAGAGACAAATAAACATAGTTTTTTTGTATGCTGACTGTAAGGGCTTGGATCCTTTGTACTGGTCGTCCTGTAGTCTTGGAATATCACTCAGATGTTTTGAAACTATGTCGGTCTTTAATAAAAATGTTTTTGTCTGCCTCTAATTAAGGCCAAGATTTTAACCTGGCTTTCTTGAAGAATGCAAGGTCTTTCATATAGGCACCTTTTGTTGAAGACTCCATAAAAGATCCATTTCTTCTTTTCAGAACTAAATTTCAAGTCTCAAACATTGTCAAGCTCTTTTGAACCTGCAGATGCGGCAGAATTAAAGTTCCTTACTTGAAAGGCACTTCTAGATTGCCATTACTTCAAACAGAACTATTTCTGTACTTTGTCTTTCTGCTGGACTAGTTCTGTTTTTAAATTTAAAGTTGCATTTGAATCAGAATTAAATCTGTATATCCATATACCTCTATTTGTTCCATATTATTTGGATCCTAACCAGTACTTGCTGCACTTCTAGCTACACAAAATCAATTGGTGATGAGCATCTTTGTCTAAGGACTTGGTTTTTGGATGTTTAAGTCTGTGAACCATAAAGTATCTACACTTGCAATCAGACTTCCATCTAGCAAGGTTATTTAAATTTTATGTTAAGTGTGTTAAGTTATTGCCTTGAGTCACTAAGGCTCATTTTACTAGAGGCTTCTGTACCTCAGTAGCCTTCTTCAGAAAGGCAGCTGTTAATGATGTGTGCTGCAGCTGCATGATCTTAATACTTTTACAAAGCATTCCAAGTTGGATCTGTTTTCAAGATCCCAATTTTTTTGGTGTTACTGCTGTTAGGGGTATAGTCTCCTAGTGGTCTACCCAGTAGGGGGGAGTTAGCACTCTGTCCTACAAGTTACAGCAGAAGGCCCTACTCTTATCAGATATGAAATTTATAGAAGTTTAAAAGTAGCTGACCCTGCCTATCTCCCCTTGCTTTGCCTAAGAAGTAAAAAGAAAAGGAAAAGCCTTTTTGTTCAGTGTAATTCACTGTTCTGTTCTTGTAGGTGTTTTGCAGACTAACTGCTAACCAGAGTAGAATGTACGTGTTTTCAAAAACAAAGTAATAAAAGAACTCTTTTTGTTTGCGGTTTGAATTGTCTGGTTTATTCAGGGTAATGAGCTCTTTCATCCATCAGACTTCATCAGTTACAATGATTCTTAATGAGAAAACATCATCATTTGAGTTGTTTAAATCATCTGCGACAAGGAGGTAGTGGAAAAAAGTCTGTATGATTGGTGGTAAGGCTATAGTTCCTGATTGGCTAATAATAGTCATGCTATTTGATTGGAGATGAGGCCAAATCCTTAATTAGAATACGAGTCATAGATTGGTTAGGCTGTTTAGCTCCATCTCCACATTAAGGAAACTGCACCATTCACATAGTTATTATAAAAAAAAAATGTTTCCAGTTTTAAGTCATTTTAACAGAAAATTTCTCAATATTGAAAAATCCTTTATTTTTGCAGGTTCGTGGAAATGTGTGTGTTAGTCGACGTAAACAGTAAATCAAGGATGCCCACTTTCATGGGGGTGTCCAGTGTTATCTTTATTTATGATAAATTTATCTGAAATTTAAGTGAATAAAGAGAGTAAGATGCCCATTTTTACGGGGCCAGAGTTAGGTAATTGAAATATCCATCCAGGATTTTGTGTGTCATCATCCAACTTAGTGGCTTATAATGGAGTTGCTGCCAGTTTGGTCCTTTGTAGGATGTGCACTTTTCAAATGGGGCTGGTGTGAGCCAATATTTTATTTTTCACATGTTTTAGTGACATTCCTGGAAACGTACGTGTAAAATAAATGCTTTTGCTCCTTAACCAAAGCTTCTTCAGATTACAGGAACTAGGGCAGTAGAAAGGAAATGTATAACAATCCAAAAAAAAAAAAAATTGATATATATATATATATATATATATATATATATATATATATATATATATATATATCGTTGGTTATCAAGTTAGGGAGGCCACGGTGGTGCAGTGGTTAGCATTGCCGGCTCACAGCAAGAGGTTCTCCGGTTCGATCCCTGGCTGGGGTGCCTTCTGTGCGGAGTCTGCATGTCCTCCCTGTGGTCGCGTGGGTTTCCTCCGGGTGCTCCGGTTTCCTCCCACATCCCAAAGACATGCTGCAGGTGGATTGGACACTCTAAATTGGCCCTAGGTGTGCGTGTGAGGGTGCCTTCTGTGGAAGGTTGGGCGCCGGGCTGGTAACTCGTCACCGTAAAACTCCACTGCCATTCAATGTGCGGACAAGGTGATCCGCTGTGGCGACCCCTGACCGGGAAAAAGCCGAAAGAAGAAGAAGAAGATAGTTGGTTATCAAGTTATAAACTTGTTATAAATAGTTAGTTAGTTATAAATATATAATGGTTAAGGTGTTTGCCTTACAAACACAAGGTGCATGGTTTGAGTCTCACAAGGGATAATTGGCTAGGCTTAAAATGGCTCGCAAGGGCATTTAGCTTAGTACTAACCTATGAACCTATGAACTGTGGTGAGGGAGTGAGTCCCATAAGCCAGCAGTTCAGCAGATCTTTTTTACTTACCATCAATGTGGTTGGTTTGATTTGCCTGTAAAACACTGCAAAACCTATTGGAGTATTCCTGTATTGAATAAACATCTTTGAGATAAGCTTAGGGTAATGATATGAATATTAAAGAATAAAAAAATATATAATTAGCCATTATGAATCTAAAAATGAAGGCTTGAGCTGCTTTATGGAGCTATTGATGGATGATTGGCGACCCAAAGACAGATATTTTTTTTTTTGGGGGGGGGGGGGGGACCACCAGTGGATTTTAAAAGAGTATCTGACTTTTGCATTCCTCATCCTACTGTACATATTATGATAAGTGTGTAATGGATAAGATCCATAAACAATAGCAATAGACATACTGGGCCAGCTTGTACATGTCTTGCTTAGCTATTTGTTCAAGTTCCAAATCATTGTGAGTGAGTGGTTGCAGTCATTTTATTGGTGTGTGAAATCCTAGGAGTTGAAATAATTATGAAGAATTAGGCCTAAAGTGAAAGTGGCCTTCCTTTATAACTTAAACATCTATACATTAAGCCCCGTTTGCAGAGAAAATGATTCATATTAAAGAAAGCAAAGTGAAAGTTTATCATCCCTGTAATAGGTGAGGATTTATTTGAAAAACCCAAAGTCTAAGCAGGGATCATCCTTGTGGTAGTTGCTTGAGTTAATCTCCAGAGTCCACTTTTATCTTTGTCTCATTCCAAGTAGTGGTGGTCAGTCTTATTTTTACTTATGCCAGTTACCTGCTTACTAGAACTCATATCCTTGCCAACAGTGCTCTGGCCTTAGGGGAATCCCATCTTAAACATAGGGGATTGTGCTGAGGTCAGTATATGGAAGAAAAAACAGACCATGCCTTTTTTTTTTAATTCAAGTCAAAGTTCAAACATTTTAGTGGTGAACCTACCAGAGGTATTGTGCCTGCACATCAGGTTTTCACAGGGTTTCTGAACTTCATATTCCCTGTCACAGTGAAAGTGGGGGCTACGGTGGATTATAGGCCCATTTTCCATTTGTAGCATTTGTTATTTCCTGCTAGTGCCTTTTTCATTGGTTTTCTCCAACAGTTCTGGATTCTCTTGTACAAAGAGAGAGCTTTGAGTGTTGTCATGGGTAGTTAAGACATCTGGTGTGGAGGTGTGGTGTGGCTGTGTGCCAGCTGTGGCTGCTGATAGGAGGGAAGTGGGTGAGGGCATGGTCCAATGCGGGGTGCCATGAATCGTTTACTGTTGTCAGTATGGTTAGTCTGGCTGGTGCTTAATAGAAGGTCTTTTGGTTAATTTTTTTGAATTGAAAGACACATTTTAATGAAAAATCCAGAGATGAGACACACTTTGTTGAATGCATTCAACCTGACTTCCATTCCAGCTCTTTTTTTTTTCTAAGTGCATATTCTTGTTCCCGTTCCATAGGGAAGACCACAAATTTGACAAGGACATGAAATTTAAAGCTTGAGTCATCTGTCAACTTAATGAAATGTTTTGCTAGGATATTTCTACTAATCCTGTTTAGAGTCAGAAAAATGGTATGAAGTATATATTTTAGTCTGTTTATGGTTTTCCCAACATAGAATGCTTTGAATTTTGTACACTGAGCTCTGTAAAACACAATTCTTGTAGTACAGTCAGCTTTACACCTGCTGTAGTATTTTTAGTAGTATTTGGACAAGTAAAATGGTTTGTGTTGCTTTTGTGTTCACACAATGAGCAGTTTTGGACTTTGCATTTTAAAGTCCCATTTTCTGCGGGTTCAATTGTACCCTTGTTAGACTCGAGGTAGTCCATAATACTTTTTTTTCATGAAGATAAACCTAGGTCCTGATTTCAAGATTTTGGCAATTTGTTACTGTTGATAACGTCTCATTTTTCCTTCAGAATCTTATGGATAGATAGTAGTTGATAGTAGTTGATGGGAGATAGGAAATTCACCCCGGGGATCACTTCTGTGGCTCTGCTTGACAGGAGCACAGGAAAATAATTTTCTTGGGTGGCAAAAGCCAGGGTACCGTTTGGCTAGGCTTATATAGGCCCTAGGGCCAATAGCTTAGTACCTACCTATGAACCTATGAAAGTGAAGGTAATGGCCATGCTATATTTCATATTTCGGTTTTGGGTTCTTTGTAAAGGTTGGCAAGGCCCATGTGGAGTCTGTTAATGGATTTAAAAGCAGATTGGTTTCCCTGGATATTAATAGCTCCAATAGGATCTAGTGTGGAGTCTCTTTCTAGGTTAAGATTCACAGATATAGTCAGTCATTTGTTTTGTAACTGGTGCCATATTCATTCCTTAGGATTTTATTATGTTACATGCTGTTGGCTTGTAAAAGTATATTAACTCTATTTGGTGTCCTGAAGAGGTTGTTGGAAAGTCATCCATCTATTTCTCTTTTAATGATGGTAAAGTACAGGAACTATACTTTTTCTGTGCGATAATACATGTTAAGCCTGCGGACGTCACTAGAATTGTTAATGTAGTCAAAGAACTCAAGGAGCTGACCTTCATTGCCTGTCTATGTGATAAAAATGTTGTCACTAAAGTGCAACTAACAAGTAATGTTAGGCTGAAATTCCAAGTTATAGACCTTTGCAGGTCGCACTTGTCTAGTACAGTGTTGGAGCCGTCACTACTCCCATTGCTTTTCTGGTTGCCTGCTTGTAATAGCTGTTGCTGCTTTGTCCGTGTGTGTGTGTGTGTGTGTGTGTGTGTGTCTGTCTGTCTGTCTGTCTGTTTTATCTCTGTAATGCGGCTAATCTTAGATTTGGACAGTGTATTGTGGGATGGGAAAAGTACCTTGCAGCCTTAGAATGTTTTGTTTGCCAGGCAGTTCTAATCTGTGGCCTGAATGCTTTGAGATTGGCAATGTATTTACAGTTACACAACTACCATAAGTATATAACTTTCATTCTTATTTTGGGTAGCATTTTCTGTATGTTCCTTCATAAAGTAAATATTTTTTATTTGCATGTATATAATAGTATACTTGATAGCATATGAAAAGCTACAACTTTTAGTTAAATATGTTGCCTGTTATTTACTTGTGGTTAATACCTGCATTTTACCTCTAAGAGTGTTATATTATCACAATTTGTTTATTTAATTTTTATTTGTTTACCAGGGTAGTATACTGATTAATATTGATGAGTTTCAGGCTCAGCCCGGGTGAAATACAAAACACTTCACAAACAATAAAAAAAATGCAGACATATTAACAATAATAGAGTAGTTCAGTCTAATAATATAGAAAAAAGAACTGTATGTATACATTCAAGTGAGCAAGCACAGTGCAATCAAGCAGAGGCTTAATTACAGTATACACATTAGTTACTAAAATGGGTCAGTCTTCAGTAAATCTTAAGAGAAGGGACTTGGAAAGGAGATAGGTTAGGTGATATGTCTTGTGTTGAAGCAGGAGCATTTTGCTTGGATGAAGTACTTTCGAGTTGCATTCTGAATTTGGAATAAGTGTTTATTTCCTTTGTGTCGATGGGAAGAGCTTGCCAAAGAGTAGGTGCCTGAGAGGAGAAAGGATGTGCTGTTCTGTAGAGTTTGGTTCTAGGGATAGCGAGAGTTGGTGTGGCTTGTTTGTAGTATCTTGGGTTGTATGCGGAGGTTTTTTTTCATGAAGTCTAGCTGCAAGGAGAGTAAATTTGTGGAATCGGAGTAGTTTGCAGAGTTGGGATCCTAAAAGTATGTTTGATCTTTGTTTTATGGGTAGCCATTTGGCTTTTCCTAGGGTGATACAGTGATGTTCACAGAGAGGCAAGTTTGTAATGAAATGGCAGATGCTGTTAGAGATAGTATGGAGTGTGGTTATATTTTTCTTGGGGGCAGAAACAAAAATTGGAAACCAATATTCAAATTGAGAAAGGAGAACTCCTTTGTCAATGGCAGCTCTGGTTGGTTGAGTTAGAAAAAATCTTTTTGGCCCAGAAGAGGAGGGGGGTTATTTTGGCTCTTACTCTGTGTGGAAATGGAAGTTTAATTACTGATCAAGTCATAATCCTAAGTATTTGAAGGTGCAGGTTGTCCCCTGGAATGGTTGTATACTTCAAAGATAGTTAAAGAATCAGATGCTTGGTAAATTATCTGTAGAGTTTCAAAAAGTATAGTTTTGGTCTTGGTGGGGTTGAGAAGTCGTTTATGGTTTATGAGCCATTGGTGGAGCTCATGTAAGTCTGACTAGAGTTGGCATTGAATGTTGGTGTGTGAGTGACCTCATCAGTAAATTCCCATATATTAAAGCATAGAGGATAAGTGGGGAGGTGGAGGAGGTCACAAGGAAGTTTAAGTAATATGGAGAAGAGCAGACAGCATAAATTGATCCTTGTGGTACACCTTTGTTAATAGATGCAGATTCTGATTTGGAGGATCCTATTTTAACACTGTGATGTCCGTCCTGAGGAAGTTTTTAAACCTGGGAGCATCGTCTAGACTGATAACAGTTTCAGTTAGTTTTGGAGAAGGTGGTGGTCAGTAAGGTCAAATGCCTTTGAAAGGGCTATAAATATGGCAGTTGTAAAGAAGTCACTATCAGAGTTTTACAGGATGTCATCTTTAGGGATCAAAGTGTTGTCATAATACTTCATACAGGCCAGAATCCATACTGTTTGGAGGAAAGCAGGTGTTACTGCTGGATATAGAGCGAGGGTTGGGTGTAGACTCTGTAGAAGTTGGCCTAGAATTAGGAGAATGGATATTGGACGGAAGCAAAAGGTATCTTTGGTTGGTTTTTGGGTAGGGTTTAATTAGAGTAGTTTTCCAACTTTTCTGTGGCTGATGTTTTATGTGAGACATTGATTATATACGTGGGTGAGAGGAAGACTCTGCATTGAAATATAAACCAGAGGTTTATGTTGTCAGATCCAGGAGGGGTGCTACTGGAAATATTTTTAGGTAGAAGAGAGATTACTTTGAAGTGGAAGAGGAGGATGAACGGTGGCGGGGTGGGTAATCCATGATCTGTGGAAGGTGAGGAGTTAATTGATAGACTACTAAATTCTAAGTCTTCTGGAGAATGGTTTGTTGTACTACATTGAATGATGTTTGCAGATAGGTTATTGTGAGGAGGTCGTCTTCCTGTAAGAAGGTTAACCTCTTTTCAAAAGTGTTTGGGGAATGTAAGAGGGTAATTTGTTTCTTTGTCTGGAGATTTCATTTGCGCCTTCTGTTGGACTTCTTAACTAGGTTATGTAAGACTATATAGGAAGTGTAGTTGTCAGTTGAGGAGATTGTTTCCATTTTTGTCATCCTTCATCCCTTAGTGTTAAAAGGTGTTTGAGTTCAGTGGATAGCCATTCACTATTGGTGGGTTTATAAAGCTTATAGATAAGTGGAAAGAATTTGAGTTGCAGCTAAAGTAGAAAGTTGGTTAGGCTTACAACTGCTGTATGAGGGGTCATGTAAGGGGAGTATATGGTTCCAGTTGTAGGCTGAGAAAGGTTCTAAGTGTGCCAATATTAGTGATACTCTGGTTTCTGAAGGCTTTTAATATTGGCAGCAGTTTTATAGGAGGGCTGGCCATTGTAAAAGTGGTTGGGCAGTGGTTGTTTAGTGATGGCGCAGAATGTTTATGTTGGAGATGGAGTTTGGTATGTTTGTAATAATCAGGTCAAGTGTGGAGTGTTTTGGATGATCTGAGGTTAGTCCTTGGTTTTATTTGAGTTTTTTCATGAAGAAGGCCAAAATAGTCAAGATTGAAGTTACCTAGAATAATTATTATTTTGGAGACATTTATTAAGTATGTTAGTGATGACTGATTTGAATTTATTTAGGGAAGAAGAGGGTGATAGGCTATGTTGATCAGTAGTGGTTTGCCTTTTGTGAGTTGGAAATTTTAGGTGAATCCATTTAGGATCAGAGTCCTTGGGCAATGACACTTGGATTTAGGGTATTTTTTGTAAATAGGGAGCTTCCACCTGATCATTTACCTGTTCTGGCATCATCGATGTGCTTGCATACAGATAAAATGATCCTGTAACATATTGGGTACAGCTTGCTTCTTTTCTAAATAGTTGGGTACAAATCATTTCTTTTTTGGTTTGTTTGTTTTTTTCACTAAATTTATAGTATTAAGACATCTGTTTTATTTATGTTGTTGTTGTTTGTCTTTCGGCTTTTTCCCAGTAAGGGGCTGCCACAGCAGAACTCCAGTCCACTAATGATTGGCAGTAGATTTTTACGAAACGCCGAGGTGCCAGCTCGACACCCAACCTTCAACAAAGGTATGCCCATTTACGCATGCATGTCTTTCGAACGCTACCCATCCGCGGGGAGGACATGCAGACTCCACACAGAAGGCACTCCCAAGCCACACCGAGAATCGAACGGGAGAACCTCTTGCTGTGAGGTAAAAATGCTACCGCCTTACCACCGCGGCATACATAGTAATGAGCCTGTCTTCTCTGCTTGTAATTGATTATTTTTAATATTAGCTGTACTCCGTGTATAACTTTATTTTACTGCAACTGATTGTTTTAGTTATTGTTACTGCTTTACATACTTTTTTATTAGCTGCTTTTACATTTTTACTGTATTTTTTTCCTTACCTGGCTTAACTATCTTGCATCATCAGACAACACATAAACCCATTTGTTCCCTCATCCTGCCTGGCATAAATACCCAACATTACCGTCATTGGGGTCTTATCTTTCCAGACGTGAATATCTGTAACTTGCCTTTTCTTTCTTCCAGGCATGTAGTCCTTATGAGTCAGGACAGCTACTGAGGATGTGTCCTGCTATTAAACTCTAAGCTTCCCCTTTAATGACTGATGTGCACATTCACTGATATGAGGATGTGCTGTACCTTCCTTAATGCATTTACATGCTTCTATAGTAATGCGCTGAAGGCTACCATACATATGTGACTTGACAGAGCCACATGCACATCCCCAGTCCCAGTGTTGCATGCTCCTCACTTGTCTGGCCAACCGGTGTCGCAGTAGCATTGAACCAAACAGCCTTTCCTCCCTTCAGGATTGACAGACCTGTACTGGCTGCTCACTTCTACCCTCTCTTGAGTCTTCCTCTAGAATTGCTTCTGGGTCTTCTGGAACTCAGCCGAGCTTTATGCCTATGTGCCACAGGGTCATTATTGTTTTAATGTATTTACTCTCTGGGATGGATGGTTATGAATTGTCATCCCACTATCATTTAAAAAGTGAAGGTAAAACCTCCTGTTTAAGCACCTGTCCTACACAGGAAAGAAGCAAATGTCTCTGTTATGGAGGTAGTGGAAGAGAGGAAAAGGAAAGAGTGTCAGTCATGCATATTTCATGTGGTCCTTCTTGATGTCAAGGCCCACAGGACTTGCGGAATTTCTATTCTAATAGGTCTAAAAGTATAGAGTTCTTCCTTTTTAGGGTTAACCTTATAGGAATAGATTGTCTGGAAGTGGTAAAGTTCCTTTGGGAAGAGGAAGGAATTCCATGCTGCAGTTCTTTGCCACATCATAGACTCTTTCCTCAGCAGAAAAAGAAAAGTCCAGCAAGTGACTCTTAGGCAATCATGCGCCTGTGGTTGCAGGGGGTGGTCTTTTTTCCCCACCATTATCTTTTATTTCATCATAAACATTTGTCATAGGACATATCAAGCAGTCCACATGCATGGTGCACATTATACACTAGGCCGGTTTTACAACCGTTAACAGGATTGTTACTTTTGCATTTAAATAAACCTGCATTTCAAGCAGCTTGTGTTTAGACTATGACCAGGTAATGCAAGTGTTTCACTGCTGCCACAGTTATTCAATATAGATACATTATTTCTTCTTTCATTAATACCTTTACTCGAGATTGCCACTTCATTATTAACAAACATTCTTTATAACTAAAAACATAACTAGTATATTTTACATGCCTGGCTCACCTGGTAGAGGGATGGTCTTGAACAGCCTACCAATTAATGTTGTCTGTAAAAGTGGCTGCTCCAATTCAAGTAGAGTGTGGCTGTCAGTTAAAAGGTAATATCGACTGGTGATAGAATATCTGTCACAGGAATTAGAATATTCTTTCATTAGACTATTTTGTTGGTTAAATGACATGGCATTATATTGTGGTTCATTTATGATGAAGGATTTCCACATGCCTGTGATATATGCAATTTACTTTTGCAAAAATGTTATTAACTTAAAATTCTGCATAAGAGCAGTAATCTAAATAACTGTGACTGTAACTAAGGAGTGTTCTTTAAAGAATTTATTTATACTGGCTGGAGATGGGAAAGGATACTACAAATTATATAAGTGATAATACACAAGGAAGATGGGTTGGATTACATGGCTCCATTTTGCTCTCAGCAGACGCATTCATGTGGCACGTGTGTATCATCTTACATAAGCAAAAGAATTAGTCACTTGTGCTGGACTCTGAGGGTTAAGTGGTCCAGCAAATTTAAAGACTTAAGTTTTGTGTGAGGTTTTGATTACCTGTTACAGCAGTTAGGGTCACTTTGCTTTATCATATGTAACTATATGCTTATTCACACATGCATTTATATTTTGCATTTAAAGAGGATTATAGAAGGGCCAGGTATGCATTCTTCTCGAGATTTAAAGCTGAGACCAGGTGATTTTTGGCCATCGGAGGGAGTACTTACCATTCATTAGTTCTCTGACAACCTGCTTAATCTACATCAGGGGTTCGTGGGAGTCGAGGCTGTTGTGGAGTGTGGTGGGTATACACATGTACAGGTACTTACATGCGACAATGACACCTACTAGGAAAAGATTTCCATTTGAGTAGTAGTACATCTTTGAGGCATTGCAGGAAACTTGAGCACCTAGAGAAAACTAAAGCAAACACATGAAGGACTTGCAGGCTCAACACAGAAAGCACCCCAGCTTTGAACCAAACTGGATAGCCTAGCACTGTGAGGGAGCAACATTAATTATCACTCTTAACGTATCTGTGATTTCTTAAAAAGTTTACATGACTTTTACAGTAGGAATGCATTGGACATAGACAACTAAACGATAAAAAAGAAGACTGTACAAAGCAGATCTCATAATTTCTAAAATGTATCTGTCACAAAGACTAAGACCAGCAACATGTGTAGGAGTTTGTAACTATGTTGGTAAAATATCCACTACGTTTCACCATAAAGCTTGCCAGTGTACAAATAATTTCTTAAACATTTTCTTTTATTAAAAAACATTAATAAAAATCTTTCATGCTAGTTAGGAAGTGGGTAACTGACATATGCCAAATTGATGTTTATGTTTTGTGGAAGAAGTGGGCTCAGAAACCAGATAATTACTCTTCTGGCTGTAGATGTCTAATATTACATTATTAATATTCTGTTATTTAACAGATGTGGATGTTAATAGTATTTCTTGCTGAACGCTGCTGCAGCATCTGTATGCTTTATCCGTACATTGATCATTTGACTGCAAATGGTTTACAGAATCTTAAGCCATCTAAACCCAGAGAGCACAGCCTATGCGTAACTGTTTACAGAAATCCTATAAGAGTATGTTAATAGCTGCATAGAGGCAGCTGTACTTACAAAGAGCAAGTACAGAGAACCAACTCAAAAAAACAAGCAACCCTTTTGGAGTTGCAACATCAACAGGCTGTATAACAGAAGAAAGAAAATGGTAAAAATTAGAAGGTGTAGCACCCAGCGGGATAAAAGTGGTGTCATCAAACTAAACAAACAAGTCGGGACAGATGAAGTCTGCCAAAGTCAAATTTGAAGTAAATTTGGCCTCACAGGCCAAGGATAATCACAAGATATTTTTTAGTAAAGTTCGTAGCATCAAAGACCGTACACAATTGTGTGTTGAGCTCATTGTGAACTGAACCAAAAGATATAGCAAACTTAATGGCAAGCAAATTCAGCTGTAACTTTGCCCCCTCTTGCCCACAAGCTCCCCTCAGGAAATGCCGTCAAATATAACTCCCCCTACTATCACTAGGGAATGCGTCCTTTTATGCTGTAAGGCCAAGAACAATGCATCAGTGGGCCCAGACAATATTCTAGGCTGCCTTCTAAATAGCATGACACATTACCTATCAGGCCATCTAGAATCACTATTTAACCATGACCTCCAAACAGACCTCGTACCTCACAAATGGAGAACAGCAACCATCATCTATCCGTCTGCAAAAAGATTAACTGTTTACAGACCCCAGAAACTAGAGATCCACAAGTCTGGTATGCATAGTCATTATCATGGAAATGATCGATAATATT
This sequence comes from Protopterus annectens, assembly GCF_019279795.1. Classification (NCBI taxonomy): domain Eukaryota; kingdom Metazoa; phylum Chordata; order Ceratodontiformes; family Protopteridae; genus Protopterus; species Protopterus annectens. Next base: position 693,195,822 of record NC_056744.1, on the reverse strand, counting down.
ATAGGAGGTCTCCATACACTGGAGCTAGCCAGTGTTGGTTTCATCAAAGGCTAGTTATGCCTTCTCAGCCTGGTGGACTGAGTAGGTCACCAAAGCAGTGGGCGATAGCAAAACGGTTTACAGCCTACTGTGTCCTGGCCAAAGCATCTGACACACTACTAAACTTGGGCATTGTTAAACTCAAGAGGTTATGCAGAAACCCTTATGTTACCCAGTGGATAGTCAGCTGGTTCACAGACAGGACCCAGGAAGTAGAACTGGGGAGTCCACCTTCACAGAGAGACGAATCACCAGCAGAGTCCCTCGGGGATTGGTGGGATTACTTTTTGGCATCAGCTTCTCTGAAGTCAAGGCCAATGTCAAGGGCCTCTGGCTGACCAAATGCGCAGATGATTGCAAATTAGGAGCAGTTATAGACACTGATGTTTTCCAGTAAAGGATGACACCGAAATGTATAATAGCACCCTTTGAGAAGGTCATCCACTCCTGGTAACTACCATATTGGCAACACACTCTTGAGTTGACCCAGTAGTCATGAATTTGGGGACACACTTGGACAATAATCTAGCTTTTGACCATCATATGTCTACTGAAGTGATCAAATAATTTTTTGTTGTGCAACTTATAAACAAAGGTATGGCATGCAGGTCCAAGAAGGTCATTGTTCCACTGTATTCAACATTCATCATACTTGTTATTGAGTACAGTGCCCCCTTTAGTATATACATAACCAGGCACATCCAACAACTGAAATTTTGATAGAGGTTCCTCACTAAAAAAAAAAAAAAAAATTACAGGACGCAAGTAACATGTCCTGTGCAGACTGCCTCAAAGCCCTTTCTCTGTGTTCTTTCTCCTACAGGCTATTGAGGGAGATCTTGTATATCTGGCTTACAGTGCATTATTGTACCCCCCCCCCCCGTGGGACCTTCTGCATATTCACAAAACACAGCACCAGAATTACCCATTCTAAAGACTTAAACCTTACCTGTGATATAAATAGGACTTGTTGGAGAGAGGTTTGGCACCTATGTCACTAATGGACACACTCAGCCTGTAAATGGTTCATCTCTTAGGCCTTTGCTTGTAAATGTTTCATCTTTCAAGCCTCAGCTTACACTAAAAAAGGGTACCAGGACTTGTCAGAGTTTTGGGATACCTGGCTAGGCATAAAAAGGCCCCTGGGATCATTAACCTAGTACACACCTGTGAACGTTATGTCCTGCTTAGAAAAATAAAGAAATAATTCACAACACTGCTATGAACTTTTCTGTAATGGTGACCCTTACTCAAACCTGAAAGATACTGCTAACAAACTAGTAACATGATTGCAGCCAACTTTTCCCCTAAAACTGTCATCCTAACTCCGGTCATCCCTGAGTCACCTCCTCCATCACCAAGGGTACTTTCTGCTATTGTGTCCTAAGCTTATTTATGATTCTGTCATATGTACCTTAAGAGCGGTTACCGGCAAGGCAATCTCCAAGACCAAAATCACATCTTCCATGTTTCCCTACAGAATACTGTTTGGCAAACATGCACTCATGGTGAATGCAGCTAATTTCCCCCAAAGAAGTATTTTATTGTGTTGGCTTTTGCAGGTGATGGTAGCTACCCCCCTGAATTATGGCTCAAGACTCTTAATATGTAACCCTGATACCATGGCAGAAATGTGTTACAGTATTGCTGCAGATACTTAACATCTTTAAGCATGTGTTTGGGTTGATGAAGGCAGTTTTGTTGCCTTGATGCATCTAGTTGGTCTCTGCAGAGCTCTCCTGAGGTTTTGAGATATGTCATGCTTCATAGCATGATCATGCTTAAAAAGGATCAACATCTCCACTGTGTGGCTGCATTACCCCATTTCTCAGACACCCTAGCGGCAGAAGGCAGTAACAGTCATCAGAACTGTGTGACCTATGATTAAAGAAGTCCCCCCACGCAACAGCAAGCACAGTACACAGCAGCACTGTCAAGGAGGAAGTGTGTGTGTGTGTGGTTGACAAATGTGGGCTGTGGCTTTCATTAAGTGACAGCGTTACAGAGAGCAAACATGATGCATGCATTGTTCATGTCAGACTATGCTAGTCAGTGCATGGTCTGCTTCCACAATGCATTGGACATCACCTCATTATAACACAGGTGGGAAGGAGGGTGTTGTGGATCCCAGCCTTCCTCATTTGTACAGAAGAGAGGAGTCACTGTAATGCAAGACAGCCAAGAGAAATTGAATGGGGAAAACAAGTCAGTGCAACTACATGTGGACACTGCATTATGTGGAAGAATAAATGGTGCCAAATATAGTTTCCTCCTGTGAAGGAGAAGGGGTGCTGCTGAGTAACCTAAATAAGTCCCTTTGCCAGTGGAAGGATACTGGGTTCAAGATGTGTATGGGATTGTGTCTAGATCTAGAGATGTTATTGTCCCCCTTTACTTAGCCCTGATTAGGCCAGTCATTCTAATATAATGCCGCTTTTGGCATGTATCCGTCCAGACATGTGCAACAACTTTAAGGCTAAGAGATACCTTACTAAAAGGTATACAAGGTCTAAACAACATGTCCTACATGGGACAACTCAAAGCATTATGCATGATGTCTTACAGACTGCTAAAAGGTGACCAGTGTCTGTCATACAAGGCATCCTCTGATCCATTGCTGATGGATTTACTGCACATCAAGTCAAATGGCATCAGAAATACTGATCTAAACTTCTGCAACATCAACAGAACAGTTTGGAAGAACAGATATATTTCTTAGGATACCACTACTGTGGAACAGAGTCCCCATCCACACAAAACAAAGTTCATCTATGGATCGGAAACAAAAGATTTAGCCCAGGACAGAGGCAGTTCCTAAATGCTTTATCCTGTGCATGTGCCCACCCCAATTACTGTGGTATGATCCCAGTTATTCTTATTAGGGGTAATCAACAACCATGGAATAGGTAAGGCCAAAATGTACCAAATGGGACTGGTTATTTCAAGCACAAAAAAGAGAATGGCTAGGCGTAAAATGGCCAACAAGGGCAGCTAGCCTAGTACTTGCCAATGAACCTGTAAGACCTTCCATGTCAAGTATAATGTGCTACCTGATTATGTATACTTGTACAGAACTCGCTGGAAATAGGTAGTTTTTGCCCTCATGACAAGATGAAGCAGACTTTCTGACAAATCCAAGCACAGCTGTTAAGCATGTTGCATACAATCGCCAATGTGTGCGTCTATCCTATGTCCTTGCTGATTTCAGGCCATTGGCAGCACTGCCAGTCTTGGCAGACATGATAGCACTGGCAATCCTATGCATGGAGAGCTGACTGAGGTGGCGTACTGCCATAGATCTCCACAGAATATTAATTTCATGAAGACTTGGCTTTAGGACAAAAGCAAGGTTATAATGGTGTGGGGCAGCATCCTCACAAATGCCATGCAAGACACTTGCCAACTCCATTGATTTGTGGTACTAGATTGGACCTGGATGATACACATGCTCTTCAACAGATATAACCCCAACAGCACACACGTCAGGCAGTTGCTGCAAGCTGTGACGGGATCAGTTACCCCGTGTTGCTGGTTTGTGGTGGGTATGCCCAAGGAAGAAGCAGTCACATAGGTGTGTCCATGGAAGAAGCAGTGCGCACCAGTAGAGCTGTGTTTTCAGACATAAGAAGTACTTATTGGGCCCTCTGTGCATGGAATTTTATGCATGAGGTTTACAGCTCAAACAAAAAAACAAGTAGTACTCCACACCATCATTGAACTTTTAATAAAATGACAAAGCCCTCAGATACGAATATCCTTCTTCAATGCCTTACGTAAAACAGCATTTCTTATTTTACATTCAAACATATCACATGACACAGCAACCTATCAAAAAACAGCAATTAAGACAGCAATTAAATCTTTAAAAGCACAGTAGCAATAATATATACATAGTCGCTTTTTCTTTACTTTCTGTTGTTTAAATTTCAATATTGGTTTCAAGTAACTTGTTTGTTGAGACCTGGATATTTCTCCACTTCTAAGCGAATAATCCACTCATATTCCTTCATATCCACACTATTTATAAGGTCTCCACATCTAATATTTGGGTGAACTACATGTATAGCTCTAAAGTTAAACTGATGTGAATCATCAGTTTCACTAACATGTTTGGCCAAAGAATTAGTTAGTATTCCTCTCCTAATCTCAGACCTATGTTCCATGATTCTGTCTTTTAATTTTCTAGTCAATTTTCCAACATAAATAGATCTCCACAGAATATTAATTTCATGAACCATTATAGCCGCATGGTGCTCAGTATATTTGGCTTTACCTGCACTCTCTGTGGAGATCTGATTCTCACCAAGGAGTGACACCGACACTGATGTCACTGTGCTGTGTATTAAACATGCCCATACAACTTAGCATCATTGCAAGACTCTGCAGAAAAGCTGACATCAACACCTTGTCCAAGCTAAGCTATTTTTACCTGTTGACCATCACTATTTCTGCCTGTGAGTACATAACATATACAGCAGCATAATGAGCACATTTTACATGCATCAGTGATACAGGACAAGGGTGTAAAGCCATTAAACTCCTTGATGTTATGTGATCCTATCTCGCCTACATTCTGTACTGATGGGCTCGGAGTCGATCCCTCGGCTCCGACTCGGCACGCTTATGCTATAGAGCGAGGCCTCTTATTGGCTGAGCTATCTTTATCCCAGGATGCACCACCACTAATCCCCCAGATCTCGTTTGCCGCTAACAAGCTTAGACGTGGTCTCAACATTGGCTGGGCTAAGTACTATTTATTTAGGCTTTTTCCTGTCACAAATTTCCTTACTTGGAAACCAAAAGCTGTTTTAACAGCTATTGTTGTCAGATTAGTGTGATTGGTGAAATTCTGTTGAGAATTCGTGAATTTTTTTAGTCAGGGAAGGTTTCCCGTTTTAGTTAGAGGGGCCTTCCCCTGTTGCTTGCTGCTTGTGTATCTTTCTTGTTTATCTTTCTTGGGTCAAGCACCCGTTTAAGTTAGAGGGTCTTGACTCTCTTTATCCTTTTGTCTCTTTAACTGTTTAGTGTAAAAAAAAAAAAAAAAAAAAAATATATATAGTATAATTTGTTAAAGTTGTTTCAGTTAACTTTACCTTTTGATTAAGTTTAGTGTTTTTTCACTTAGTAGGTTCTGTGGTAAAAACAGTGATGTCTAAAGAACACAAACCCTCCGGGTTTAAGAAATGCACGAGGTGTGGTTTTAAAATGTCCATAACGGACGACCACTCCTCGTGCGTCTATTGCTTAGGTGCTAAGCACCTACAAGAGTCGTGTAGTGTGTGCCACGCGTTCTCTTCTAGAGTCCTCCAGGAGAGGAAGTACAAATTAATCCTCAAGGGATTAATCAAGCCTTCCTTCGAGGAGGCCTTATCTTCCTCTCCGTCTCCTTCAAAAAAGAAGAAGATAGCGTCGGCTCCGACCAGTCAGTCGGAACCGATCGCAAAAAAATCTAAGCAGACTTCTTCATTGGCTCCAAGGACTTCGGAGCCGAGGTCGGAACGGTCTGCCTCGATGCCTCCAGCCTCGACCCCTCTGGTTTCGGAGCCGAGGTCTGGGGCATCGAGAGGCGGGTCACCCTCATCGGCTCCACTGATATTGGAGCCGATAAGGGTTACCGGTTCAGACTCTTCCCCCTCGGAGCCGAAGTCCTTATCGGCACCGAGGGAAATTTCCTTGAAACCTTCCTCGGAGCCGATAGTTGTTGAGTCTATTCGGAGCCGGTCCCCTAGCCCTTCGGAGCCGATGGAGAAATCGGTTCGGGCCCGATCGGTATCCTCCAGATCATCCAAGATGTCTGATTCGGACATCGACAGGGTGCTCCTTCGACTCTTCCAGTCTCCGGTGTTCCAAAAGCTGGTTTCGGCTCCAGCCCATTTGGCTTCGGAGCCGATGGTCCACTCCCCTTCTGTGATTCCTCCTCCAACAGCTTCGGCACCGTTGGAGCCGGTGCTGGTGGAACCTGTGGAGGTGTTAGGGTCGGGCCTGACCCTTGCTCCAACTCCGGCTCTCGGGTCGGAGTTCAGTACACGGACTTCTTCCTTCGGCCCTGGGGGGGAGGCTTCTGGATTGATGTTTTCGGTCCCAAGTCTCCCTCTTGGTGCGTCGGCGGCGGGAGTGCCGTCCACTGTCGTGGCCACGGAGGTGGGACCCTCCCAGGATTCTGGTGGTCCCGCCTTCAGGGCTATGAGGAGTGCACTAGCCAAATCTTCCATGGCTACCTCCACGGTTTCCCCAGCTCCTTTCCCCAGCTCCTTCCCTACACATGGAAACTGGGTCATTGGCAGTCCCCCTGTCCTTAGACAGCGGAGCCCCCGGGCCTCAGGTTACCCCCGCTGGGGTTTCTCCCCCTCCTGGAGGTCCTTCTGAAGCCTCTTCGGAAGAACCCCCCAGGAAGAGATCGTGCAAGAGGAAGCACATTAACTCCCCTGATGAGTCTCTGACATCCGACACTGATCTCGATGATGCAGAGGGGTCCCCTAAGTCGTCCTCGGATGATGTCTCCTTTGCAGACATCCTGGAAGCCCTAAAACAACGAGGCAGCTGGCAGTCCAAACCTCCCTCTGCTGATGAGTCTGTGTTCCTGAAGGCCTTCGGGGCTCAGCCCTCTGCCTCCTGGGTGTCTCCGCCCTTTGACGAGCTCTTGGATTTGATCTGTCGAAGGGCGTGGGAACACCCAGACTCTGTGGAACCGGTGCCTGCTCGTCCGAACAAATTTCTCTCGGCGCCCCCTGACAGAGAGTTCCTTACTAAAGGTGTGGCTGTAGATGCTTTGGTGGTGGCATCTGCTACCCAGCAAGATGTAGCAGAGGCTTCTACGTCCGTCCATCCTCCTAATAAGGAGTCTAGGAGCATGGATCGGTACGGAAAGCGCACCCTCAATTCAGCGGCCTTTACACTGAGGTCCTTGAACTACCTTACACGCTTTACCAGATTTCAGAGGGATCTGATTAAGGAGCTATCCGATACCCTCATGGGTAACCTGCCTGAGGAGCTGGCCCAGACGGTTGGCTCTCAGCTGGCTACAATGACGTCCATTTCGAACTCGTCCATGAGGCTCATTTCTTATGCGGCCAAAGGGGTGAGTAGAGCGGCGGGTACAGGCATTGCTCTACGGAGACAAGCCTGGCTCCGTCTGTGTCATTTCGCGGAGGCCTTTAAGTCTTCATTTGCCGACGCCCCCTTTGATGGGTCATCCCTGTTTGGACCCAAGGTAAAGGACACACTAACCCGCTGTGAACAGGAGGGTAAGACGCTGACTGCCGTAGGGGCACGATTTTCCACTCCCTTTCGGCCTTACCCCAAGGCTAAAAGAGGAGGGAAAATGTGGTTCCGTAGATCTCAGAAGCCTTACCCCTCTCAGCAGGAGGGTTCCCCTTCCAGAGGCAGAGGAGGAAATTCATCCGGAAGACGCCGTCCCAGAGGCGGCAGAGGCCCTCGCAACACTGGAGACCGCGAGTCCTTTCGTGGCTCTTCAGCCTTTCATATTCCCTGAGGGATTGCCCGGCTGTGCTGCTCCGGAGCCAGTCGGGGGTCGTTTCTCGAAGCACCTAAAGGCCTGGGAAGGTATCACTCAGGACCGATGGGTGCTTCGGATTATCGCCGGAGGTTACTCCATCCCATTCTCTCACCCCCCCCCTCAGTCCAAAAAAATCCCGGACCCGCCACCCAGTCAACAGGATACCGCAGCCTCAGAAGTTTCAAAGCTGCTGCAAAAAGGAGTCATCCAACCGGTCCCCGCAGACCAGATCGGATTAGGGACTTACTCAAGATTCTTTTTGGTGCTAAAAAAGACCGGGGACTTGAGGCCCATTTTGGACCTCAGCATCCTAAACCGTTCAGTCAGAAAGTCCAAGTTCTGGATAGTCACCCTACAAACCATTCTCCCATTGCTGGAGAAAGGTGTTTGGATGTGCTCCATAGATCTCAAAGACGCTTATTACCATATCATGGTACACCAAGTGTCCAGGAGACATCTGCGCTTCAGCCTAGGAGGCAGTCATTTTCAATTCCGTGCGCTGCCCTTTGGTCTCAACACAGCCCCCAGGGTGTTCACCAAATGTTTGGCGGTCGTGACTGCTCACCTGAGAAGTCTAGGATTCCAGGTGTTTCCGTATCTAGACGACTGGCTCCTAACTGCCACCTCCAAGCATCTACTATTGCGGAGCCTACAAGCCACTATATCACTGGGCAATTCCCTTGGAATCACCTTCAATTGGCCAAAGTCTGTGTTGCTGCCATCTCAACGCATAAGATTCATAGGGGTAGAGATAGACTCAAACCGAATGCGGGTCTATCTACCTACAGACAGGATACAAACTATACAGGCTCAAGTTCGAGCCTTACTTCCCAGATCCAAAGCCCCAGCCAGAATGGTCCTGCAGCTATTGGGATCCATGTCCGCCACGGTCCTTCTAGTTCCCCTGGCAAGGTTGCACATGAGAATTCTTCAGTGGCTTCTTTCAGCTCAGTGGTCCTTTCAGGAACTCCCTCTCAGTCACCTCATATGGATCACGGAATCTTGCAAACGGGACCTTCGCTGGTGGCTAGTGCCCTCCAACTTGGATCAGGGATGACCCTTTGTTCTACCTCCTCCGGCGGCCACTTTGACCACGGACGCCTCCCAGACGGGGTGGGGGGGGCATTCCCTGGGCAGGTCAGTCCAAGGCAAATGGCACTTGGAAGAGACTTTACTTCATATCAACATCTTGGAAATGAGGGCAGTACTTCTGTCCCTTCAAGCCCTTCATGATTATCTTCCTCAGGGCGTAATTGCTGTTCACTCAGACAACATGTCAGTCGTCTGGTACCTGAACAAACAGGGAGGGACCAGATCCTATCCTCTTTGCAGAGAAGCCATGAGAGTTTGGGAATGGGCAGTCTCGACCAAACGCTTCCTAGTGGCTACTCACATACCGGGCAAGTCCAATGTGATAGCCGACAGATTGAGCAGAACCATCCTCTCTCCTCACGAATGGTCACTGAATATGACAGTTGCAAGTCAGATTTTCAGCAAATGGGGAGTTCCGTGTTGCGATCTCTTCGCGACTCCTCTGAATGCAAAGTGCAAAGAATTCTTCTCCCTAACCCCGGCTCCGGGGAAGAGCCCCATGGACGCATTAGTCCATCCTTGGCCCACCGGCTTGCTTTATGCCTTCCCTCCAGTTCCTCTCCTTCCCAGGGTAATTCAAAAGGCATCTCTCTTGGGGAGCAAAATGATCTTAATTGCTCCTTACTGGCCTCGTCAAGTGTGGTTCCCCTATCTTCGGAAACATGCTCTAGAAGGTCCATGGTTCCTGGATCAGATTCCAGACCTACTGGTTCATCAATCGGGACTATTCCACCAGTCCCTACACACCTTAAAATTGACGGCTTGGCTCCTCCTCTTCCGACGATAGTCAGGACTCATACATTGGATCCAGATGTTGTGCACATTTTATCTTCGGCCCATAAGTCTGCTACAAAAAAACTGTATTCTAGCAAATGGAAAAGATTTGCTATTTGGGCTCAACTCCGGGGCCTGGACCCCATTTCTATTCCCGTGGCAGAAGTACTAAAATTTTTGACTTCTCTTTTCAATCAAGGCTCTTCAGTTTCTACCATCAAGGTACAATTGGCAGCAATCTCTAATTTTCACGAATCCATAGACCCACCTTTAATGAGCAACAGATTGTGTAAGACCTTCTTGAAAGGTGCTGCTCTATTAAGACCTCCGATTTCTCATCCTGCACCTCCATGGGATCTCGATATAGTGTTACGCGCCTTGACTTCTTACCCCTTTGAACTGGCAGCTACATGTGATCTAAAGTTCCTATCATGGAAGACAGCCTTTCTGGTGGCGATTACTTCCGCCAGAAGAGTTTCAGAGTTTCAGGCTTTGTCCATAAAACCCCCGTACTTGGTTTTTCACAAAGACAGAGTATCCCTCAGGCCAAATCCTTCCTTCGTCCCTAAAGTTTGTTCTAGTTTCTGCTTACAACAATCGTTAGAGCTTCCAGTTTTTTTTCCCAAAATACTCTAACAAAGCGGAGTTCATATTCCATACACTAGATGTCCATAGACAGTTACGTTTTTATTTAGACAGGACCAAACAAACAAGGAAAACAGATCAGTTGTTTGTATCCTTTGCAGACAACAAATTGGGAAAAGCTGTCACAAAGGTCACTATTGCCAAATGGATCAGGGACTGTATTACTCAAGCTTATTTTTATTCTAACAAAGAGCTTACCGCCTCTGTCAAAGCTCATTCTACAAGGGCTATGGCTACTTCGATAGCATTTCATTCTAAGCTTGCTATTAGTGACATTTGTGCTGCTGCTACATGGTCTTCCCATACACCTTTATTTCACACTACAAATTAGATGTGGCATCTAGAGGACGAGCTTCATTTGGTTCCACAGTGCTCAGGAGTGTTTTCCAATGAACCACCCGGGATTTAGGTGCTAGGGACGCTGTCCCATCAGTACAGAATGTAGGCGAGATAGGATCACATAACATCTTTTAGTTATGTACTCACCATAACTTCAGATGTTTGGGATCCATCTCGCCTACATTCCTAATAACCCACCCTCCTTTCCCCCTTCCTTGGAGATCAGAGGATATCAGAAGGTCCGAATCCTGTTGTTTCATCTTGAAACATCTAACAATGTTATATAATCAAGTTGTGCATGTGTGCATGAATGCGGACAAACAAGATCTGGGGGATTAGTGGTGGTGCATCCTGGGATAAAGATAGCTCAGCCAATAAGAGGCCTCGCTCAGTCTATAGCATAAGCGTGCCGAGTCGGAGCCGAGGGATTGGCTCCGAGCCCATCAGTACAGAATGTAGGTGAGATGGATCCCAAACATCTGAAGTTATGGTGAGTATATAACTAAAAGTTATACAACCTTACGTTCTCTGGCAGTAACACTGTGTTGCACTCCTGATGTCCCATGAAAAGATATTTGCATGATGCTTACTTTGCTGTGCTACATTCTGTATATGTAATAAATGTATATGCTTACCTCTAATACATACTACTAACATGCAGTGTTATCCTCTGAGATGTAGTGAGGTGGATCATCCCAGGTCTATATTATAAGCACGAAAAGACTAAACTGTGAACGCTCACATGACCGAAAATGCAGGGAATTTAAAGTGTGATTGTGGGGTCGTGTTATAGTGAGAAGTGGGATATTTGCCCTTTCCTCACTGTAGTGCGACCTCGGAGTTAAAATATATAGTTGGGGGGGCACAGCCCCCCCCACACACACACAATAGCAAGTTCAATTAGCAGCATTTTCGCTCATGTGAGCGTTCGCGGTTTAGTTTTTTCGTGCTTATAATATATTCCTGATCTTCCCAGCACCTACATCCAAGCAGCTACCAAGTATAAATGTTTTTGTGATACCTGCTCCTAGTGATACAACAAGTTTTTTCCATGTCTATTAGTCATGTTGACCCTGGAGTCCACCCACTGTAGTGAATGTCCCAGTTGCAGGCTTGTATGGATTCTGCTGATCACCTGTCAAATTGTGGCAAAACCAGGCCAGTGTGCATTCTTAACCACCCATCATGTTGATGTCTTATAACACAGAATGCCACATCTTATCCATTAGTGTTTGGTCTGCACCACTGTACCCATTAGCTGAGGCCATACTGCCTCTGTACCTACAGATGAATGTCATTTTCAAACCATTTAAAGTTCTCCAGCCTCTATCTGCTTTGTATTGAATACATGTTGCTAATGATATGTGTACAGCTACTGAGAATGTGTTTGTTCACAGAAGCATGGAGTCATAGAATGCAAGTCCTACGAGGTGTGCTATAGTACAGTATAACACTTCTGGACAGAGACTATCCTGTAAAGTATTCTAACAGTGTTTTGTGGTAAAGCCCCCAGCAAAGCACATTAAGTGTAGCTGTAGTTGCTAAAACATTTGTGAAGTCTGACCAGATTTTGGAAATCATTCTGTTAACACATGCATGTATACCTAGGTTACATACCTGCTATTCTGTCATTCCTCTGATGTCTGAGACTATAATGAGATTGGAAAATATATTCTTTGCCAGCAAAATCTAGGCATCTAGTGAAGTAAAACCCATCAGAAAACCATTGTACACTTTGCCATCTGAATGCAAACAAAATTTGAATAATGCTTCATAGTTTGCAGGTGTATATCCAGTCTGTGTAGTGGAAAGACAAATAAGGCATAATATCATGAACGTTTATGGATTACATTATTCTGCTTTAATGCATCAGAGTCTTTTCATGCAACAGGTGCAAAGGAGTCTTACCATATTCACAAAGTTCAAAGACTGATGCATAAGAGCTATGCATGCATACATACATGCATATGCTGCATAACTGTACAGCAAAATGGTTGCATAGAAAGGTATCTTGAATGTGTGAAAGTATGCAGTTGCTTGCCATTTTGTTTTACCATTTGGCTTTGAGCATCCTGAAAGACAGAGATGGTTTCCCGTAGCTCGAGGAGCAGATATCCTGCACAGTTTGTGAAGGAGCTGTTTTTTTTTTTTTCTTCTTCTTCTCTCTTCTCAGGCACTACTGGGTCAGTTCTGATGGATACTTCTTGAAGGTGAATTCTGATATACCTGGGTCAAACATTGTCTAGAACTTGAGGCATTCCATGGTCTGAAGAGCAATGCAGATAGTGATTTCATGACATGCCTAACTTGCTTCAGAAGTGAGAAGCAAAAGTTTAGACTGTCGGCTGTCAGAGGGGTCTGGAGGGGCTGATTTCAGGCCAGGGGTGTATGGGATTACTATTTGCTTTAGAGCTAACAATATTTCCATTGTATGCCACATGTATGACAACTTTACCATTGTGTCCACTTTTGTGATCTATCTAATATGGAAAAGGTGGCCTAGTAATCTTCACCAGCATCTCCATCTCTGTTGCAAGAAAGGTAACCTTCTGCCACCACTGTGCTCAAGGTTTTAGGGCTCATAGCATCTTCAATTCAAATTGTACTTCACGCCCACCACAGCATGCAAATATTGCAGTGGATTTTCTGGAATCAGTGGGAATAGGCCTTGCAGCATATGGATCACATGATAAGAATATCAAGAACTTGCAGCAGGAGTTTATGCTGGTGGAAGGACCCACAAATTCTTTCAGCAAGCATGACCTTTACCAGACCACACACATATGCCACAGTATCTACAGATGTGTCCATTTTGGGGTTTTGATATTATCAAGACGGGAACTGCTAGGGTACATGAACTGTGCAAGAGGCATTGTTGCATATCAGTGCTCTTAAGATGAGGGCAGTCCTAGCTTTGCAGGCTTTTCAGGACTTGCTACCTCTAGGTGCAGTATCTATGTTATCAGACAGGACAGTAGTATGGTAAGTAAGCAAGGAGGATCTCATTCCTATCTTTTGAGCAGAGAAAAAATGGGAGTATGGGAATAAGCCATGCCAATGCAACTGTTTTTAATATAACAGTACACATCCCATGGCTGTCCAGTGTGGTAGTGGATGAATTGAGCAGACAAGTTATTTAACCAAACAAATGGTCTCTCAGTAACATGCTGTCCATTGATTCCATTATCTGGACAGGACCTGAGAAATAAGCAAGTTATAGACTTACCAGAATGTTACATTTCTCTGGTCTTTGTCCAGACATAGGAACGACAATCTTACCTTCCACCCTCTAAACTGACACAGTCCAATCTATAGTCTTGTGATCCTTTATCTTTTTTACCTTCGGTATTGTTCATAGTGTTTCCATATGTATCAGAAGCTTGATGATATGTACTTCATCTGGAGAGTGCATGTAGAACAGGAACTTATGGATAGCGGAGGAGCTCGAGTCATCCCCCATAAACCAGGAAGACATTAAGTGAGTAAGTCCATAATGCAATACAACAGCATTGGTGTACTATACAAGCGCGTGAACGCAACTTATATAGGTTCATAGTTGAATACTAAGCTAACTCCCCTGAAGGAGCATTTTAAGGATGAGCCAAGATCAGAATTCTCGCTCATCTTTCTCTAACATAGATGACAAGCAGGTGGGGTATTTCGTTTAGATGCTTTAATACATAGAAACGCATAAGGATGGATAGCAGAATCATAAAATACAAACTGGTTAACAGACAGACCTTACATACATACATAGTTAATCTCAACAACTAACTACAAAATGGCAGTCAGGCTTGCACGTGTTCAGTATTTATACACCTGTGCAAGCCCTTGGATAGCTTCTTAAAGATATATACACACACATTGGTCTCCATCCTTCATCCTCCATCTTAAAAAGATTGCCCTTTGTAAAAACAATATTAGAGTTAGACATGCATTACTGTAGACATTAGAAACAAAACATGATGTTCATGTCAAGTTGCTTTGTGTCTGCTACAGGGTTTAGAAATGCGACCATATCTCGTAACATAACAATCTGGCCCAAGTTTAGGGACAGGGACAGTCTTCTGTGAACAACTCGTATCAGGAACTTCTGGATTCGTCACAGGAACAGGAATGCCCTCTGGAATTGGAACACCGGACAACTCACTCTGAAACAGAGAGTCTTTCTCATAAGCTGTGTGCTGTGGTTTAGGCTGGACACTGGTATTAAATGTTTCCGATTCCGCTTAAAGCCTGCTTCTTGTGATTCTGCAATGTATGATCTTGGCTGTGGGCAAATATTCTCCACGACACCATTCTGATCATAACCTTTGGATGTTTACATCCTTACCACTTCTCCTGCTCGTAATGGATTGAGTGTAGTAGAACTTCTGGGTTAAATGCTTCTTCAACAGGTTGGTTTTCATTGACCTGTAGTTCTTGACACATGGAACCAACAATTGACTACTAATTCGTAAAATGTTCTGGTTTGTCTTGACAGAAGTCTGTGAGCAGGCAAACCAAGATGTTTATCATGAGGAACATTTCTGAGATTCAAGAGATTCAGGAAAACATCACTATTGTCTCATTTTGACTTCTCAAGCAGCTATTTTGCACTTTGAACTGCATGTTCTGCCAAACTATTTGACTGCGGGTACCCAAGGCTACTTGTGACATGAGTAAAGTCCCATTCTTCAGCAAATCTTTTGAACCGTTTGCTTGTAAACTGCTTGCCATTGTCAGAAATAACTTTGTATGGACTACCATGTACTGCAAAATGATGCTTCATCTTGGTAATGACAGTACTGGATGCTAGGTTGGGAAGTAGGTCAGTCTCGAACCAATTGGAGTAAGTCTACTAATACCAAATAATTTTGACCATTCCACTCAAAGATATCGGTGGCTACTGTCGACCAAAGTAGTTCAGGAATCTGGTGTAACTGAAGTGGTTCCTTTCTGTTGATGTGGCTCAGTACTATTACGCGTGGAACAAGATGAAAGTATTCCCTTAATGTCTAGTGGCCTAGAAGGCCAAAATACTAGCTCTCTCACCCTTCTTTTGGTAGAGTCGGCTCCTGGGTGACCACGATGCAAGATAGTAATGTTTTCTTGTTGCAAGGACTTTGGAACAATTACGTTCGCTCCTTTCATAATGATACTATTGTCAGCTAAAATCTCATCTCTGTAGGAAAAATAAGGTTGCACTTCTGGAGGTAAACTAGATTGCTTTGACGGCCATCCTTGATTGATAAAATGATTGAGCCTTTATAAAACTAGATCTGTGCATGTGTGATCTCTCGGCTCATCAAGATATGTGGAAGAAACATTTCTCACTTCCATGACTTCAGAATCAAGGTTCTCATGCTGTTCTGCAGTGTTTCTGGGTGATCTGGATAATGTATCAGCAAGTTAAAAGTTTGCCTTTCTTGTAGACAACATTGAAATTATACTTTTGGAATTTCAGCATCATACGTTGCAGTCTGGCTGGAGCTGAATGCATAGGCTTTCTCAAGATAGTGATTAGAGGTTGGTGGTCTGTTTCAGTCTGAACAGGTCTACCATAAACATAATCATGGAACTTTGAACATGCAAACACAATTGCCAAAAGCTGTTTCTCAATCTGGGCGTACCGCATTTCAGTTTGGGTAAGAGTTCTCAACGCATAGACAACAGATTGATCCTCTTGTAGAATGACTGCACCAAGACTAAATTTTGAAGCATCACAAGAAAGTGTAACTGGTCTGTGAACATCATAATATCTGAGAGTTGGTGGAGTAGCAATTCTCTGTTTCAGGGCCTCAAATGCTGTCTGGTGTTGCTCTAATGAGGACCATGATACATCTAAACATGTCAGCTCTCTAAGCGGTGCTGAAAGTTGACTCAAGTCTGGAATGAACTTGCCTAGGTTGTTGACCATGCCAAGAAAACATTGCAGGACCTGAACATTGTCTGGAGCTGGCATCTCGAGAATGGCTGTTTGCTTAGAAGTGTCTGGTCGTTGGCCTCTACTAGTAAATAAATGACCAACATAAGTAACCTCTTGTAGCCTGAATTTGCGTTTTTGTGGATTGAGCTTAAGATTCACTTAACGTGCCCTTTCTAGAACTTTTCCTGTCATGTTCTGCTTCACCATTACCTCCTACTAGTATGTCGTCTACTATAATAGCACAAGGACACCCAGAAAAAATTTGCTCCATTGCACAGTGAAAGACTTCACTTGCAGAATTTATCCCAAATGGCATTTTCAAAAATCTGTACCTGCCAAACGGAGTACTGAAAGTAGTGAGCAATGAGGATTTTCTGTTGAACTGAATTTGCTAAAATGAACTCTTTGCATCTAAGACAGAAAAAACAGTGGCATTTGGCATCAAGGCTGTGACTTCTTTGACTGTGCACATTGGATGATGTCTTTTTAGTGCTTTGTTCAAATCTCGTGGATCGATACATATTCTAATGTCATCTGAGCTTTTCTTATGAGCTACCACCATGGAAGATACCCACTCAGTTGGAGTTGCAACTGGACAGATCACACCTTGTTGCACCATTTTATCTAGCTCGGCTTTGACTCTGTCCTGCATGGCAATTGGAACTTTATGAGCTGGTCTGATAACTGGACTGATCTCTGGGTCTATCTTTATGGCGTACACAACTGGAAGTTTCCCTAGTTTGTCTTCGAAAAGATCAGCATAGTTAGAAAAAATGTACTGGGCGAAATTAGAGTAGTGGTCTTTTAAGCTAACCTGGTGGACTTCCTTACTAAATGAAAGCAGTCCTATTTTCAAACTGTCTCTGAGCCCTAATAATGACTGGACATGCTTCTTGATCACACACAATAATAGGTCGGAACTTCTTCCAGCAGAGTAACATGAAAGCACTATTGAGCCTTCTGAAGGAATTTCTTAACCTTCATAAGCAACAAGCATCACACACCTTGCCAAATCAAGCCTTTCACATGACACACTCCAGCAAATGTTTCTGCTGACATAGCATTGCCCTTGGAACCTGTGTCAACCTTGAGCTCTATGGGTTTGCCAGTTATCCGAACAGTATAAAATACTTAATTCTTTGCCCTTAAATCTACTGCATTAACTGTATCATGAAGCACTGACACACCATCAACATAAAGAGTAGGGTTGCAACTTTCTAATTAATCAACTTGTTTCTTAAAATGTTCCCTCTTAATAAAAGAATATGGGCCTTTTGATTTACAAAACCTTTTGAAATGATTCCACTTATTGCATTTGTGGCATTGTTGACCAAAAGCTAAACATTTTTCCCTTTTAGATTCATGACTTCCATCACAGTTACGACAGTTGACAATGAAACTAGGTTGGGGCCCATACTATGAGTTTGCTGACTCACTCTCATGCTTCTCTGAGACTGTGCGAACTCTGGAATTTGCTAGAAAGTTCTGGGGTTTACCAGTTAGTGCTGCAAGGGCTACAACTGCCATGTGATTGGGCCGTTTTATTTCAACCACGTGCTGCATACTCTCCAATATGAGCTTTATCACTGTGCCTTTTAGAGCTATTCTCATTTGTAAGCATATCTGTATGCTTTTCTGTGAGCTCGTATATCTGACAAATCTCAGTGGCCTTATTCAAAGTTAAATCACTGTCACGAAGCAAAATCTTTCTCGCAGCATCATCATTTATGCCACGCACAAGTCTGTCCTTTATCAACTCATCCCTTAAATCACCAGATCTGCACGTTTTAGCCTTGTTTCTCAGGTCAGTTGTATGTGTTGCAAAAGTTTAACCAGGCTTTTGCTCCCTTGTATAAAATAAGTGCCTTTCCATTGTAACATTTGTTTGGGGGTTACACATTTCTCTAAATTTACATTTTAAGCACTCAGGATCCTCCCTTGACTCAGCCGGTACAACAATATGACTGTTTATTCCCCCCCTCTTGAATAGCTAGCAGGTGCATACACAAATGAACATTCCCTTTCTATGGCTTCTTACCCAGCTAAATTAAGTAAAGTAAATGCCTTTGTACGGTCATCTTTATCAGAAAATGCAGCCTGTATGAAAATGTTGTACTGTTGCTCAAATACTCTCCAGTTCTCAGCAATATTATTGTTAAATACAAGTGCACTGGGTTTTCTAAATCAATCTGCCATGGCCACAAAGTATGTACAAACACGCTGAAAATATGGCCTTTGTAATTCTATATCAACAAAGTGTTCTATGCGCTTGTAATAACTTCAAATACACAATAAACTCTGAAATACTGTACTTTGCGAAATATGCCCTTTAATGGCTGTATTTTGCAAAATAACTTTACTGTAACACTGCTCAAATATCGGAGCACTTTATACACTTCTGATAACTCGACTATCATTGATTAATACAAAAAATACGGATTCACTAAGCACATATTGAAAAATGCGGTCATTTGCCATTATTTTAGACATTTTATGCAATTCAGACTTTATTTCCAACATCTTCCTTAGTAATTTGAATATTTTTATCAGTATTGTACATATCGGTTTATGCGAATATCGTTTAGAATGCTCTATATGTCTTGTTTCATATTTTGTGAATAAGAAATAGTGCTTAGCAAGTTTTAACATCTGAAATTCATTTCTGACCTGTTTTGCGAAGTATATGTACAGTAGGGATGACTAACTCCTTTATATTCCATCAGTTCCAAGCAAGTGCCTTAAGTGGTTAAAGCCATGCCGCCTCTAACACCATGTCCTTTAGACATGCCACTTCTGGCACCATGTCACACGTCCTTCACTAACATAGCTGACAAGCAGGCAGGGTATTTCGTTTAGATGCTTTAATACACAGAAACGCATCAGGATGGATAGCATCATCATAAAATAAAAACAAACTGGTTAACAGACCGTTCATGCATACATGCATAGATCTCAACAGCTAACTACAAAATGGCAGTCAGGCTCGCACGTGCTCAGTATTTGTACACTTGTGCAGGCCCTTGGATAGCTTCTTAAATAAACACACACACACACACACACACACACACACACACACACACACACACACACATTGATCTTCAAGAATCGAACCCTGTACCTTGTGTCTGTGAGGCAAAGACTTTAATCATTTATGCCAAACCCACCCCCATGCACAGTATAGCAAAAAGGCAGAAGAACAGGAGGCAGCTTGGAGAAGCACTGATACCATTAAACAAAGACATTATTTAACAAAGGTAAGCAATTTATTTTGTAAATAATGTCATAGTATAACAACAATAACTCCCTCGTAGATGTGGGTGTATCAGGATTTTACCCATAGTTGGCTTTGTTTAATCACTCAAGCTTTGTCAAACACACACCCATTTGTGGGTAATTGCATAATTATGTCTTACAACTTGTATACTAGGTTTGAGCTGTAAACCTCATGCATACAATTCTGTGTACATTGCTATTATAGGTTCATAGGTAGGTACTAGGCTGTTGGCCCAAGGGCCTATGTAAACCCAGCCAACAAGGTTCCCTGGCTTACGCCACCCAAGAAAGTTATTTTCTTGTGCCACTGTCAAGCAGAGACACAGAAGTGATCCCCGGGGTGTATTTCCTATTTCCCATCCACTCATCAAGATTTTTCTTGAAGAGTGCTAATGAAGAACTTTGCTTGACGTAGATTGGTAGCCTGTTCCAGAGTATGGGAAGTCTCTGGGACAGGAATCTATCCCTCCAGCATGTCCTGTTTATTGTGGTGACAAGGTTTAGGTCCCTAGAGCGTGTAGCTCGGAGGGATTGGGATTTCTTTAGGTGTAGCATGTCCAACAGCTCTGGGTTTGGCTTAGCTTCATATGTTAGCAGAGATCACCTCGGAGTGGGCGAAATGCTACGGAGTAAAGCTGGAGTTTTTTGAGGTGGTCAGTGTAGGACATTTGTTTGAGGCCAGTAATCCTCTTTGTGAGGTACTTCTGTGGCCTTTCCAGCTGTTGCAGGTGTCTTGTGAGGTACATTCCAAAAAGGCATTGTACTCTATAATGGGTTTAATGAATGTCGAGTAGAAGGGAGCAATGACCTCTTTTTTTTCCTGGATGAGAACCCTTTTATGATGAGGTGTGCCATGTAGAAGGACTTCCTGACTACTGTGGTGATGTGACTATCCAAGGAGAGACTACTGTCCACCTGGGTCCCAAGGTCTCTTATCACACATTCGGTGTTAAGTAGATTGTTGCCTATGTGGTAGCTCATGGGTACAGAGTTTTTACCAAAGGGGATGACACTGCACTGTTTGGCATTGAGCTTGAGGCCATGGCTCTTACACCAGGCATCTGTCTCAGCGAGGCCCTTCTGTAGGATGTCCACATCATTTGGGGACTTGACTATGGCTCCTAGTTTGCAGTCCTCTGCGAACTTCATTAGCCAGAGGCCTTCTGTGTTAGCCTGTACTTCAGAGAAGTAGATACCAAACAGCAGAGGTCCCAGGACGGAACCCTGTGGTACTCCACTTGTCACTGCCTTGAGGTCAGATTTGTAGTCTGCAACTTTTACATTGTGGGTTCTGTCAGTGAGACAGTTGGCAACCCATCTTGTGACGTCGCGATTTATACCTAGTTTAGTGAGTTTAGCTATAATTCCAGAATGGGGGATGGTGTGGAAAGCCTTGGCGAGGTCAAGATAGGCTGTGTGAACCACCATACCCTCATCTACCTCTTTGGCAACTGCCTCAAAGAAGTCGATCAGGTTCAGGAGGCATGATTTGCCTTTCACAAACCCTAACTGGGTGGGATCCAGAGTTTGGAGGTTACCAATGTCTTTGTTGATAGATTCATAGGTAGGTACTAGGCTATTGGCCCTAGGGCCTATATAAGCTTAGCCAAAAATGTACCCTGGCTTTCGCCCTACAAGAAAATTATTTTCCTGTGCCCCTGTCGAGCAGAGCCACAGAAGTGATCCCTGGGGTGAATTTCCTATTTCCCATCCAATCATCAAGATTTTTCTTGAAGAGTGCTAATGAGGAGCTCTGTTTGACATAGGTAGTCTGTTCCAGAGTATGGGAAGTCTCTGGGACAGGAATCTAATCCTCCAGCATGTTCTGTTTATTGTGGTGACAAGGTTTAGGTCCCTAGAGCGTGTAGCTAGGAGGGATTGGGATTTCTTTGTGGAGCATGTCCAACAGCTCTGGGTTTGACATAGCTTTGTATGTTAGGCAGAGATCGCCTCTGAGTAGGTGATATGTGACGGAGTAAAGCTGGAGTTTTTTGAGATGGTCTGCATAGGGCATCTGTTTGAGGCCAGTAATCCTCTTTGTGAGATATTTCTGTGGCCTTTCCAGTTGTTGTATATGTCTTGTGCGTTACATACCAAAAGGGGCGTTGTACTCTATAATGGGTCTAATGAGTAGAGGGGAATGACCTATTTTTTTCTGGATGAGAAGCCTTTTGTGATAAGGTGAGCCATGTAGAAGGATTTCCTGACCACTGTGGCGATGTGATTATCAAAGGAGAGACTACTGTCCACCTATGTCCCAAGGTCTCTTATCACATTTTTGGCGTTAAGTAGACTCCCAACTATGTGGTATTTGTTTGAGTTCCATGATGATACATTCCATGGCCTTGCAGACCAGGCTTGTCAGGCTAATAGGTCAATAGTTCCCGGGATCAGTGGCGGCTCCTCCTTTGTGGAGTGGGATAACTGTTGCTGTGCGCCATTCAGTGGGCACAAAGCCTGATACGAGCCTATTATTGAACATGGTGCTTAAGTGGGGAGCCAGTTTGTTCTGACGTTCGTGTAAAATGCAGCCTGGGATGTTATCCGGTCCCATGAAAGCTGTGTTTTTGGCTTTAGAGAGTGCATCTTTTACCTGCGTAGTTGTGATTACTGTAATTTTCGTGCCGTTGTGCTGTAACTCAGAGCAGATCTGGGTGTTGCCATCGGGATTCTTGACATAGCTATAGAATGCTTTGTGGTTGTCCTTAGGATTAGTGGCGAGTTTGTTTTCGTAGCTAGCGTTGGAGGATCTTCTAAGGGATCTCAGCTTCTTACTGAGGCTGACCAGGGAGCTCCTTCATGCATGGAATTTTACTCTTTTGCAACAGTTTCTTCCTTCTGTTGTACAGTTTGTTTATGGCAGGGGACCACCAGATTGGCTTCCTTTTGGAGGATAACGTCTTGGTTCTGTTTGGGATTGCATGATCCATGTACTCATGTAAGTGCTTATAGAGTGCATTTGTGTAGAATTCAGCAGTTGTAACTGTATTGTCCATCTGCATGGGTGTCATGAAGTTCACCACGTATGTCTTAAGAAGCATGAAGTTGGCTTTGGAGAAATTTTTTACCATGGTTTCCTTAATGGGGGGGGGGGGTTGGGGGCAGGATGTGGATATCAAGGGTGATTAGCTTATGGTCGGATTGGACCAACGAGGAGTTGACTTCAGGTGTGGAACTCGTGTTGGTAATGACTAGGTCTAGGATATTGTTGCCCCTGGTGGGGGTGTGGATAAGTTGATCCAGTGCACTGGAGTTTATGAATTCCAAAAAGCGTTGAGCTAAGGACTTGGTACACAAGTAGTTTTCCCAGTTAATGGTGGGGTAGTTGAAGTCGCCCATTATTAGGTGTGCATGCATTTAATAAAATACTGTGATAGAAGATCTGTATGTGAAGTGTGGTAAAGCTATGGTGTTAACTTATAGTAGAAACGTTTGTTTGATTATGGACATTACATCTAACACCTGGGATATTTTTACCCATGTAGAAAACACTATAAAGTAGTTACAGGTAATTACCCCACATTTATTTTTAGGAAAAGGCAAAACATTAAACAAAAATTATAATGATTTTGTAAAAATCAAATCAGGAGTGGTAGTTAAATTCAATGTAGTTTAATTAACACTGGCAGTTGGGGGTTGGTTTTGGTTAAAGCCAAACCTTATGTTAGGTGCCCTTGAGTAAATTGCTTGAATGATCAGACTCTCTGAGAAAGGATATATGAACATATTTATAGTATTCAGAGAAGGGAATAACAGTAATGCAATTAGCAAAAAATCTTACAGTTTTTTTCTGATTTAGAAAAGGTAATGGTTGGACAATAGGGAGGCAGCGAGGAGACTCATCTTGGGTATTGTGAACTCTTCCGGCATATATGATTAAATGCAAGTGCCCCTCCTGGTTTAATTGAAATGGTGGGCATCAGTAGTGTTTTAAGGATACAAGCAACAAGCAGCAAAGTTGTAACTTTGCTGTAATACTAGTTTCACCATCACATTTCTTACTGTCAGCTGTTGATCAGTCCTGTTGGTAACATTAATAATAACAATATAATGTAACTTTTACTGAAAAATCTATATTAAATTTGTTTAACAGTTATTCATACATGTATTTATTCATGCATATATTTTACACAGTACAGCATTTTTGTGCTGTATATTATAAATTTATTTGTGCAGGATTCTGGGTATTAATTTTAATGCACTGGATGCTTTAAGTTATTGATCATGTGAATATGAATTGATATTTAAACAGTGATGGATTTTGATTGTGTTAGATTCTGAACAAGTCTTTATGAGACAAAAGCCCTAAAACTGCTCAGTAAAGAGTTTCTTGGTTCATAGGACCTGGTGAATGTTTTTTTTTTTCCTTTTATTGGTTTCACCCAACATTGGTGGAATCTTCTGGAAACCAACAGAAAGAGTAATGCTTTATAAAGTAGGTAGCTGTGTACATTTTAAAGTTCTGTCAGTTTTTTCCTGATGTCCAAGCCTTGATGAGGATACTGCAGCAGACACAGTGTGAATTGTATTGGCAAGCATTATGATTGTGGGAAAAATATTACTGTTCTGTTCCATAGCTTTCTTAGTAGCATGAAAGAACAGTCTTAAGTCTGCTGTAATGTTTAGAGGTAACTATTTAGAAAAATACATACATGTTTTCTTGTGTTATGCCCTCAAACTAAATTACTCAACAGTGTTTTGTTGCTAATGTACACAGTTCTCTGCTAAAGCTTACATTATCCCTTGCTGCATTTAGCTGCTCCCAAACTTATTTATCTTTTATATGTCCAAATACAATTGCAAAGTCACTTTTCATGCCTGTGATCATGAATGATACATGTCCACATGCTATTGCGTTGTCATTCTCCATGGCTGTGATAGTAAACCACGGTGGTACAGCGGTAGTGTTGTTACCTCACAGCAAGAGGTTCTCCCGTTCGATTCTCGGCTGGAGTGCCTTCGAGTGGCCTTCGAAAGACATGAGTGAATGGGCGTGCCTTCGCTGAAGGTTGGGCCTCGGGCTGGCAACTCTGCACCATAAAAATCTACTGCCAATCATTAGCGGACCGGAGTTCCGCTGTGATGACCCATAACCGGGAAAAGCCAAAAAGACAAACAATTCTCCATGGCTGTGATCATATATGACTAGTGTGTTTTATTTCCCCATTTGTTACTGCTTGCCGTCTTGCATTTAGTGGTATTAGTAGAGAGGGTAGATGTAAGAATCTGGAAACTGCAACAGGTGATTCAGCACATAAGACTAATGCCTGCTGCCACATTTTGTGTAAGAGCTCTATTTTATAGCGTTTACAGGATTTAAACACAGTCCTCTTTACGTTCTTGCTAAAGTGCATAGAGACTGCTAAACATAGATGCAATTAATAATGCTGTATATTTGTCTTATTTTTTTTATGGCAGATGGTCTAATAACAGATCTACATAACAGACCAAGACTGGTGAGTTTTTATTAAAATAGCAACTTTAAGTGTATTTAAAATACTAAATGAGATTTTGTTTTCACACATGTTAATGTATTTTTGCTAGGCATTTGTTTTTACTGAATTTTAGTGATCTCAAAGGGAAGCTTATAAAACAAGTTAAAATACTTGGTTCAATATTGTAGTCAGGAAAGGATGATGCCCTCCTGAGATCAAAAGAAATGATGTCCTAAATTGAAAAAAGCTTAATATTGTGAACTGAAGAATTCACACTGGTATGCATTGCTTGTTTTATAAGATCTTATTAAGCATGTAACAGATATAAGGAATCAAGAGGTAAGGATACTGTGAGCCAAACTGTAATAATTTTTTGCATTTTGCCTCTTATCAGGCAGAGTATAGAGATAGAGGCTTTAAAGCTGTCTGTATAGGACAATGTGATTATGCCCTGGATTCTCAGGTAAGGAGTCTTTGTGGGCATTCCAGCTGTTGCATATGTTTGATCAGGTACATGCTGAAGGGAGCAATTATACTCAATGATGGATCTGATAAGAGCCGAATAATGTGACTTCCTTGGACCTGATGCCATCCCTTTACTTATAAATTGGGTGACAGAATGATTTTTTTACAACTTTGGCCACATGTTGGTACTGTCTACATATATCCCAGGTCCCTGACTACTGTGTCAGCTCTTAGGAGTGTCTTATCAATGGAGTAATTAGCCTGGGTAGCAGTTTTCCAAAAAGGCACTCTAATTCATTCTTTGGCATTGAGTTTTAGTCTCTGACTTTGGCACCAGTCATTTGTCTATGTTAGACTCACTTGTAAAATGTTTGTTGTGAATCTGTAATAGCTCTTAGTTTGCAGTCATCTGTGAAGCTGGTCAGTCAAAGGCCCTTGATATTAATCTTTACTTTCTAGAAGTAGATGCCAAATAGGATCGGTCCCAGCATGCAGCCCTGAGGTACCCCAAGTGGGACTGTTTTTTTTTTTTTTTTTTTTTTTTAGGGGAAGTGGTATCACCAATCCTGACATTCTGGGACCTGTCTGTGAGCCAGCTGCCAATCTAGCTAGTTATGTTGGGATTTTTGCCCTGTTCGGTGAGCTTGTCAATTATACCAGAGTGGGGTATTGTATCAAATGTTATTGCCAAGTCTAAGTAGGTAGTATGCACAGTTTTCCTCATCGGTTGTCTTGGTGACTTTCTCAAAGAAGTCCACCAGGTTTATTAGGCTTGAAGTTCCCTTGACAAAGACTTAGTGTGTTGTGTCAGTGTCTGAAGGTTGTTCATATCTTTGTTGATCATTGTCATTATAATTCCTTCCATGTCTTTACATATTAGACTAGTGGTAGTTTCCTGGGTAGATGTCTTCCCAAAGGATACAGTAATAAATTTTTTGGCATTTAGTTTCAGTCCATGATTTTGGCACCAGTAATTTATTTGAGACAAACCTTTCTACAAGATGGCCAAGTCATTTGGCGATTCGGTGACTATACCTAGCTTGCAATCATCTACTAACTTTGCTTGGCAGAGCCCTTTGGTATTGATATTTAGTTTAGAGAAGTAAATGCCAAACAGGAAAATGTCCAAGCACAGAACTCTGGAAGACTGCACTGATGACTGGTCTCTTTGTGGAGATAACTTCCCTTATTTTTGATTTCCTGCATCCTTTTTGTGAGCCATTTGACAATCCAGCAAGGGAATTAGTCCCAGTTTATTTAGCTTTTCTACTATGCCTGAGCAGGGGATTATGTCAGAAACTTAACCAGTTTGAGGTATGTGATATGTACTATTTTGCCTTCATTGCTTTGGTGACGTTTTCAGAAAAGTCCACCAGGTTGAGTAAGGACAACTTGCCCTTCACAAATCCAAACTGAGATGGGTACAGTGTTTGCAGGTTCCCTTTTTCCTTACTGATTAGTTCCATGATAAGTCTTTCTGTAGCTTTGCATGTGAGGCTGGTTAGACTTGTGGGTCTGTAATTGCCTGAGACTGTGGAAGGTCTTCCATAATGTAAGGAATGACTGTAACTGTTCTGCATTTGCTAGGCATAAAACCTATATGGAGACTGAGGCTGAACTATGTTGTTAGGGCTGTAACAAAATCTGGCCCATTATTGAATAAAGTAATGCACCTTGTATCCTTCAAGCAAATTATATAAAATAACTTGGAAAGGTATAATGATTCCAAAGTAGAAAGAATTTAGGGTCGAAAAACTTGAACAATTCAGATAGGTTTCAGGAACATTATATTATGCTTGGTTCCTGGGTTGCTTACAGGTGACTTTTGTCTAGTCTGTAAGGAAATGTCAGGTCAAGTCTGAACCTGAAGTGTATTGTTAAGGAAGCTAATATAAAAATCAGAGAACTTAATACTAAACAACAAATATCATTAATGGAAAAAAATAAGATAGATGCTTTGCACAGTATTTTTCAGGATTATGGAATATGCTTTCCCTTAGTATGAGAAGTTAGTCATTAACTTCTTTCAAAAATATGAATGAGGTTGTGGAGATTTTAGGTTATGTCCTCCCTGCGTTTACGTGAGTTTCCTTTGGGTGCTCCGTTTTCTTCCCACATTCCAAAGACATACGACAGATTCTAAAAGTTGAAATATATTTGGTGGGATCGGGGGATCCCCTTCTAAATCATGATTGCCACAACACCGAACCTCAGAATGCCAGATGAAAATAAAGACTTACAATCCCGAACGGACAGTTTTTCTCAGGGAAAGTAAACACTTGCCCAGCATGTGAAAATACTCCCTTTTCCCCACTGTAGTTAAATCCCGGAGTTGATATATATATATATATATATATAGTTAGGATGGTTGGCGGGGGGGGGCACAACTCCCCACCAACCTAGGTGTTTTTTACGTAGTCCAGTGTGTTTACATTACGTGTTGAGCAAGTGTTTACTTGCCCTGAGAAAAATCAGCCGTTTGGGATTGTATGTCTTCGTTATTTTCGTTTTGGTATTCTCCGGTTCGGTGTTGTGGGTTTCGTGATTTGAAAGTAGATCCATTTGGGGATATATTTTTTGATTAAGTGTAAATAGCCATGATGAAAATGATGACATCATCTGAATTATATCAGTACTGTGTTCACAAATGCAGCAAGTCTGTAAATGCTTTTTGCTGACATGTACCTACCTCAGCCTACATTAAGAGTTGAGCTCGATAAGACGTGCCGCACGCGCGCGCGTGTGTGTGTGTGTATTTGTGTGCATGTGTGTGTGTGTGTGTGTATGTGTATTTGTGTGCATGTGTGTGTGTGTATTTGTGTGCATGTGTGTGTGTGTATTTGTGTGCATGTGTGTGTGTGTATTTGTGTGCATGTGTGTGTGTGTATTTGTGTGCATGTGTGTGTGTGTGTGTGTGTATTTGTGTGCATGTGTGTGTGTGTATTTGTGTGCATGTGTGTGTGAGTGCATTCGTGTGCATGCATGTGTGTGTCTGTGTGTGTGTGTGTGTGTGTGTGTGTGTGTAGGGTAGTGCTTTTGCAATACTCTCTCATTTTTCAAGTCTTGTCTGACCTGAGTTAGGTGCAAGTCAGCAACATTTTATTAAATCTTTTGTTATCAAATAACTGGTGCACAGTCAGTAAGTTAGGCAAGAGCTGTTAAGAAATTTAAACAATTCTGTGTTGTAATTGTATTGAAAAGCTTGTAAATGAGAATTTACTATCTGGGCCTAGATTATTGAATCCTTTTACTTCTATCCAGATGTGAAGGAGTGAAGCATGCAAGCAAAAAAGCAATAGTGGAAGGAACAAGCAATAACACCATTATAAATACAGGAGACTGAAATACATTTGGTTGTCATGGTGTTTTTAGGACTTGGAAATGGAATCCAAAAATGATTTAACATGTATGTTGACTTTTGGGGATAGATTTTATGTCTTGAAAATTTGCTGAAAGTAGTTTAAGCATCCCACACCTAAAATATCAGCTGGAATAGGTTGGTCAGAAATCATAAATAATCAGCAAATGTCATTAATTGAGGCTGTTGAAATTGATGGATAGGAATTTTAATTGCAGAGGCAAATATAAAGAGTGACGGTGGTCATCTTAAACTTTTTATCATTTTACTGCTATTTTGGAGGAGAAAATGGCCCTTGCTATTGATACAGATAGGTGAAACCTCATATGGCTTTTTAGTAAATCATTTAAAGGGAAAGGGAGAATGTAAGCCAAATGGCTTTTAAAAAGATATCCCTACCATAGCTCTCAACCTCTTGGCACAAAAAATCTGGACAAAGCCAATAATGGGGGAATACAGCCCCCAAATAGGGACAAATCTCAAATACTGATCTTATAAACTTAGAAAATTGGCAGAATAAAAGGTTTTGTGTTACCATTTATTTTCTGAAGAATATGAAGTCTGAAATTCAAATGCCTGTCATTACTGAATTCAATCCTTCACTGAATTGGCACAAAAGTCCTGAAAACCACAGATTTTATGAGGAACAGAACAATAATATGAGGCATAAATTCACAAGTGGTGGTGGCTAGGGACTTTAGGCTCTTTTTACCTGTACCCAAAGTAAAGGGTTTGAGCCTGAGTACTTCTAGCTATCGGGTGTACACACACACACACACACACACACGCACACACGCACACACACACACCATTCAATTCCCTATACCTAAATTCAAAGCAGTCCACTCTCTTGCTCAGTTCCCTACCTCAATTCAAAGCAGTCCGCTTGCTTGCTCAATTCCCTACATCAGTTCAAAGTACTCCGCTCACTCAAGAACCTCTGCAGTACTTCCATCCTTTCTGGGCAGTTCAGTTCCAATTCCCACGTACACTTGCAGAAACAGTCCTTCCTGGGCAGTAAGTAAACAGTCCATTCACGCTTGCATTCGCAAAAGTCCTTCCCGGGCAGAAACTGGAAATATGAGCCCTTGACCTCAATTCCGACAGGCTGATGGAGCTGACGTCATTGCGTACGTGATGACATCAGCTCACAAAGCGAAAAAAATATTAAAAAGCTGGGAAAATTGGAAATGAAGGGGTGCCACACGGGAATCGTGGCACCCCATTATTTGGACCCAAAATCTCAGCAAAATCTGATAATTCGGTACGGCTGGGAGGTATGGTCATCATCCCCTTTGGGAAAAACCAGATTCCCAGAATTACCACATCTATGGTAGTCCACTGAACACAGAAGGCGTTATAAGAGATCTAGGAACACAGGTTGACAGCAACCTCTTTTGACCACCACATTGCCACTGTGGTCAGAAAGTTCTTCTATGTGGCACATCTCATTACTAAGGGTTTTGCATCCAGGAAAAAAGAGGCCATTGTCTCCCTCTACTCTTCCCTCATTAGGCCAATCATTGAATACAGCGCCCCATTTGGCATGTACCTCATTAAACACCTGCAACAACTGGAGAGGCCGCAAAAGTACCTCACAAAGAGGATCCTAGGCCTTAAACATTTGTCCTATATGGACAGACTCAAAAAAACTCTAACTATTCTCTGTCTCATATCACCTACTTAGAGGCGATCTCTGCTTGACTTACAAAGCCATGTCTGACCCAGCTCTGTTAGAAATGCTACATCTAAAGAAATCCCAATCCTTCCGCACCACGTGCTCCAAAGACCTCAACCTCATTACCACAATCAACAGAACATGCTGGAGGGACAGGTTCATAACCCAGAGACTGCCCAAGCTATGGAATAGGCTTCCCATACATGTCAAGCAGAGCTCCTTACTGGCCCTCTTCAAGAGAAATATTGATGAGTGGATGGGAAATAGAAAATTCACCACAGGGATCATCCCAGTGACTTTAATTGACAGAGGCACTGGGAACTAAGGTCGGGTGGCATGATACCAGGGTAATCCTATGGGCTAGGCTTGTAAAGGCTCCAGGGGCATTCGCCTAGTACACACCTATGAACCTATAACACCATAGCTTCTGGGGTCTGGGTGGTCACAAGACCCCAGCTTAATTTAATTACTTCCTACACATTTATTACAGTGTACCAATAGACAGCTAGAATGTACTGAAAGAATACAGGAAAAAGTAAAGTCAAACAATAAGAATGAATTTGTTTTCTTACTAATGATTTTTAGGCCATCACTGAACAAAATACTTGTTTAAAAAATACACACCCAGCTTAATTCAGTTATTCACTTCATAGCTATTTTATAGCAATCTTGACCAGTTAGGGGGTGTTGAAAGGATGCATGAAAAAGCTAAAGAGTAAGACAAAATATGAGAAAAGGTAGAGAAGAAAAAGCAATCTGATAATTGGAGAGACAGACATTGGGGAGAACTGGTGGATAATGTGGGCTGTGTGGAAATTAAGGAAGGTACAATGCAACACCTCATTTAGAACACTTTCACATAAGACCAGTGCTGTACAAGTTGCCAAATGTTGTTGCCAGGTAACATCATTGCAATGAAATGTTCTGTTACTGTGTATGTCTGCTTGTCTGTGGGATGGGTCAGTTTGGTGTGGCACACAGGCCTGTTGTCATGTAACAGCATTGCAACTACAGTTCTGCCAGTGCAAACTCTTCCTATATCTTTCTAGCCTGAACTAAATAGTCGGTAAGGAGTGGTGTCACTAACAGGATGATACTTTGGAAGTGTCTAGGGGCCCCCACCTTGAAACTTGCTGGGGGCTCCCACAGTGCTAACACTGGCCCTGCTTAATGCCCTTATCTTGTCAAAGTTGCTTTTGGGGTATCAAATTATCCTCAAAGGCTTGCTTTCAAATGTGTTTTTTTTAAGTCTGACACAGACATTGCCATTTTTGCTATCACGCTGCAGACATAGGCATACAAAGTAGATGGTGTGGGGCCAGCTGCTGACATCTTGAAAGTCAAAGCTGTGACTATGCTAAAAGGGCCCCCAAGCATCAATAAACCAGAATTTTTTTCAGAAGAGCCTTGAAGCATAAATTTTAGTAGGAAAATTCTAACTGCTGCAAAAAGTAAGAAGTACAAGGAAAAATGCATGCAAAGATGCAGAAACTCAAAACTATGTCAGCTAAAATATTTTTTGAAACAGTCTGGAGCCTCAC
The DNA here is from genome assembly GCF_019279795.1 of Protopterus annectens. NCBI lineage: Eukaryota > Metazoa > Chordata > Ceratodontiformes > Protopteridae > Protopterus > Protopterus annectens. Next base: position 693,163,759 of record NC_056744.1, on the reverse strand, counting down.
ACCACAACTTATTTTGTTGTAGGCAAGAACTAGAAATGCAAGAGGAAGCAAGTCAATATGGGATCATGAAGGAGGGAATTAGCAGCTTGGGAAAGAAGTACACACCCAGCAATTAAAGTCTTATTAGTTCCCGCAGCTGGCAATCAATGACAATAGACCAGTGCTATGAATTACCTACCTTTGTCAGAATAACTTGAATCTCTTTAAGCTCAGTAGTTGAAAAATCTAACAAAGATGTGTAGGGAACTGGCCTACAAAGAATTGGTCATTTCCAGTGTCAGACAGGCCACAAAGAGGCAGATACGGATGCCCCAGAGGCAGATCCCAGCCCCAAGACTCATACAGGCCTAAACAATGGGGTGCTTCTACCTTCAAAAGCAGAGAGGACAAATCACACCCATACTGGAAACAGTCCCAATGACTTTCCTCTGCCAGAACCAAGCACTTATCTTTTGGCAGCCCCCTTAGGGAGAAAACTAGTACTTTTTTCACAAAATTGGCACATGATCACCCAGGACAAATAGTGTCTCAGGGCTACAGGTTCCACTTTCACACCCTGCCAAGGGCAAAGGTATGCCAGACCTGCCACACAATCAATGGGCAGAGACACAAAAGCAAGTTTCATCCCTCATGGACATGAGGGCCATTCAGCGAGTACCACAGCAAGAGCAGGGACTAGGATTTTACTCGAGACTTTTCTTGGTACCCAGAAAGGACAAAGCCTAGAGACCAGTACTGGACCTGTCTATTCTAAACACATTTCTGGACGTTCCAAAATGTTGACTCTGCAGCAGCTACTGCCCATGCTGGGCAAGAAGGCTTGGCTTGTAACTTTGGACCTAAAAGCGGCATACCTGCATGTCCCAATCAGACAATCCTGCAGAAGATACCTCCGATTCATAGCTGGCTCAATGCACTACCAATTCTCTGCACTGCCCTTTGGCTTATCTACTGCTCCCATGGTCTTCACAAAATGACTGGCACCAGTAATTGCATTTTGCAGACAAAGAGGAATTCAAATATATCCTTACTTGGACGACTGCCTTATTCAAGCAGAGAACAAGGACATTCTACTAAAGCATCTGGCATTTGTAAAAAGATTACTAATTTGCCTAGGGTACACAGTAAACGAAAAGAAATCAAAACTAGTACCCTCTCAAGAGATAATATTCCTGGGTGCAAGCTTAACTACAACTGCCCAGATAGCTTATCTCATGCCAGACAAACAAAGGCAACTGACTTCTTACTTCAAAATGTTGGCAACAAAGACCCAGTTATCTGCAAGGAAAATTCTGCAGGCTTTGGGCTTCATGACATCCTGCATTCTGCTAATTCCATATGCCAGACTGCATATGAGGAAACTACAATGGTATCTAAAAAGTGTTTGGACTCAACATTGCCACAGTCTGGAAACATTAATTACCCTCATTCCTCAGGGAATCTGCCTGAAACAGGAATTTCGATGGTGGGCACAGGCCTGTCACCACAACAAGGGACAGCCATTCACTTTACCCACAGCCAGGCAGACACTAACAACGGCTGTATCAATTTATGCCTGGGGGGCCCACATGGCAGGAAAATGTATTCAGGGCACATGGTCCGCAAGCCAGATGCATCCTCATATCAATCAAAAAGAGATGCTAGCTGTTCAGAATGCCCTGACAGCTTTCAAGGATCTACTTCATCCAGGACAATTACTGATTAAAGACTGACAATACTACAGTCATGTGGTACATAAACAAGCAGGGATGCACACATTCCTACCCCCTCTGCAGACAAGCCATGACTTTATGGGACACAGCATTGACTTATCAAGTTCAACTGCAAGCACAATTCCTGCCAGGAAAAATAAATACTCTAGCAGACGAACTAAGCAGAAACCTCATGGATCCCCACAAGTGGAAACTGGATCTACAAGTCTTCAGCATGATAACAAGGAAATGGGGATGCCCAGAAATAGATCTATTTGCCTCCCCTCACAACTGCCAACTACAGAGATTCTGCACAAGGACTTACCACAAGCAAGCATGGAAAGTGGATGCCTTATCCTTCAGCTGGAAAAACCTAACCGTATATGCCTTACCCCCACTGCCTCTCCTCCCCAAGGTACTCCTAAAGGTCAGACAAGAGAAGCCAAAAATTATACTGATTGCCCCAGACTGGCCAGGCCAGCACTGGTATCCAATCCTAAAGAACTTGTCTCAAGGTCCAGCCTGGACATTGCCTCAAATATCTCACTTACTGACCCAACAAAACAATCAGATCCTGCACAGCCAACTCAGGACCTTAAATCTGGCAGCATGGTGGATAATGTAGCCATTCAGAACTCCTCTCTCCAAAGCTGTGATGGATGTTATTTTGGAGATCAGGAGGCCCAGTACCAGAAAATCTTATGTAGAAAAATGGAAGATATTCTGTGCTTGGAACCAGGCACAAGGAATTGATACGTTTGTACCAAATATTCCTCAGATTTTACAATACTCAACTGAGATGCTGGACAAAGGCCTATCTTTTTCATCAATTAAGATTCATGCCTCAGCCATTTCAGCCCATTACAATACGGAACCACCTATCTTTTCTCATCCTTTAATAAGGCAGTACCTCAGAGGGGCCAAAAACATAAGACTTCCAAGGAGAGTACCATTACCTGCATGGGACCTCAATTATGTCTTGGAAGAACTCACACTGCCTCCTTTTGAGCCAGCCTCAACAGCTGATATAAAATTTTTATCCTGGAAAACAGCTCTCCTCCTAGCAATAACCTCTGCAAGACGAGTCTCGGAGTTACAGGCAGTCATGGCTGTGGAACCTTTTATCATTTTCCATCCAGACAGGGTTTCTCTGAGGATGAACCCGACATTTATGCCTAAGGTGGTGTCCAGTGTGGCCCTTAACCAAACCGTTTACTTGCCTACCTTTTATCCAAACCCACAGAGCAAGGGTGAGAGACTTCTGCATTCTTTGGACATACACAGACAGCTATGCTTCTACTTGGACAGAACTAAAGCTTTCAGAAAAACTGAGCAACTTTTAGTGGCATATGCTGTAGGATCACAAGGAAAGGCTATCTCAAAACAGACTATTTCAAAATGGATAGGCAATTGCATTCGTTTCTGCTACTCACAGCATGGCAAATCAGTGCCTAAGGGCATTAGGCCACATTCAACCAGAGCAGCAGCCACTTCAGCAGACTTCCTCAGAGGACTACCAACCAAAGACATCTTAGAGGCTGCAACTTGGTGTTTAGTGCACACTTTTACAAAGCACTACCACTTACCTCTCTACTCTAAATCCAGAGCAGGCTTTGCCACTGCAGTTCTGCAGGGCCTCATAGCCTCTCCTAATCCTATTTAGCCCAGCCACCCATCCTCAGCTTTGGGATTCAACCCAAGAGTAATGACTGCAACAGTGAAACACGATGAACATAGTACAGTTGTGTACCTACCATAAATGTAGATGTTTGAGTGTATTCACTGTTGCAGTCCAGGTTACCCTCCCACCATCCCCCCTTTTTTTTTGCTGGGTCTTATCTGTACTTCTCTATTCTATACAACCTATGTGGTGTATTTGCTTGTAGATGAAGGAAATGTTTACTTTGGTGCATGCATGTTTATTGGAATAATTTATTTAGGCTACCCTTTTGGGGGCACCTGATATCTGGGGCAAGAAAAACTGAAGAAAATGGTGTCGGCTAAATCTTTTATACCCCTGGCGCACTGACATCAGGGAAGAAGCGACAGCAACCGATGCCGGACCAAGACTTTGGAATTCAGGCTGACTGTGGGTAGCCTGCCAGCAGGATAACCCAAGAGTAATGACTGCAACAGTGAATACAGTCGAGCATCTACATTTATGGTAGGTACACAACTGTACTTTGCTCTGACTGTAGTGCACAGGGTCCTGGGTTCAAGACTTGGCAGTGAAAAGCATGGTGGTAACATAACATTTTATTGTAGCAACTTTCCAAAATTATACAAGCAATGTTTAAAATGTGTCCTTGGTTTTTGGCCTTTTGTCGTCGTCCCCAAAAAAAAAACTGAAATTGAAAATAAGTGCAAGAAGCTGTGCAGGATGCCTATGGCTTGCACTACTGTCATTCTGTTTTATATATTATATATATATATATATATATATATATATATATATATATATATATATATATGTGTGTGTGTGTGGAAGTAGACGTTTATGATGGAAATGTTCTGAATTGGGCAGTTTTGTCATTATTGTTTCATGCATTTTGCTTCATTGCCTACTGGAAAAATGTTCAAACAATAAATTTAAAATGCACTCTAAGTCTAACAAGTGTGCTATATTATACAAGGAATATAATTTAATAAAGTCAGGAAGGTGTATCAAAGAACACATGTATGTTTCTTGTTTTGTATGCAAGGGGCGTATGATATGAAAGCAGCCCAAAGGAAATCTTTATCCACTACTGCATTTCTTTGGATGTGGTGTGGGTTTCAATGCTTTATCAATGAATGTGAGTTTCAAGGATAGAGCAGTTATAATGCAAAGTCTATTTTCATTGTGAGACAGTATTGCTTGCTTTGTTTAGCAGATTTCTATTAATGTTGTGCATTGTGCTATAAAATGTAAAAATAAAATCCAAATAATCATTGTAGAAGTAAAGCAGTATGCAAACGTTAGCGTTTATGGTAAATGGGGAGAAATAGCCAGGTAATGGGACATTGTAACGGCTGCAGGGGGACCCTGGTGCCATATTTTGGTTGTCTGTTCTTCAGTTTGCATTTGAAAGTTGGTATACCACAATTCTGTTGGAGTGGGTGGGGTTACATCATTATATATGCAGATTTTATGTTAATCAGCGTACAGATTTGTACCTATTTTTCATGGGCCTTGTCCAGATTTTTGATGTTTCCAGGTTGAGAGGTATGACGCATGTTTTGGCATTGAGCTTACGGCCATGGTTCTGATACCAGTTGTTGGTCTCAGTGAGGCCTTTCTGTAGGATGTCAACATCACTTGGGGTGTTAATAATAGCTCCCAACTTGCAATTGTCTGTGAAGAGTGCCTTCATGTTGGCCTGGACTTCAGGGAATTAGATGCCAAACAGGAGAGGACCCAGAACCAAACCCTGTGGGACTCCACTCGTGACTGATCGGCAGACTGACTTGGAGTAAGCTACTTTCACTCTGTGGGTTCTACTTGTGAGCTAGTTTGTAACCCACCTAGTGATATAGGGGTTGATGCCTAGCTTCATGAGTTTTTCTATAATTCCTTATTGGGGAATGGTATCAAAGACCTTTGCCAGTTCCAGGTAGGCAGTATGAACCATCTTGCCTTCATCCACAGCTCTGGTGACTGACTCAAGGAAGTTGACCAAGTTGAGCAAGCATGACCTACCCATCACAAAACCAAACTGTGTGGGATCCAGAGTTTGGAGATTCCCTATATCCTTGTTTATTAGGTCCATGATAATGTGTTCCATAGCTTTGCATATCAGACTTGTTAGGCTAATGAGGCGATAGCTTCCAGGGTCTATAGTCTCTCCTCCTTTGTGGAGCGGGATGACTGTAGCAGTGCGACATTCGGTAGGGGCAAAGCCTGAGGTGAGGCTGCGATTGAACAGGGCACACAGGTAAGGTGCCAGTTCACTCTGTAGTTCATGTAGAAGACAGCCAGGGATATTGTCATGTCCCATAGAAGCTGTATTCTTAGCCTTGGACAGTGCTGTTTTAACCTGTGCAGCAGATATTATAGATTATAAATGCATTTTCCAATTTTTTTATCCATTGTTAGCCTGAACAAAAATCATGAATGAGGAAAGCAATTCAGTCTTTTTTTTATTTATTTCAAGGAAGAAATAATTCAGTCCAAGAATTGAAGTTCAAAGCTGAGAAAATAGTTTAAAATATAAACTGAGAGGACAAGTATTTGTGAAGATACACAAGTCCTGTCTGTGAATAGAGCCAAACTCCATATGCCTCTACCCCCCCCCCTCCAAAAAAAAAATGATGGTCACTTTCTGTGTATCCTTCTGGTATAAAGTGAAAGCATAAATGGCCAAAGTAATTTATTTCAAGTGCTTGCATCCACACTCTTGCCACCAGACAGCAGCTGCCTTCTATGTAATCCTTTGATGTCATGGTAAGATGAATCTGAAAGAACAATGAGAGCACAGTAACTTACTTCAACCTGTTTACTACCAGACTTGTAAACATGTCTCCTTACCCTGTATATGCAACAGATGTTTGATTGTAAGAAAAGTGAGAAGAAAAAATAATCACAGTAATATATGGCAAGTTGGTGCTTCTAATCAGTAAATTGCTCCTTCCCAAGCTATACTGATCTTCAGTGTGCAGCTCGGATGTTTGTCAGAAAAGTTAAATAAATAATGACCACATTGCTGCTGGTCCCAACATAAGTGTAGTTAGTAACCTTCTGTTCACACCTCTGAGGTTTGTGAGAAATGTATATTATAGTATCCTAGGAGGTTACTAGGGTAGCGGCCCTAGAACCTATTTTAGCCAAACCATTCACACCACAAATTTCCCAACTATCGATTTCAATACCCATAGGTTGGAACAGGTTTAGTATATGCCTGTGCCTTAGGATATCTACAGACTTCCCCTGTCCATAAGGACTATGGGCAACAAGCCTGGGTGAATTTGTGATTTCCCATCCATTGAGCCATACTTTGTTTGAATAGGCTTAGGGAAGAGCTCTGTTTCACATGAATGGGGAAGACTGTTCCAGAGAAAGGATAATCTCTGAGGCGCATACCTGTCCCTCCAACATGTTTTGTTTGTCAAAGACAAAGTTTAGATACTTAGATCTGGTAATTCCAGTGTTTGTTTTGTGAATGTGTAACATATCCATAAGGGCTGGATGCCTGAATCACTTAAAAAATGACCAAACTGTCCCCAGCTTATACTCAAACTATAATGACTTTCTGAATGCACCACTGAGGTTTAATTGTGAGGAGAATTGAGGAAATAATGGCCACACTGTTCCCACCCCCTCAGAAACTACATCACCTTTTGGCAGGGAAAGATAGGCGTATCCATATTTGGTGGTGGGTTAGGGGCCATTTTCCTCCATACTCCTCGCACTTGGTCCATTGTAGAGTCTGGAACAAAGAGGCAGATGATAAACCAGCACACCCCCATTGCATGCCATGGCTGTGGAAATCAGGGAAAAAGGGCATAAGCAAAAAAAAACAAAAAACATAGCAGCGTAGTATGGTCCCTAGGTTCCTCAATATTCTCATCAGCCCAGACTAATTAAATTGAATCAAGAAAGGCTCAGAGAGATAGGCCAGTCTGATGAATGAGAAGCACTGGGGTTCACTGATGTTGATCATCATGGGGAAAAAATACAATGGTTGCCCAAAGGACCACCATTCTCAGTCTATCATAGCCAGAATATGGACCTTTTATAATCAAAGTCAAAGTAAACTTTGTTGTCATTTAGAACTACACATGTGTAGCCTAAATGAAATTTTGTGCATCAGCTCAGTTCTTGAGATTACAAAGGAAAGTGAAACAACACATACAAGTAGAGGCATAAACATAGCTAACAAATACAACACTTATCCTAGTACACACAAAAAAGTGCAGAGACATTTACCAACACTCATATATGAAAAGAATACCCTCCCCTGAGTTAAATTAACTACCCTATTTAAAGTAATACAAAACACACTACAGATTGAAATGCCTAAGTTATATGTCTACTTTTGCACTTGAGTGAGTTAAATAATACTGACTATAGATATAGTAAATAAATATTGCACTTACCTGGAATATATGTAAGTATATATTGCACAAATAAGTAAAACTTAACTTATGTGTCCAGACCACTGGGACTAGTGCCTGAGTTCTGAAGTCTAATCACTGTAGGGTAGAAACTGTTACTGAATCTTGTAGTCCTGCAGCAGATGCTGCAGTATCTCCTGCCCAATGTCAGATGGTTAAACAGTCCATGTGCAGGATGAGTGTTGTCCTGTATTACTTATGTGGCCTTTCATATTTTTCTTTCAGAATAAAGGTGTTGTATCGATGGAAGATGGAACCAGTTACCTTCTCTGCAACCCTTACCACTCTTTGTAGCGCTTTCCTTTCTGTAACTGCAGCTTCCAAACCACACTGTGAAGTTGCAGGTGGTGATGATCTTTACTGCACCTCTGTAGAAGGTGGAGAGAGTATGAAGAGGAAGCGTAGCTTTTTTCAGTCTTCTTAAAAAGTGGAGGCATTGATGCACTTTCTTGACCAGTTGGCTGGTGTTTCCCGACCATGAGAGATCCTTTATTTGTACACATAGGAATTTTGTACTCTTAACCTTTTCCACACACTCACCATTGATCCTGAGCACTGGGTGATTTGTTCTCCTTTTCCTGAAGTCGATGATAATCTCTTTGGTCTTGCTTACATTCAGGTCAAGGTTGTTCCCCTCGTACCAACAGATCAGAGATGCTATCTCCTCTCAGTATGCCCTTTCATCCTCCTTTGTAATGAGCTCCACACCTGTGGTGTCATCAGCAAATTTGATGATATGGTTGGACTTGTGCTTAGCATAGCAGTCGTAGGTCAGGATGGTGAATAACAGTGGAGTGAGAACACATTCCTGTGGAACCCTGGTTTTAATCGTAATGCACTTTGATGTGTTCTTACCTGAACACACCCTCTGTGTTTTCACAATCAGGAAGTCTATGTTCCAGTTACAGAGATGTTTACTGATTCCTAAGTGTGCCAGTTTTTCTATCAGCTGCATTGGTACCACCATATTAAATACAAAGCTGAAGTCTGTAAACAGCATTCTCACATAGTTGTCTTCGCCCTCTACATGCTCAAGGAAGATGTGTATTGCTACTGCTTTGGCATCAGCCGTGGATTGGTTAGCTCTGTATGCAAACTGCAGAGGGTCAAAATCAGGAGGTATGCATGATGAAAGATGCTTTTTGATCAGCCGCTCAAAACATTTCATAACAGTGGATGTCAGAGCGACTGGTGTGTAGCCGTTGGGGCTGGAAGGAGTGGTTTTCTTAGGTAGTGGGATGATGTTAGTTTCCTTGTAGCATGAGGGTACTTTTGCCATGGAAACAGAGGTGTGAAATATTTCCTTGAGCACTGTGCATAGTTGATAAGCACAGCCTTTTAACACCGTGCACAATATGCTGTCTGGGCCATCAGCCTTCCTGGGGTTCACCCTCCTTAGCTCTCTTCTTACCTTCTCTGTGCTGAGGCTGAGTACTGCATCCTTATCAACAGTGGGTAACTTTAGTGCCAACCTGTTGTTTCTTTCCTCAAATCTAGCAAAGATGTTCAAACTGTCCAGGAATTGGATGCTGTCCTCACACAGTGCTGAGCTGATTTTGTAGTCCATGATCACATGTATGCCTTGCCATAGTCTCCTTGCATCCTTCATGTCTTCAAAGTGGCTCTGTACATTTCTGCCATTCTCCCTCTTAGTTTCCTTTATACCCCTCCTCAGATTACCTCTTGCTACACTTAAGGATGCATTGTCCTTGGCCCTGTAAGCTGTGTGTCTCTCCTTCAGAAGCTTGTATAACTTAGGGGTGAGCCATGGCTTCTAGTTAGCTCTAATAGTGATACTCTTGGCATTTGTTACCTTATCAACACAGTTTGAAATGTATGCCATCACTACCTCAGTGTATTCATCGGTGTTCAGATGCTGATTCACTGTGGCTGCCTCCTTGAACATATCCCAGTTGGGTCTTTCACAGCAGTCTTGGAGGGCCTCCATAGCCCCTGATTTGCTTCTTTGTGGGTTTCTCTCTAATCAGTGCAGGCTTGTAAGCTGGTGATAACAAGACAGGGACATTGTAAGTGAATTAAAGTATTACTTTAAAAAAGTCAATAGGCATAATCGAATGACATGTTATACATCAACATACATTTTAGAACAATAAGATGATGTATAGCATTACTGACTTGACTGTCTGTAATCCTCAATGATTTATCAGGAAAGACAGTCAAAATTTATAAGGAAAAGTTGAAAGATATACAAGGCAAAATCAGAGACATTTTGCAAAATCTGGGACAGCTGAGAGGTATGCTCTCATTACTTAGTGGATCATCTTGGGTTTGATCCTTGATTTGCGAGCAAAGACATGGAGCAATGAAGCACTCATCATCTTCTTTCGGCTGTTCCCATTAGGGGTTGCCACAGCAGATCACCTGTTTCCATTTCTTCCTGTCCTCTGCATCTTGCTCTGTCACACCAACCACCTGCATGTCCTCTCTCACCACATCCATAAACCTTATCGTAGGCCTTCCTCTTTTCCTGTTACCTGGTAGTTTCATCCTTAGCATCCTTTTCTCAATATACTCAGCATCCCTCCTCAGCACATGTCCAAACCAACATAATCGTGCCTCTCTGGCTTTGTCTCCAAACCTTCAAACCTGGGCTGAGCCTCTAATATGCTTATTCCTAATCCTGTCCACCCTCGTCACACCCAGTGCAATCTTAACATCTTTAATTCTGCCACATCCAGCTCAAACTCCTGCCTTTTTGTCAGTGCCACTGTCTCCAACCCATATAACATAGCTGGTCTCACTACCCTCTTGTAGACCTTCCCTTTCACTCTTACAGGTACTCGTCTGTCACAAAGCACTATTATTTAAAAAAAATTAAAAAGAAACTAAATAGGAGGCAATGAAATGTTGCAACCAGTCAGGTCCTTTGTTTGCATTAAGCAGACATGAAAGATTGCAACTTAAGAAGGAAGGAAAGCTGCAGTCACTTCATTTTCTTGATAAAATGGACCTAAAAGATTGCAACTGTACACAATCACTGGTGAGTCAGAAAAATGGAAACAAATGCCCAGATTAGCCAATAGCAAGAAATTTCAAAAGGCACCCATGCATTTAATTCCCCCCTGGCTGTCCATCACTCATGTTGTCCTTGCCCCCGCAAAACAACAAGCCAGAGGGGTGCTTCTTGTAGCCATGGGCTTTGCAGGTACTTAGTGCCGAGTATGGCGTCAAGGGACTCTGAAACATTTGCTTCCATCTATTACTTCCAAAACTTAGAAATTTTGAGACATCTTTTTCCAGTTCTCTCAGGAATGAAAAGTTAAACAAGGATAATTCCAAGAAACACTAAAGCTTTTTAAGGTCCTCTTCCATACAAAATTAAAAAAGAAACAGAGCACAGATCAGAGCCACAGTTAAAGGTCTATTTGTTTATTGTTATGGAGCTCGTATCCCTGCTAATGATGCATCCTTGTTCCCTGTTTCTCCAATCAACAGGCTTTCAATCCTTCTTTCCTCAACCTGTGAGGTGGATACCTGTTCTGCCTCATACAAACTATGGTTTACTGCCTGATGTAGGTAAGATTATAGCCAAGACTCCTACTAGAGTGCCACTGTGCCTTATGTCAGCCTCCATGTTTCACCCCTCCCCCATCTACTGAGCAAACATGAGCTCCTCCGATGCAGTTTTCACTGTCATCATAGATGTTCTTCATTCCACATTGCTGCAGTCCTAACTATTGGGTAGTCCGCTGTCCAGTCGGCCCGAATACCAAAGTATTAGACTGACGTCAGTACGTCAGGGTACTAATGCGCATGACCGACGTCATATCCTCAGTCTTTTTTGCCGCATGGTCCGATGCAGAAGCAATTTTGCGAGTGCAGGTTGGCGTTCTGAAAGTTTCTGAAGTCAGAGTTTCAGACCGAATCAAAGTTGGCTAAGTACCCGTTAGAATATTTTGGTTTTTCTTGCCTCAGTATTTAACCGGATGTCAGAAAAAGTGAATAACTGTATTTCTTGTGGGAAACAGATACCTCATAGGGATTACCATACTTTGTGTATACCTTGTTTAGGGCCTGAGCACGACGTTGTTGGATGCCGCTCTTGTGCTAGATTTAACAAACGCACTATTAAGAGAAGGTTAGACTGTGCCAGGTTAGTGTTTGGGAAGCGTTGTAATTATAAAATGCCGTCGGATGCTCCGACGCCGGCTTCGGCTAAAAAACGCAAAGATAAAGCAGCAAAGCGTAGGGTGGAGGAACCGACAGTCCCAGACGTCGGTTCTTTGGAAGGCTCAGTGGAGCCGGAGGTTTTGCCAGGTGTATCTTTGGAGTCTCAGGAAGAGACTTTACTGTTACAGGATGTATCCTCTCAGGAAGTAGGCCAGGCTGAGGGGGCTTCTCAGGTGGCTGTTCTTCCCTCTCTTCCTAAGGTGGTTAGAGCCTCTCCTTCAGTTTCCAAGGCTTCTTTGAGGGGCAGGCCAAGTTTAGCTTCTGTGGGGGTTTCTCCTAGTACTTCAGGATCTTTGCCTAAGAAACATATGCTTAAAATGGCAGAGGATTTGATTACTATGATTAGGGGTTCTATGCCCCCTCCTGATAAGAGGCCTAGGGTGGAACCTGAGTTTGAGAGTTTTGAGCAATGCTCGGAGGAGTCTTCGGCTGAAGACTTGCAGGAGTACCCTCCTTATTCTGATTCTGATGTGGATGATTCTACTCCTTCTGCTTCTCCTCCTGAGGATTTTTCATTTTCAGAGACTCTGCATTCCATGAGGGAGCATTTTAAATGGGAAGGTCAAGATTTCTCTGATTCCAGGAAAAGGCTTAGGGAATTCTTGTTTTACCCCAGCATAGGCCTTTAGCTATACCTCCTGTTTTGAATGTGGTGGAAGATGTGTTTGCAGAGGCTTCCCTGAATCCTGATTCTTTGCCTCCTGCCCCAGTTAAACCGGATAGGTATTATAGGGTGCCTGGAGCTCATAAGTATCTTTTTAAGAGTCCTAGGGCAGACCCAGAAACTGTCTCTCAGGGGCCTAAAGGTGTGAAGGCCTCAGTTGTTAAAAATCCTGTCCCTCCTGATAAAGAGGCAAGGGCTTTGGATAGATGGGGAAAGAAAGTGTATACTTCTTCCACTTTAGCCATGAGGGCGTTGAATTGTCAGTTTCACATGTTAAAATATCAGAATTATCTTCTTTCACAGTTGAAATCTAAGGTGGATGCTCTGGCTGAAGGTATTGAGTGTAAAGAGTTGCAGGATTTAGTTCATGTGTCTGAACAGGTAGGTAAACATTCCTTGCAGTGTGGTTTTGATGCTGTGCAGGCCTCCTCCAGGGTGGCTGCCACTGGTTCTGTTCTTCGTAGGCACGCCTGGCTGAGAGATCAGAATTTAGCTGAGCATGTTAAGACAAGGATTTTGGATGCTCCTTTACAGTCTGATGTGTTGTTTGGTTCGCCTGTGGAAGCAGTTTTGAAGAAGATGGAGGACAAGGCTAAGTCTATGCAAACTGTTAAAGATTTTTTGCAGGTGCAGCCTCCGAAGTTTAGTAGAAATTGGCCTACTAAGGGATGGACTTATCCTGCTTATGATTCCCAGTCTAGGGGTAGGTCTAGACGTGGTAGGGGCAGAGCTCAGGGTTCTTTTAGGCCTAGGACAGGGAGTTCCCCTGCTCAGACTTCTGGGGAGGGCAGGGGTCAGTCCTTTCGTAAGCAGACCCAATGACCTACCTTTTCAGCTGCCAGTACATTCTCGCCTGGCAGCACCTTTGGGAGGAAGGCTGTCTCTTTTCAAAGAAAATTGGGATTTAATTACCCAAGACAGATGGGTTCTGGATATTATTCACCACGGTTACAGGTTTTATTTCCATACCTTGCCTCCTTTCAAAGGCATGCCAGACATTCCTCCTCTTCAAAGGACAGAGGCTCACAAGCAAATTTCTCTGTTGCTCCAAATAGGGGCCATTCAGTCAGTTCCTGTGCCGGAAAGGGGCCTAGGATTTTATTCTCGCCTGTTCCTAGTACCAAAGAAGGGGAACACGTGGAGACCAATTCTGGATTTATCTATCCTCAACACTTACCTGGACATTCCCAAGTTCAAAATGTTGACGTTACAACAGCTTTTACCTCTGCTGGGCAAAGATCACTGGATGGTAACTTTAGATCTCAAGGAAGCTTACCTTCATGTGCCAATCAGACCAAGTTGCAGGAAGTATCTGCGTCTTCGACCTGGAAATTCTCATTATCAGTCCTCTACATTGCCCTTTGGCTTATCTACTGCCCAGAGTATTCACAAAGGTTCTGGCTCCAGTGATAGCTTACTTCAGGCTAAAAGGAATCCAAATCTACCCTTACTTGGACGACTGCCTGATTCTGGCTCAAGAAAAGAAGATCTTCTACAGCATCTGGAATATGTCATAGCAGTGCTAAGATGCCTAGGGTATTCTGTGAACGAAATAAAGTCCAGTCTAGTATCCTCTCAAGACATGTGCTTTCTGGGTGTGAGACTGAATACAGCAGCCCAGATGGCCTTTTTAACCCCGGACAAACAAAAGAATCTTTCCAGTTACTTCCATCATCTATCTCTTCAGTCCGGGCTGACTGCAAGGACAGTCCTTCAAGCCTTAGGGTTCATGGCATCTTGTATTCTGGTGCTTCCCAATGCCAAACTGCATATGAGGAAGCTACAATGGTATCTCAAAATCTGTGGACACAGCACTGCCAGGATTTGGACACTGTCATTCAAATAATACCTTGCATTCAAAAGGAATTTTTGTGGTGGGCTCAGGAATGTCACCTAAACAAGGGACTCTCTGTGACCCGGCCAGAGGCAAGTCAGATTCTAACGACAGGTGCCTCAGATGTTGCTTGGGGAGCTCATCTAAATGGAAAGTGGATACAAGACAAGTGGCCTGCCAGACTACAGCATCTACATATCAACATGAAAGAGATGTTAGCAGTTCAGTTTGCATTAATTGCTTTCAAGGAGTTACTTCTTCCAGGGCAGGTGTTGATTCTAACAGACAACACAACTGTCATGTGGTACATCAACAAACAAGGGGAACACATTCTTACCCATTGTGCAGACAAGCAATGATTTTATGGGAGACTGCGCTCACTCTGCAACTAACTCTTCAGGCAAGGTTTCTGCCGGGAGCACAGAACTCCTTAGCAGATGTATTAAGCAGACAAATCATGGATCCCCACGAGTGGAAACTGGATCTTCATGTATTTCAAAATTGACAGTGTCATGGGAACTCCAGACATAGATCTGTTTGCTTCTCCACTAAACCACCAGCTGCCAAAGTTTTGCACAAGGGATTTCATCACACAGCTTGGAAAGTGGATGCTCTTTCTTTCAGTTGGAAAAATCTTCATGTGTATGCCTTTCCACCTCTGCCTCTTCTTCCAAAGGTGCTTCTAAAGGTCAGACAAGACAAGCCAAGGATGATTTTAATAGCTCCAGATTGGCCTCGGCAGCACTGGTACCCATTACTGAGGAGTCTGGTAAGGAAGCCTCCATGGCCTTTACCCTTGATTCCACACCTGTTGTCTCAGAGGGACGGTCATCTGCTCAATGTCAAGCTTCACTCTCTACATCTAACAG